>NC_041393.1:103148456-103205902 GCF_002162155.2 Triticum dicoccoides
AGTACGCCACACCCCTCCCGATCAATAGGACCCCCGTTTCGACCGTAGGAGGTCTGTTTCGTCCGTTTTGCGGTATGCCACACCCCTCCCGATCAACAGGACCCCCGTTTCGATCGTAAGAGGTCTGTTTCCTCCGTTCTGCGGTACGCCAGGCCTCGTTTCCATCGCCTGTTCCGTCCAAGCCGATTGGCTCCCACGCGTTCCGTTGCCTCCCGATGAACATGACGCATTTTGTTGCCTCCCCATGAACACGACGCATTCCGTTGCCTCCCCATGAACACGACGCATTCCGTTGCCTCCCCATGAACACGAGCCCTTGCCGTACATATGCGCGACTAGGCGTTCGAGACCCCGCCCGTATGTACACATACGTGGCCGTATTTTCTTTCTTGCACCCTGGCCGCTGTGCGTACACGTACATGCTACGTGCGCGCCTCTACTACGACACGTGCGCACCTCTACAACGACCAGTATGTACGTACACGTTCGCGACCAGAATGACAACGCTACATACGCTTCGACCAGGTGGGTCCCGACTGTCAGGCACTTCCTTGCGTGCGAAGATGTAGCTGGTGGGTCCCAGCAGTCAGGGTGGCGAATTGTTTTTTTCGGACGCACTTCCTTGCGTGCGAAGATGTAGCTGGTGGGTCCCAGCAGTCGGGGGGCGAATCGTTTTTTTTCTCCCAGACGCACTTCCTTGCGTGCGAAGGTGTAGCTGGTGGGTCCCAGCAGTCAGGGGGGAAACGTTTTTTCGTGAAATATGGTGGCCCGTCCGGTGGGTCCCCGCTGTCAGGTGGAGGAATAATTATTTTGCGCGTAATAAGGAGGCACTTCCTTGCTGCAGCCGTGGACCCAGCTGTCAGCCTCTCCACGTATATTCCACGTCCGATGGAAGCCGTTCCTAGACCACGTTGACCACGCCGCGCCGAGAGCACCAGGGCGGTGGACGACGACGAGGCCTAGGAAGGGGACGACGGGGAGCCGGGGAAGATGCGACAGTGGAAGCCCGCACCGAGAGGAGTACGAGGGTTCACTGGTTCGGCTGCGGTGTGAGGCTATCGTCGCTGCAGGGCCTGTCCAGCGGTGGGAGTAGTAGGGGCGGTGAGGCCTCCGCGGTAGCACATCCTGCCATGGGAGGCAGGAGCTTGCGGCACGACCGGTGCTGCTTTGAGAGACTGGAGCAAGAAGACTAGAGGTTGAAGAAGCACAACGGCCGTTGGATGGACATCGTTCGGTCACTGGAGCTAGAATCGTTTATATTGAATAAGTTGACAAAGCCCTCCGTCCCCGTCAACTTAGTAGGCCCACAAGTTAGCCTCCCACCAAGGTGGGTCCCAGCTAGCTGGGGGGTATTCATTTTTTTGTGCGTAATAAGGAGGCACTTCCGGTGGGTCCGAGCTGACAGCAGGGGGAACGTTTTTTTCGTCAAATACGGTGGCCCGTCGGATAGGTCCCAGCAGTCAGGGGTAAACATTTTTTTCGCGAAATACTGGCGGCCCGTCCGGTGGGTCCCTGCTGTCAGGTGGAGGAATAATTATTTTCCGCGTAATAAGGAGGCACTTCCTTGTGGCTGCCGTGGACCCAGCTGTCAGCCTCTCCACGTACAGTATTCTTCCAATGGAATTCGGTCGTTGACCACATTGACCACGCCGCGCCGAGAGCACCATGGCGGTGGACGACGGCGAGGCCTAGGAAGGGGACGACGCGGAGCCGGGGAAGACGCGGCAGTGGATGCCCATGCGGAGAGGAGTACGAGGGTTCACTGGTTCGGCTGTGCTGCCGTCGCCGCAGAATAATAGGGGGTGTGGGTGAGTGGAGTGGAGGGATGGCCTGGCCAGCGGTGGGAGTAGTATGGGGAAGGTGAGGCCTCCGCGGCAGCACACCCGGCCAGGAGCAGGCGGCACGACCGGCGCTGCTCTGGGCGGCTGGAGCAAGAAGACCAGAGGTTGAAGAAGCACTACGGCCGTTGGATGGACATCGTACGGTCAGTCGAGCTAGAATCGTGCATATTGACTAAGTTGACAAAGCCCTTCGTCCCCGTCAACTTAGTAGGCCCACTATACTTGGTCCTAGCTAGCAGGGGGATTATTCTTTTTTTGGGCGTAATAAGGAGGCACTTCCTTACGTGCGAAGATATAGCTGGTGGGTCCGAGCTGTCAGCGGCGGTAACGTTTTTTTCACGAAATACAGAGGCCCTTTCGGTGGGTCCCAGATGTCAGGTGGAGGAATCATTATTTTGCGCGTAATAAGGAGGCATTTCCTTGCGTGCGGCCGTGGACCCAGCTGTCAGCCCCTCCACGTACAGTCCACTTCCGATGGATGTCGTTCATTGACCACGTTGACCAGGCCGCACCGAGAGCACCAGGGCAGTGGACGACGGTGAGGCCTAGGAAGGGAACGACATGGAGCCAGGGAATACTCGGCAGTTATTTCCCACGTGGAGGAGTACGAGGGTTTACTGGTTCGTCTGCCGTCGCCGGAGAATAACAGCATGTGTGGGACTGAGGGTGAGTAGAGGGATAGATAGGCCAGCGATGGGAATACGGTGGGGCGGTGAGGCCTGCGCGGCAGCACAGCCGACCGCGGGGAGGAGCGAGCAGGCAGTCCCACCGGCGCTTGTTTGAGCGGCTGGAGCAGGAAGAGTAGAGATTGAAGAAGCACGATGGCCGTTGGATGGACATCCAACAGTGTACAGGCCATCTGTGGAAAGCCTCAAATCTGTGGAAAACAACATACATCATATCTGCCATTATTTCAAATAGTTTACAGCCCATTTGCTAATTCTTATGGGTTTTTTTGGAGCCCATATTCTTTTTGTTAGCATTACAGCCCATATTGTGGCCACGGTTAAAAAATTATACGAAATTTTGCATATGTCGGTGCAGTCTGAACTGTTTTTAATCCCGAAATTTCGAGTCACATTCAGACTAATTTAAAAAATAAATGTATATCAATATAAAATCCAATAAATTGTCCACGCATAAAAATCAATGCAATTTAAAATCTCGAAATGAAAAAAGATATTTGAAACTAGTTGCCGGTTTGATGTGTTTTAAAAATGTACAGCCCATTTCTCATTACTGATAGGCCATTTTCTCGGCCAGCCGAATGAAGCTCTCCTCGTCTAGCCCAACAGGCCTGATAAAGTGACTTACTTGACAAATCACAAAAAAACTAGGCTAGCCATTTTCAAAAAGAAAAAAAACTACTAGGCTGGTCTGTGGTAAACATAAAAGAAAAGGTTGTCTAGACAGGCCAGAGTGTCCCGCACAGCCCAGTTGTCACCCTACTTCCCTCTCAAAAACATATTAGATAAATGACACTCCAATCGTGGCGATTCATAAAAATGCCACTGCAATTTCCAAACTTTGAAAAAAGCCACTGCAATTTTTGCAAACTTTGAAAAACGCCACTGCAGTTTGCAAACTCTGAAAAACGCCACTCCAGACTTCAAAAAATGCCACTAGAAATGGCATGAAATGGCATTTTTCAAAGTTTGGAAATTGCAATGGCATTTCTCAGAGGCATTTATCAAATTAACCCAAAACAAAAATAACTAGGCGAGTTGTTGGGTCCCTGGTGTCAGCCGCTCGTTGTGCAATTCTCTCGTTTACTGACTACGTTGACAATGGCATGGGACCCAGATGTCAGAAATCCACTAGGAGGAGCCATTTTTTTTATTGGCTTGAAATAAGGAGGCACTTGCTTGCGTACTGCCATGACCTTGGCGGGTCCCTGCTGTCATCCTCTCCACGTACAATCATCTCCTGATTGTGTACGCGTCAACTTGCTAGGCCCACAAGTAAGCCTCTAAACCCATGGAGGACAAATACAACCCATTTAAAAAAAAATAACAGCCCATTCCATATGTTCAAACGGAAAGTTCAACATTCAGAGCAAAGTAACAGGTTTGATCCACATATAGAGTACTGAACTTCCACGTTGACAACCATCATAGACAAGTTAACTATCTACTACCACTAGACAAGTAATAACTTACTCTTAGCTAACTAGAAGATGTCGGCGGTACACGCTAAACACCGGCACCGGCGTCCTGCGCCTCGCTTCAGACTTGCCAGAGGTGCGATAGGGCGCGTTGCTCGCGCGCGTTGGCCCTTTCCATGCCGGCATGGTCCACCGAGCTTCGGCTTCCAAGCGGGAAACCCACTTGACGAGCTGGTAGTAAAAATCGGCGTCGCGAACGCGTGCGTGCCCGACAGCCTCCAGGGCTATTTGTCGGGCACCGGCCTCCATGTAGTCGGCCCAGTTGCGGGCGCTCTGCTCGCGACTCAGAGCGTCGGTGCGCTGCTGCTCCATGTCCCGCTGGCGGCGCAAATCAGTGTTACGCTGCTCCTCCGCCAGGCGATCGCGCTCCAACAACTCCTTCTCCTCCGCCATGCGGTCGCGCTCCAACAACTCCTCGATCTGCGCATTGCCATCTAAAGACAGATAGAATGCCTCCTCCCTCCGTCTGCCTTCCGGTGAAAAACCAAACACTAGTTCCGGTGGTGACCGCCTCCGGTGTCGCCTACCGCGGACGGGCGGGGGCATGGCGGACGTGGCGAGCGACGTCGAGCTGGTGGGGGCTTATGAGGATATGGCGAGTTGGGTCACGGTGGCACTGGAGAATGTCGGGAAACAGTACTTATAGGGGGAAGGTAGCACGACGGTCATCGGAATTCAATGCATAATGGCTTAGCGCGCTAGCTTGCCGTGGAAAACGAGGGAAACTGAAATTATGACTGTGCCGTCCCGTCCCGTCTGGGTCGCACGCCGGCATGGCAGTCAAACGAGTGCACTCGAATCATCTCCCTCCTTGTCAATAATGATTTCACGGATTTAAAAACCCGCAACAATTAAAGCGTATCTTTTTCGCATCAGTTAGCTGCCTTAATTATGGCCGGCTGCATGCAGGCACTCAGAATCGCTCACAGGCAGTACGCAAAGCAGCATGCAACGAATCGCAGCCGAGGGCACGCATGCAGCCACTTAAATCGCTGGAATTAATTAGGCTTAAACTTCTGCATGTCGTTAATTATTGCCATGCCTTGGTCTTGCTGCTTTGCTCATGGGACTAATAAACCCGGACGGAGGGAGTACCTTGGTTGGTGAGAGGTTTGAATTAAGCCCTGCAAACCGGAAAGGAGGTACTAGTACGTGTGTGATCCGCTATTTATTCGTGTAGGATCGAGTAGGTCGTTTCTTGAATTGAGCCCTGCAAACCGGAAAGGAGGTAGTACGTGCGTGATACGCTATTTATCCGTGTAGGATCGATAGTGTAGCTTGTCAGTTTCTTCAGAGGTAGGCATTTTTATCCGTGTAGGATCGATAGTGTAGCTTGACAGTTTCTTCAGAGGTAGGCATTTTTATTCAAAAAACTGCCACTTCGCATCTTGCGTCGCAAATAAAACTGCCAGGTGCGCATTTGTAGGCTAGCTAGTGATCGATCAGTAACTTGTAAACACTGAGCGAACAGAAATAAGTAACTGTTAATGCATCTCAATGATTCATAGATCATATACAAATATGTAGCTCCAAAAGCAAAGATCAGCCACTTTGGATCTTGCATCGCAACTAAAACTAACTAGTACGATTCCCATACATAAGATCAACATGTTAATACATCTCAATGATTCACAGATCATATACAAATATGTAGCTCCAAAAGCAAAGATCTAGAAAAAACATATGTTCTTCCTACTAACATGGATGCTTCTCTTGGCCAACATTCAGTACAGACTGAAAGACAAATTTGTTTGTGAAGTCTACAATTCCTCTTGCAAACGTAAGTGGTTTCACCAACAGCTGGAACCATGAGAATGAACCACACATGATGGAGGAACAACCATTGCAATATGATTTGGTCTTCTCTCGATCACACCGCGAGACTATTTTTGGAATACAAACTTTAACTTAGGGAAAATGATGCCCATTGTATAATCAGACCAAAGCAATGAAGCACCAAGTGTTGGCCAGTAAATAGTACAGTACTACTTTTCTGCAGTCCATGAAGTGACTATCCAATCTTTGTGTCTATTTTCAAATGGCACCGCATGCAGTGACTATACTATTCTCTTGTGCAGTTCAACCAAAATTGCGGACACTTTGTTTGTTTGACAAATACTAATGGGCAGACATCTCTGTCTGCACAAATATCAAGCAGCTAGTAAACATATACCACACCATGTTCGCAGTGATGGAAGAGGTGAAATCGATACAATCGAAATTGAGCATCCAATCATTGAATCCTGTCCTGCACCTCCAATGTAGGTCCACCCTGCCAATAAATTCACATGCAAACCACTAGTATTACTACCAAATGACAGTACAAAAAGAGTAGCAAGATAGTAGCAAACCATGTACCTTCGTAATGAACAGCTCATAGTGCCACCAATTGGATATAAAGGTTTGGAAAAAAACATGCTCCTAATGTTGAACCAGTTGGACTTTTTGTGCAGCTCCACTAAAATCGAGCATCCCTGTTTGCATAGATATTGAAAGTGTGATTACTATAAAAGTGGCACTAGTTGAAGCATAGACTCACAAATATAAGCATTCCAATTTCTTAATGGGGAAAGGTAGCAAGACTGTTTCTAGCCACCTGTTTGAAGGAATAAATAAAGCAACAACGGCTGATGTCAGGAAGGCATACATAGTTTTTTTTTGAAAAACTGAGCCATTCCTGACCTTTCCTCTTCTTTTAAGCAAATTTTGTGCAGTTCTACTAAAATAAAATGCCATCACCGCCTTGACAATTTAGTTACACTGTACAAAAGGAAATGACTTAACATTACATCATGATGTTGGGTATGTAGTAGACAGGCATTAGAGACAATCATACAGACCTCCTCCGATAACATAATGAACATTAATTTTAACAAAGGTGTGACTAGCTTTACCGGGATAATTTGAGTGAACTCTACACCCTTTGTTCCTTAATATAAGACGTTTTCGCGGTTCAATTTAAAGTACCCAAACGTCTAGTATTTAGAATAACAGGTAGTAGTTTTCTTGAGCACATATCTGGGAAAGCTTGCCACACTTTATTTATGTCCATACGCTAATGCAACACCATTCGAATACTACAAATATACACTAATCCAGTGGCTAGTGCAACAGTAGAGTAGTTAGTTTATTACAGGGTGCAGTACAATGGTTTTACTGAATAGATTTCAATAAACTCTAGCACTGGAAGGTTTCTATAAGAATTAACAATACAAAATGTAAAGGTAACAAGTTTCAGCATTGGTATACTAGCTGTGCATGAGCATTAAACCAAATACAAAAGTCTGAAGGTAACTAGCATTATTAACTAATGATAGTACAAAAAAATTGCAAACCATGTACCTCCAAGGTAAATATCATTTCGAACTCGAGGGGGCCTTAAAAATTGCTATCCCAATCTTGATAATCGATCAAACATAAAAACTTGATCTTTCCTCTTGATAATCAAGAGAACAGCCGAAGGAGGAGGTGCCCACTCTTGACCTTTCCTCTTGTCTTCATAATTGTCTGTGCAGTTTAACCAAAATAAAATGACATCAGCGCCTTGGCATTTTGGTGACACTGTACAAAAAAGTTAAATTATCTCATGAAAGTGAGGTATGTAATCTATAAGCATTAACAGTGCAGAAATCTGAAGGTAGTAACAAGCTTCATCGTTGGTATACTGGTTGTGCAACAGCATTAGAATGCCTTAGCTGAAAAATCTTTAATACATCCACGATCAACAGCTAACCCTGAAATGATCCAGTGACATTAAATGGCACTGCTTAAATTTATCTGTGGCATTAGACTGAGAGCGACATTAGTTAAATGTGGCATCACTTTAGCAGTAGCATTGCTTGACTTGACTGCTGGCGTTATACTAATAGTAAAAAAAGTGGCAATAAGAGCATGGGAGGCCCATTCGGATAGTGGGCGCACCAGTACGATGTACCTCGGACGTAGATTGGTGAGGGAGGTATGGTTGTCCAGAGCAACAAATATCCAGGCAGCATATGTGGATTATGACCCATTTTTGTTCTCTTTACCCACCTTTTTCCTATGTGAGGACAACAAACCGATCGACCTGGTCATTCTCTATTGTGTTGTCATGCCTTTCTGAAAGTGCAACTATCCCTAGGTGGTTTTGGTAATTAATAACAACATATAGCTCATTGAGCTAATACTATTCCAAGACTATTATTTCAGGAAAGCTCAATGAATGGCATGGCATGGATGATGAAAGTGGATCCCTCAAAATACTAAGGACAAAGGATTGGCTCAAGCTCAAAAGCCCAAGATCACATTGAGTATATAGGAAAAGCCAATACTATCAAGGAGGGATGAGGTGTTGCTTAATGAGCCTCTTGCTTCAATGTGCTTAGTGATATGCTCCAAAACCCTCAACTACTTTCCCACATCCACATATGACCTAAACCCAAAGCCAAAATTAGTCACACCGAAACTTCCTATCCGGCGCCACCAATTCCAAAAGTCATAGCCACTGCCACAAACCCTAAGCAAATCGGTCTTACCGATAGGGATCTCGGTCTCACCGAGATGGGGTTACAATCTCTCTGTTTCCCTTCATAACATTTCGGTCTAACCGAAGTGAACGATCGGTCCCATCGAGATTGCAATGTAAACTCTCTGTTTCCTTTTTGTAACATTTCGGTCTCACTGAAAAGAGCAAATCGGTCCCACCGAGTTTACCTGACCAACTCTCTGGAAAGCTTATTACCAAATCGGTCTCACCGAGTTTGTGTAATCGGTCTTACCGAGATTACGTTATTCCCTAACCCTAACCATATCGGTCTCACCGAGATGCATCTCGGTCCCACCAAAATTCACTAACGGTCACTAGGTTTACTAAATCGGTTCGACCGAGTTTAACAATTCGGTCCCATCGAGTTTGGTAAATTGAGTGTGACGGTTAGATTTTGTGTGGAGGATATATATACCCCTCCACCTCCTCTTCATTCGTGGAGAGAGCCATCATAACAAACCTACACTTCCAACTTACCATTTCTGAAAGAGAACCACCTACTCATGTGTTGAGGCCAAGATATTCCATTCCTACCATATGAATCTTGATCTCTAGCCTTCCCCAAGTTGCTTTCCACTCAAATCTTCTTTCCACCAGATCCAAACCCATTGAGAGAGAGTTGAGTGTTGGGGAGACTATCATTTGAAGCACAAGAGCAAGGAGTTCATCATCAACGCACCATTTGTTACTTCTTGGAGAGTGGTGTCTCCTAGATTGGCTAGGTGTCACTTGGGAGCCTCCGACAAGATTGTGGAGTTGAACCAAGGAGTTTGTAAGGGCAAGGAGATCGCCTACTTCGTGAAGATCTACCGCTAGTGAGGCAAGTCCTTCGTGGGCGACGGCCATGGTGGGCTAGACAAGGTTGCTTCTTCATGGACCCTTCTTGGGTGGAGCCTTCCGTGGACTCGCGCAGCCGTTACCCTTCGTGGGTTGAAGTCTCCATCAACGTGGATGTACGATAGCACCACCTATCGGAACCACGCCAAAAACATCCGTGTCTCCAATTGCGTTTGAATCCTCCAAACCCTTCCCTTTACTTTCTTGCAAGTTGCATGCTTTAATCATGCTAAAACGAATGACAATGATAAGGAGAAGATTGAGCTTCTAACTAAAGAATTAAACTCTCTTAAGTTGGCTCATGAAACTATCTACGAAGATCATCGAGAACTTTTAAGGGCTCATGAGAAGTTACGCTTTGAAAAGCTCAATCTTGAGCAAGAGCATGAGTTCTTAAAAGCAATCAATGTTGATCTTCGCAAGAAAAGTTCTTCTTACATTGCCAAGTATTTACTCTTATCTACTTACATGCCTCAAGTCAAGTCTAATAACAAGTACAAGAAAGATACTTCCTCTAGTAGTAACAATAATAATGTCAAATCCAAGATTGTTGCTTCTAGTAGTTCTCTTGATTCCACTAATGATTCTCTTAGCCAAGTTACACTTGAGCAAGAAAATAGCTTATTGAAGGGAATTATAGAGAAAGGTGTTTACAAGAGCCTTGCCGGGAGTAAGCAATTCGAGGAAATTGTACGCAAGCAAGGAAGGAACCGAAAGAATCAAGGTGTTGGTTTTGAACGAAAGTTCAATGCCAATGGAGTTGAGTGGGAAGAAGATCAATACCCCAAGACGAAGTTTGTTCCTCAACAAGAGAAGTATGATCCTACTTCCTTCAAAGGAACACAAGCTCAAGATGATCTTCCACCACAAGACCACAAGAACAAAGGCAAGTGTCTGTGTCAAAACCGGGGGATCTCGGGTAGGGGGTCCCGAACTGTGCGTCTAGGCGGATGGTAATAGGAGACAAGGGACACGATGTTTTTACCCAGATTCGGGCCCTCTCGGTGGAGGTAAAACCCTACTCCTACTTGATTGATATTGATGATATGGGTAGTACAAGAGTGGATCTACCACGAGATCAAGGAGGCTAAACCCTAGAAGCTAGCCTATGGTATGATTGTTGTAATGGTTGTGTCCTACGGACTAAAACCCTCCGGTTTATATAGACACCGGAGAGGGCTAGGGTTACATAGAGTCGGTTACAATGGTAGGAGATCTACATATCCGTATCGCCAAGCTTGCCTTCCACGCCAAGGAAAGTCCCATCCGGACACGGGACGAAGTCTTCAATCTTGTATCTTCATAGTCTTGGAGTCCGGCTGACGATGATAGTCCGGCTGTCCGGACACCCCCTAATCCAGGACTCCCTCAGTAGCCCCTGAACCAGGCTTCAATGACGATGAGTCCGGAGCGCATATGGTTCGGCATTGCAAGGCGGGTTCCTCCTCCAAATAATTCATAGAAGATCGTGAACACCAGGATAGTGTCCGGCTCTACAAAATAAATTCCACATTCCATCGTAGAGAGAATAATATGTACACAAGTTCAATCTGTTGACGTATTTTGTGGCATGACGTCACACCACTACCAAGCCTTTACTTGAATCATTTTTTATTATACCACCCCAGCGCGTTTAGCGAAGCGGTTTCCTTGGCACGTCTTGTCGAAGCAGAGATCGTGTTCCCCTTATTCCGGGATTCCCATCAATATAGACATGGGTAACCCAACCGTGCCCGTTACCATGCCCCCTCCATCGGAGGCGAGTCCCGAACGGTCATGGGGACGGCTCTTGGTATTATCCCCCTTTATAATGGGACCAAGGCTCGTTTCTTTTCTTCAATCCTCCATCGAATCTGCTCCTTGCCCCGAGTTCCAACACCCAGAGCCCCAGATTCGAGCGCTTCGGACCTTCAACAATGTCCGGCTCCAGCCTGCAAGGCCGGTGGATGCCCTCCTCCGTCACGAAAGAGGACGTGCTGATGCTGCGAGAAGCCAGGTACTTAACCTACGAGATTTCGCATAGGTTGCCTGCCAAAGGGCAGGTCATTCCCACCCCTGAGCCCGGCGAGAGCGTTGTGTTCGTGTCCCACCTCCGTCGGGGTTTAGGCTTCCCGACGGATCCTTTTGTGAGAGGGCTCATGTTCTACTACGGGTTGGAATTCCATGACCTGGCTCCGGAGTCCATCCTCCATATTTCCTCATTCATTGTCGTCTGCGAGGCCTTCCTCCGCATCACTCCCCACTTCGGTTTGTGGCTCAAGACCTTCATCGTGAAACCGAAGATGATCGAGGGGCGTCAAGCTGAATGCGGTGGGGCGATTATAAGCAGAAGGGCCGATGCTCCATGGCCTAAGGGCTCTTTTCAGGAGGAGCTCGGCCTGTGGCAACAGGAGTGGTTCTATATCACCGCTCCTAGGGGCAGCAAGCAAAACCCGCTGCCCATCTTTCGCTCGGGCCCTCCAGAGCGGCTGATGTCATGGGTCAACCAAGGGCTCAGCTGGGGGCCATCAAAGGACATGCCCCTATTGCAGGGCCGGATTCAAGACCTCCAGGCGAGGGAGATCGATCTGATCGTGGTGATGCAGGTCATGCTGATTAGGCGACTCCTGCCCTGCAAACGCCGTCCTCTCCGGCTCTGGGAGTTTAATCCGGAGGGACCATGAATTCTCCAGCACTTCATGGGTACGACACCCGTGGAGATGTACAAACTATTCTTCGGATCGCGAGAAGCGTGTCCGGAATTGACCGAGGACACCGGCCTAAGCTGCAATCACCCGGATACACAAGTAAGTAGCCCCGTGTCCGGACATACCATTTGTTTGCCTTTCTATGATTCGCTTTTTGACCAACTTCCCTCTAAACAGGAGTGGATAGTGCAAGCGAAACTGATACGGTGTCTGGCCCCCCTCCCAGAGACCGCACCGGATCCCGTGCTGGTCAGGATGCTGGAGGTTGCGCCTTCAGAGGAAGGCGAAAGGGAGAACAGAGGAACTACCGCCTCAACCAAGGAGGCTTTTGAAGAGGGGGGGGTCGAGAATCCCTCCTTCCAAGGGGAGAAGAGGACCGCCTCCGAAAACCAGGAGGCCAAAGCCCCGAAGCGGGGGAAGAGATCTTCACCAGAGGGTCCTGCGTCCGGAGAGGCTCCGGCCGCACAGTCTCCCCTAAAGAATCAGCCCTCCAACGAGCCGTAAGTATAAAAAGGGGAGTTTTGTAATAAGGGACATCCCTATTTGTGCTTTTGAGGATAACTTAAGTTTTTACCTTGTAGTTCGGATCTCCGCCCTTCTCAGATGAGCTCGTCTTTGGGGGAACTTCGTCCGGAGATGATGGAGAGCGAGACGCCTTCATCTGCCGCCCCATCGGATAGGGCGGACGAGCCTGAAGTGTCGTCACGGAGGGTATCCCCGAGTCCGGCAGGGCCGACTAATTCGGCACCAACTGGTGTGCGGCCGGGGGAGCTGAAGGATCTGCTTGAGAGGGCGTCCATCTCAGAAGGTCACCGTACCCTGATGCGTACGGTGATTGAAAGAATTTCATCTGCCGAAGGCGGATTGCGTGATGCCGTCAGAAGTTTGCTGGCGGGGTTGGAGGTACGTAAAAATGATGTATCCTTTGACAGTTTTACACATAAAGTGCGCCCTGTATAGATAGTAGCCCCTGAGACTCGGTAGGGTGTCGGGAATGACAGCGTGCCGAGGATCAAAATCCCAGGTATTGATTTTTGCCTTTCCCGTGCAGGTGGCGGATAGTTCGGTGGCCAGCCGGACTGATGGAGTTGCCGAACTAAAGCGGCAACTTGACATTGCGGATGCGGACATCGCGCTGGTCAATAAGCGACTTGACGAGTCGCAAGGTATGTTTTTCTCCGTGGTCACCTAGTAAGGGAGCTGAAGCCCACTCCTTACAACATGTGCGCTCGATGCAGATGGTGCCGCTGCTGTGGAGAGCCTTCGGGCAGAACTTGCTCAAGCTAAGGAGCAAGCCAGAAGGAGTGATGCGGCTGCCTCGAGGGCGGCCGAAGAGCTAGAAGCCGAAAAGGCTGCACACTGTCGAAGCAGGGAGGAAATGGCCAAAATGGCCTTGAAGTTGAAAGATGCTACCGACCGTAATGATGTTCTTGAAAGGGAACGCCTAGCGGAGCAAGAAGACCTGGTGAAGGCCACCGCCGAGGCCAAGGATGCCCGTACTGCAATGCGGGCTATAAAGAAGGAGCTGCGCCAGGCCGGAGACATTGTAGCCGGCAAGCCCTTTCTGCTGCGCCGAAGGTTTACAGATCCAAAGTATGTCCAGCTTGGCTAGCTGTGGGGTCCGGAGGATCCTTATAAGGACTTAGCGGCGAGTGCGGCAGATGCCGTTGTGCACTTCCGAAGTCAGAAGGATCACAAGACGGAAGAGCTGTTTTGGTCTCAATTCCATAGTCCGGAGCGTTCACTTCCGCTGACCGATCGGCTGGCCGAGTGGGCTGAATTGAATAGATTGTCCGGACTTGCCATGATGGATATCGTGGCTCATGTCTGGCCGGATAGGCCCAAACCGAAGAGTTATTTTGGCTTATTGCAGCAGTTCCTTGGGGCGGTGCTGCATATCAAGGCGATGAAGCAGTCGGCTTGCATAGAAGGTGCGCGGATGGCCCTCGCCCGTGTGAAGACACATTGGACAGAGATGGATGCCACCGTTGTTGCGACCCAGGGTTCGGACGAGAGCCGGTTACCCGCCGAGCACTATTTTGGGGAAGTCCTGTGTGGTGCTCATGTAATAGAGTCGCAGTGCTCAAAAAATGTCATGTTCAAGTGAACATGTTGGTTTGTAAAACGATGTTTATGATTTAGCGCTTTTTAGTACTTGTGCGTTCAACTATTGAAATATCTCCTGTGCGGCCGTTTATGTATACGTGTGTATAACCTGAAAGATGGCAGTCGTCGGCTTCAGCCCCCACGCACAAGGTGCGGGGGTGTTCGCAAAAATAGTGCATTTTCACACTTAATCCGACGTCTCGGTCCTTTGAAGGAGGTGGTAGCGTAGCAAACGAGGCAACTGGACTATAATGCTTTATCACTTTCACTTAGCCATAGGAGTTCGAGGGTGGGGCTACGATATAGCCCCTAGGGGCACCGCGCTCTCCGAAAGCGGGGCGCGTATGTGCCTGACCGGGAAATGGTCCTTCGTCAAAGCGGAGGAATTCTAAACATTCCGGTAGTCGATCAAGTGGTTGACCAGTCTCTCGCTGTATCATGACAGTCAGTTTTCGGCTTTCTCTACTGAGGTGCTCGCCCGGCCGAACCGGGGCACAATCGCAGTAGTTCTCCTGGTGCTGCGTTAGCCGATGATACGGAACGTAAGGCAGCAAAACACAGGAGCCGGGCAAACCCAACATTTGACAAAAGACATGATTCGGAGATGATGCATATAAGGCCTAACTCGAGACGCCGAACACTCCCTAATGTATTCGGTCTTTATGATAGCGGGCAGAACAATGCCCTAAGCCCCTAGTGTCCAGGTACATGCAAGGTCCTTTGATGCGGCCGATGCCAAAATGTCAGTCTCCTCTCTGGTTATAATGAAAAGCCAGGGGATGTATAGCAACAAGAGACAGTAAAAAAGGTTTACGCAGGGTCTTAATCTGAAAAGAATCCTTGCAACGGGTCCCTACTGCACGTCTGCGCCTGTGTCTCCGTTGTGCTGTATCCTGGACGGGTGTAACACGCTGTTCATCTGTAAAAGAGAGGAACTTAGTGTGAAAAGTAATTTGTTCGAAAAATGAATTAAAAATTGAAATATGAATAAATGAATGAAACTGAGCCTGTACTAGCTCATACGCACAGCCCCTTGTAAAGGGGAGTGCGGCTAGGGAGCCCCTAGCTTATTGTATGCCGGACTCGTCTAGCCGTGTCCGGGGTCTTGAACGACCTTTTAATGAGATGATGCCGCGTGGACCGGGCATTTTAAGTGTTAGAGACGCGTAATGTGGTATTGCATTAAAGCGGACAAAAGCTTCACGTCCCAATAGTGCTTGATGGCTACTTTTGAATGGGGCGACATGAAAGATTAGCTTTTCGCGTCGGAAGTTGTCGGGTGACCCGAACACAACTTCTAGTAGTAAGGAGCCCGTGTACTTGGCGTAGGGGCCTGGCGTCACTCCTTTGAAGGAAGTGCGGCTATGTCGAATTTTAGTAAGGTCTATCCCCAACTTGCGGATTGTGTTCGGGTATAGCAGGTTTAAATCGCTGCCGCCGTCCATCAGGACTTGTGTAAATTGTAGTCTGTCGATTATAGGATCCAATATCAAAGAAGTCCATCCTGCGTTTCGAATGCTTCTGGAATAATCCAGGTGGTCGAAAGTAATTGGTTTTGACATCCAATCTCGGGGTTCCGCTGGGGTGGACCGTGCGACACCTACTTTGGCGGGTGCCGCATTGTTGTTTCGTGTTATCACATGTAGTGAATTCATTGTTTTGACTACTTGTGGGAAAGTCTTCTGTTTTCCGGCATTCTGTTGTTGGGGTTCGTCATCATCCTCGCTTGGCGCATCAAGCCCCTTGTGTTCGGCGTTGAGTCGGTCGGACTGTTTGAAGACCCAACAATCTCGGTGGGTGTGGTTTGCAGGCCTTCCGGAGGTGCTGTGGATTTGACATATCCGATCCAAAATTTTGTTTAAGTTGGATAGCTCTTCACTGTTGTCCTTAAGAGGCAGTGCTTTGTTGTTCGGCCGCGAGCTTTTGAATCCGGCGTTGATCGCCGTATTCTTTGGGCTTTTTTCTTTATTTCGGCGCTGGTCCTTTCTGCGCCGTGATTTTCCGTTTCCATCTCTGATCTCGGATGTACTCGGGTCGCTGGTGATGCATCTTGCTAGCCAGCTGTCCTCCCCTGCGCAAAAGCGGGTCATGAGGCTTGTTAGCTCGGCCATAGTTCTCGGCTTCTCTTGGCCGAGGTGTCTGGCAAGCCATTCGTCTCAGACATTATGCTTAAAAGCTGCTAAGGCTTCAGCGTCCGGACAGTCGACTATTTGGTTCTTTTTGGTAAGAAACCTGTTCCTGAATTTGCGCGCTGACTCTCCGGGCTGTTGAGTTATGTGGCTTAAATCGTCTGCATCCGGAGGTCGGACGTAGGTCCCTTGGAAATTTTCTCTAAACGCATCCTCGAGCTCTTCCCAACTTCCAACAGTATTTTCTGGGAGGCTTTTGAGTCAATGCCGAGCTGGCCCTTTGAGCTTGAGTGGTAGATATTTTATGGCGTGGAGATCATCTCCTCTAGCCATATGTATGTGCAGTATGTAATCCTCAATCCAGACTCCTGGGTCTGTTGTTCCGTCGTATGCCTCTACGTTTACGGGTTTGAATCCCACTGGAAATTCATGATCCAGCACCTCATCGGTGAAACATAGTGGGTGTGCGGCGCCCCTGTATTTAGGCGTGTCGTTATCTTCCAGCATGCGGCGTGTTGTGTTGCTCCCTGGGGCCCTCTTTTTTGGCCCATAAATGGACCTGACTGGGCCATCTGTTTTGTGAGTATCGTATGTCGTCTTGTGTGCGGTGCCGCTTGTTGCTTTTGGCCTATCATCTGGTCGTCTATCCGGCCAGGCGGCCTCTTTGCTTTTTGATTGTGGGGGCTCTATGGCCTCCTCATCGAATTCTGGCAGCAGCTTGCGTTTCGGGTAGCTCTTTGTTTGGTGGCTATTGCCATATTTGTCCGCGGCCTTGAGTACTTTGCTCCACCTCATTCTGAGTATGTCTTCTGCTGTTTTGAGCTTCCGTTTTTCCTTTTTCAAACTTCTTGCAGTGGCGACAAGTCTTTTGTGCAGGTTCTTATGCGCCGATGGTGTGTCCGGCGTGAGATCATCTAGACTGTTGTTTTCGCCGGGCTTGGATTGATTATCTGATTCATCCTGCTCGGATGGTTGCTTGGTTGCATGTTCGCCGTCCACTGGCTTGCCCTGCTCTATTGCTGGGTCATTAGGAGTGCTGTTTTTGTCGAGGCGGGACTGAGGGCGGCGTCTGCGTCGCCTTTTTGGTTGTTTGTCGGCGGAATTATCCTTTGCCGCGTCCCGTTGTCCCTCGTCATCGCTTCCTTTTGGGGTATCCACCATATATACGTCATGGGTTGGGGTGGTACTCCAGTGCCCTGTAGGCGCTGGTTCTTGATCGTCTCCGGCATCGTCGTCCATACCGTCGATGTCTTCGGAGTCATAGTCTAGCATGTCGGTTAGATCGTCGACAGTGGCTACAAAGTGGGTGGTGGGTGGGGTTTGAATTTCTTTGTCGTCCGCATCCCAACCGTCCTGACCGCAATCCAGCCATGGTTCTCCTGATAACGAGAGGTGTTTTAGCGAATTTAGGATGTCGCCAAAAGGTGAGTGCTGAAAGATGTCCGCGGCGGTGAACTCCATAATTGGTGCCCAATCGGATTTGATTGGCAGGGGCGCAGGAGGTTCGGAGTCCAGCAAGGAGTCCGGCGCCTCGGAGTCACGAGCTTTATAAGGGACAGGATCAGTATTCGGCTCTATCGTCATGGAAGTTGCAGCCCCCGAGGCGGTGTCCAGCCACCCGTCCTCGATCTGCGCGATCGGCTCCGAACTATGGGTCGGAGCGGATTCGTGTGCGGCCTCTAGGGCACTGTCCGGCGGCAGAGCTAGATCGTACCCATCGCGACAGTGCGGCACGCTCGGCTGTGGCTCGACTCCAGCGAAAATCAAGTCCCCGCGGATGTCAGCCGTGAAGTTTAGGCTTCCAAACCTGACCTGATGGCCAGGGGCGTAGCTTTCGATCTGCTCCAGATGGCCAAGTGAATTGGCCCGCAGTGCGAAGTTGCCGAACAAAAAGATCTGTCCAGGGAGAAAAGTCTCACCCTGGACAGCGTTGTTATTGATTGAAGAAGCCATCAAGCCTATCGGTGACGACACGGAGGAACTCTCAATGAAAGCACCAATGTCGGTGTCAAAACCGGTGGATCTCGGGTAGGGGGTCCCGAACTGTGCGTCTAGGCGGATGGTAACAGGAGACAAGGGACATGATGTTTTTACCCAGGTTCGGGCCCTCTCGATGGAGGTAAAACCCTACTCCTGCTTGATTGATATTGATGATATGGGTAGTACAAGAGTGGATCTACCACGAGATCAAGGAGGCTAAACCCTAGAAGTTAGCCTATGGTATGATTGTTGTAATGGTTGTGTCCTACGGACTAAAACCCTCCGGTTTATATAGATACCGGAGAGGGCTAGGGTTACACAGAGTCGGTTACAATGGTAGGAGATCTACATATCCGTATCTCCAAGCTTGCCTTCCACGCCAAGGAAAGTCCCATCCGGACACGGGACGAAGTCTTCAATCTTGTATCTTCATAGTCTTGGAGTCAGGCTGACGATGATAGTCCGGCTGTCCGGACACCCCCTAATCCAGGACTCCCTCAGCAAGGACAAGCTTCAAGAAGAGATTGATGCATTTGAAGAAGCACCTAAAGCCTCGTTCAAGTGGGTCCCCAAGACTACGTCAAGTTCTACTTCATCTAGTACAACTACAACTCCAAGGATTCCCATCAAGATGATGTGGATCCCGAAGAAGAAGAACTAGAGAGTTCTTGAGGGTGACTCCGCCAACATTCTTCACTCATACCATTTTGGCAAGAACAAGTGCAATCAACTTCCACATCTTGCACTAGTTCAAGGAGTCACAAACCCTCATGTTGGTAAGACAAAGGACAAGGTAACCTAATGATTTCATGGACATCATCTTGTGTGTGCATCACTCTATGTCTATGGATATTCTTGTTTGTTCCTTGTGGGACTAACCCATGTAGGTAAGTTGAAAGTGCAACTCACTCCAAAGGATTGCTCCAAATGATCTACATCAACATTGAGCATCTACATCTTCAACACCTACATGAAGTCATCATCGACAAAACCCAAGGTTAGTTCATCCCTCTAAGGGGGGATCTCACATCTAGGGGGAGCTTAACTCTAAGAATTGAGTCAAAGCAACTCTAATGGTGTGAACACATTAATACATTATGTAAAAGTGGTAACCCCACTTGAGCTTAAACAATGAGTATGACCTATGATCAAATGTTCTCATTTGACTCCTAAGTCAATATACTCATATATAGATGACCTAGTCATCGCCAATTGTTTGATAGATGCTAGAATTGGTTGTGCATGCTTTGTCACATATTTCATTTGCTATCTTATTGTGTGAGCATGTTGGTGCATATTTTAATCATTCAAGGACATCCACTTGTAATTATGATTGTTTGGATTATTTTCTTTGTGCCAAGTGGATGGACAAGAATGCCTAAGAACCTTCTTTAGCTATCTATGCTTTTATCATCTCAAACTCTATTCATGCTACATCACAAAATTTGATCAAGTCAGATTCGAACCACTCTGTGTGAGGAGCACTCGGAGTCCCCGATTCGTTGTAGACTTAAACTTCCAAAACCTCTTTGTGATTCTCGGTCTGACCGATTCTTCATTTCGGTCCTACCGAGATCACCAAGTTGATCTGAGTTTTCAATCTCGATGCAACCGATTTGAACTTTTCGGTCTCACCGATTTGCTGTAATTGAACACAGTTAGGCATCTCGGTGCCACCGAGTTGTTCCACTTGGTCACACCGACAGGGTCGGGCTATATATAGTCACGGGCAAAAGTTTGGAAATTTCTCCGATACCCTTCGCCCGCGCAATAGCTCGCTCTGCCATTGTGGTCTCTGGATCGTCTCCTTGCCGCCAGCAGCCTCCTATCGCTGGTCTACGCCGCCGTCAACGGAAATCGTCCCCGCCGTTGCCGCCGTAGCAAGTCCACCGCCAAGTTAGGGTATGGACTTGATCTTTGTGCTATCCACGTCTGATTCCTAGCACACTGTTGTCATATTGATTGTTGCCACGATTGAGATTCTTCTATTCAACCAAAATAGTCTGTAGTTTAGATGTGATTCAAATTTTTAGGGTTAGGTTTCCGCCGAAACCATCTCGGACCCACCGAGTTGAAAAACTCGGTCACACCGATTTGGCGTATGCCATTGCACTAGTGACTCTCAGTCTGACCGAGAATTACTAATCGGTGCGACCGATTTGTAGATTCTGTGAAACCCTAGCAGTCTCGGTGCCACCGAACTGAAACTCGGTCCAACCGAGATCATCAGTTTAGGTTCCAAAACTGCTTCGGTATCACCGAGTTTAAAAATCGGTTGATCCGAAATGCTTTCTATGGAAAACTAAAACTGAATTTTTGAATCATTCTTTTGCAAAAATCTCTGCATTTTGTGATGCTCATCTATTCTATCTCATCTATAACTCTTCACAGGGTCAGCAGTCAGCTTTTGCAGTATGTATAATCAGAGTGACAGCCAGAACAGGTCTGAAGAGCACATGGACTTGAGTGAGGGCACTAGTCCCTCAACTTCAGATGAAGGGAGCAAAAGCACTCCTAGCAACTTGCCTAAGGCTGCAACTAGGCAAAGGAAGAAGAGAACCTCAGACTCAGAAGATGAGGATTACAAAGTTGAGGAGGATGAGGCCACTTCCAAGAAAGTGGTGCTCAAGAAAGAGTATGGCTCTGCACAAAGCACAAAGCCAGGCCTGAAGAAGAAAGTTCCTGCCAAGAGAACTCCAATGCCAAAGGCCAGGCAGTCCACTCAAGTGCCAGCTCAAGCTCAACCCAAACAGGCACCTGCAAGGAAAGAGCCACCATCAAAACCTCAGACAGTCCCCACTAGTGCAACCATGAATTTTACAATTGAATCAGAGGATGATAGTGATCAGGATAAGAAAAAGAAGAGAGCTAGAACCACAACTGCCAAGGTCCTTGCAAAGCCCTCAATGAGAAGGGATTCTGATGAAGAGGAAGAGGATGATGCACCAGCTCCTAAGGCAGCTAAGCTTATGGGAGATGCAATTAGGTCAGGGGCTACAACATCCAAGCCCAAAGATGCACCCAAAGCTGCCTCCAAGGCCAAGCAAGCTCCAAAGAGGAATACCAGGAGTATTCTAGCTGCTGAAAAGAACAAGGCCCCAGTGCCCAATGTTGCAGAAGATGAAGATGAAGAAGGACAAGTCCTCAGAAAGCTCAAGCCCAAGATACCAGACCACAGTGATGCCCATCCTGTGGCTGAGGACATGAGAATCAGAAAGGATTCAGGGCTGAGGCTGTGGAGGATGGAAGACCCATATGCTTCAAGAAGAAGAACTGCTGTTGACTACAGGTTCCACACAAAGGAACAGCAGGACTTTTATGAGACCATTCTATTGGACAAGAAGCCCATTGTCTGTGATATGAGGTGGGTTGACTGGAAATTCATCAGGGAGAATGAGCAGCACTACCCTAGAGTGGAGGAGAGCTTTATTGCTTGTGGAGTAGCAGATTTTGTTGGACAGAAGCTCACCAACTGGAATGATGAGCTTATCATGCAGTTCTACTCCACAGCACACTTTTATCCAGATGGTAGAATTGTGTGGATGTCTGAAGGTACAAGGTACCAATCCACTGTTGAAGAATGGGCAAGTCTGATCAATGCCCCCAAGGAAGAAGAGGATGACTTGGACATATATGCAAAGAAGAAGTTGGGTCACAACTCAATGGCTCAAATGTACAAGGAAATTCCTGACAAGGCTGTAGAGACTCATAAGTTTGGATCAGTCCACTTTCTGCTGTCAGGATTGGCAACCATCAATTGGATTCTGAGGCATACCTTGTTGCCCAAGTCAGGTGACCATAACATGATCAGAGGACATGCCATCAACATGCTGCATGTGTTTGATGTGCCCCAGAAATTCAAAGTCATGAGCCTCATCATTTAAACAATCAAAAGGACTGCAGCAGATCAGAAGAGGAGTTGTGGATATGCACCTCAGATTCAAGAATTGATCAACTCCAAGATGGGCATAGGGAAATACCAGTTGGATAAGGAACATTTTCCAATTTATCCAGACTTTGAGGACAATGAGGTTGTCCTGAATGAAGATGATCCACAATCAGTCCAAGCTCAGGAGAAGAAGGAGAAGGCAAAGAAGGAGAAGGCTGCCAAGATGCCAACTCAAGAGGAGGCATCTTAGTATTTCTTGAAGACCAAACAAGAGCAGCTTGGTTACTTGATAGCATCAACTCTGATGGTTGAGAAAGGGTTGGCCACCCTAACTCAAAACCAGGAGAGCCTGGAGAGAATCATGGAACAAAAGTTCTATGATCTAGATGTCAAGGTAACTGAGATTCAGTCAGTTGTAGAGCAGCTGCAGGATGACATGCAGGAGTGGAAGGGCAAGACAACCACAAATGTGTTTGCCAGAGTGCCCAGAGCCCAAAGATCAGTTGCAGTGCCAGTGACAGACACTAGAGCAACAACTTCAGCACCAGCTACTACCCCAACAGTTCCAGTGCAACCAGCTCCAGCACCAACTCCTCCAGCACCCTCTACTTCAACTGAAGCCTTCGTCCAAGGAGCCATCTCTACACCACCACCAGAAGATCAAGCCTGAGAGACGATCTAGCACTATGCATTTTCTATGAACTTTTTGGTAACTTGTTGCCAAAGGGGGAGAAAAATGTATAGATCATAGGCTTCGAGAGAGAGTGTTGCTTTTATTCTCTCTTTCTTTATTTGGTGGTTTTTCAAACTTTGTTTCCTTTTGGTTTGATCATAAGCTACACTTATGCATGCTTGATATTATCCTATCTATCTTATGTGATCAGTCACTATGCTTGGTGATGAGCGCATGTATTCATTGTCTATTATTTTGAGCGCTCCACCAAGATGTATGTGACATGGAAGAGTAACCCATGAGCCTAATTCATTGTGCATTTGCAGTCCAAAGCAAATCTTAAAATATGCAAAAATTTAGGGGGAGCTCTTGCTTATCACATACTTCTCAAAGCGACGATGTTATTCAATCTTATTATCATTTGTCGAAGCTTTGATCTATATGTTGTCATCAATTACCAAAAAGGGGGAGATTGAAAGTGCAACTATCCCTAGGTGGTTTTGGTAATTAATACCAACATATAGCTCAGTGAGTTAATACTATTCCAAGACTATTATTTTAGGAAAGCTCAATGAATGGCATGGCATGGATGATGAAAGTGGATCCCTCAAAATACTAAGGACAAAGGATTGGCTCAAGCTCAAAAGCTCAAGACTCTTCATTTTACATTTTAGTGATCCAAGATCACATTGAGTCTATAGGAAAAGCCAATACTATCAAGGAGGGATGAGGTGTTGCTTAATCAGCCTCTTGCTTCAATGTGCTTAGTGATATGCTCCAAAACCCTCAACTACTTTCCCACATCCACATATGACCTAAACCCAAAGCCAAAATCAGTCACACCGAAACTTCCTATCCGGCGCCACCTATTCCAAAAGTCATAGCCACTGCCACAAACCCTAAGCAAATCGTTCTTACCGATAGGGATCTCGGTCTCACTGAGATGGGGTTGCAATCTCTCTGTTTCCCTTCGTAACATTTCGGTCTAACCGAAGTGAGCGATCGGTCCCACCGAGATTGCAATGTAAACTCTCTGTTTCCTTTTTGTAACATTTCGGTCTCACCGAAAAGAGCAAATCGGTCCCATCGAGTTTACCTGACCAACTCTCTGGAAAGCTTATTACCAAATCGGTCTCACCGAGTTTGTGTAATCGGTCTTACCGAGATTACGTTATGCCCTAACCCTAACCATATCGGTCTCACCGAGATGCATGTCGGTCCCACCGAAATTCACTAACGGTCGCTAGGTTTACTAAATCCGTCCGACCGAGTTTAACAATTCGGTCCCACCGAGTTTGGTAAATTGAGTGTGACGGTTAGATTTTGTGTGGAGGCTATATATACCCCTCCACCTCCTCTTCATTCGTGGAGAGAGCCATCAGAACAAACCTACACTTCCAACTTACCATTTCTGAAAGAGAACCACCTACTCATGTGTTGAGGCCAAGATATTCCATTCCTACCATATGAATCTTGATCTCTAGCCTTCCCCAAGTTGCTTTCCACTCAAATCTTCTTTCCACCAGATCCAAACCCATTGAGAGAGAGTTGAGTGTTGGGGAGACTATCATTTGAAGCACAAGAGCAAGGAGTTCATCATCAACGCACCATTTGTTACTTCTTGGAGAGTGGTGTCTCCTAGATTGGCTAGGTGTCACTTGGGAGCCTCCGACAAGATTGTGGAGTTGAACCAAGGAGTTTGTAAGGGCAAGGAGATTGCCTACTTCGTGAAGATCTACCGCTAGTGAGGCAAGTCCTTCGTGGGCGACGACCATGGTGGGGTAGACAAGGTTGCTTCTTCGTGGACCCTTCTTGGGTGGAGCCCTCCGTGGACTCGCGCAGCCGTTACCCTTCGTGGGTTGAAGTCTCCATCAACGTGGATGTACGATAGCACCACCTATCGGAACCACGCCAAAAACATCCGTGTCTCCAATTGCGTTTGAATCCTCCAAACCCTTCCCTTTACTTTCTTGCAAGTTTCATGCTTGAATTTCCGCTGCCTATATACTCTTTGCATGCTTGCTTGAATTGTGTGATGATTGCTTGACTTGTCCTAAAGTAGCTAAAATCTGCCAAACTCTAAAACTGGGAAAAGGTTAAGTTTTTATTGGTCAAGTAGTCTAATCACCCCCGTCTAGACATACTTCAAGGTCCTACACTTTCTACCCTTCTTCAACCAAGAGACACGAGACTCATTCCTTAGCTACTGATTTTCATCTTTTCAACCTAGATGCGGGTTCGATGCCTACTCTCTTGGACAGTACAGTCTCCCTTCCTTTCCTTATTCAACCCAGACATGCATTAGTCTGCATGAAGTAGGGTTTCCTTTAATAGTGCAAATTATGGTTTTCGTCTGCGTGGCCAGCAGAGCAAAGGATAGCAAATTGGGAAGATGGTGGAGTGGAAAAAGATCCACATGCAACGACGTGTCAGATGGGGCAATAGAACAAGGGTATGGTTCGAAAAGTGGTAGCATACCTGAGGGTCGGCTGGAAGTTGCTTCGCTCGTGGTCGTCGTCCTCCGCACACACTACAGCAGCGATCCCGCGCGGGCGCTAGATCTGAGAGGACGGCCTTGTCATCAGTGCGTGACCTCGCTCGCCGACGACGAGTGCGTCAACGCTGCATGTCCTTTTCTTCCCGGTGGATCTGTGACCACCGGTGAGGAGGGAGAGAGGGGCTGTCTTTTTTAGATCTTAAGAGAGGGTGGTAGTGTGAGAAGTAAGTGGGCAGCCCTAGGCAAGAAAGCGCTGAAGCTCCAGCCTATATATCTTCTTTATACTACTAGTACTGGAGGTGGAGTAGTGGTAGAGTAGTTTATATTTTCTCTGCATACAGTACCAGTTAGTCGTGCTTCAAAACTGAATGGCGCGCCATTAAAAAAATAAAGGTCGATAACTAATGTGGCACCTCGGGCCAACGCGGCCAGATCGCATTTTGCACGAGAAATTACACACCATGTCTCGTTGACATGTGGTCCCGTTCCACATATCAATGAGACGACGGCGAGTAGTAGGAGTATTTCCGAACCGACGTGTAGGCCGGGGCGCCCCTTCGTGAACCGTGGCAAACTGGCAACCGTCCACCGACTCTTTGCATTTCCCTCTCGATTTGGAACTACTGTCGCACGCTCTTCCTCTCCCTCCTCCATTTTCCTTCAGCCCTTCACGCTTTCTTCTGCCATTGTTCGATTGTCTTCTCCAAGGAGGGAACAGGACGGAAACGACCCTGTTATTCTTGCCCCGATCTGAAAGAGGACGTGGTGGAGGAACTCATTGATCGGTGCGACGTCATCACCTCGGCTAGCATGGCAGGTTCGTTCAAGCCCATTCTCAACTCAACTAATAACATCATTACAAGGAACCCAAGAGTCAAGGAGCGGTTTGATCTCCCCTATCTTCTTCGCCGTGACCCGGATGACTGGTGCCGTCACGACGGAGGCCTCGCCCTGTGCAAGTTGATGTCGCTTGATAATGATACGTATGATGTTAAGATGCCATCGCTTGAGGGCAAGGCTTGGGCAGGCATAAATGGAGATTGGGTTGTTTACATTGGGTCCAACTGCGAGTGGGAACTTGTGAATGTGTACACTCGTGACCGGGTTCCACTTCCAAAAATCTCAGCAGACTGCCCAGAGGTTGAGCACACCGGTATTGTACGCACGTTCAAATACAATCATGGTGACTGTCTTCTACGGAAGATAGCAATTTCTCGAGTCCCCAACCGCTCTTGGAATTACAACAACTATGAAGTTGTTGCTATCTTCGACAAGCTTGTTGCCGTCGTCAGTGGTTTGACTGGATGGATATTGCTCAAAAATCAGTTTCTGTACACAGATGGGTACTGTGATGCAATTGAATACGAGGGCCTTGTGTTTGCTGCCACCACTCGTGGCACTGTTTTTGCATGGCATCCTCGTTGTTTCGGTACGTTTGTCTTCCACCGTAATTATAATTGTTTCATCCACATGCATGCGGGTTAGCAAGGCTGGTCATAGTGGGGAGTAACTTAGACTAGTAACATGCATATGTTACTAGTTTATGTTACTACGTCTATAGTGCATAGTATCTTAGATTAGTATCATAGGTGGTCTCATTTATTGCCATGCATGACACATAGTAGCATCACATTTATTATGTTACGGTATCTACCTATGTTACTATAACCATCTATCTCTTCCTTAATTGCCTGCCACACAACCATGTTTGTGAGTCCCAAGTGCATGATACTACTTATGTTACCCCCACTATGGTCAGCCTTACTAATTAACCTTCTTCTTGTGTTTCCAAGGTCCTGTGAACATTCCACCACCTATACTTGAATAGTTTTATAACCAAGGGGGAGATGATGATGGTGATGATCACGAGCATGAGGACGAGCAGCGCCCATATACTATTTGGCGCCTGGCAACTAATTCCGATGGATCACCTCTTCTCGTGTGTATACGGCCCACTGATGATGTTACTACTAAGGAAGCAGGTGTAGTCTCCCATGGTCGCACTCTTCGGACCTATTCCAACACCCATTGCATGGTATTCAGGATGGATACTAGTGTGCTAGCGCCAACTCCTTCTCCATGGTACAGAATTGATAGTCTTGGAGAAATCCGCTCTTCCTTGGACAAAACTATCCAATGATGGTGAAAGGCGATCCAACTGCTGTTGACACAACGTTACTACCATTTATGAGAAGCAACTGTGTCTATACCTCGGACATTTGGGTGGTTCCCTACCCTGGTACTAATATAGTAGGCCGCTTCAGCCTGGATGATCAGTCCTACATTGGTCTCCAGATCGACAATGGATGGCCCGTCCCAGAGAATCACTTGTGGTTCAAAGCAAGCGTTTCCAACGCCGAGGAATGGTTGAGGTGAAGTTCATTTCATTGCTTGTTATTTGTTGTGTGGTGAAAACTTTAGTATTTATAATGTATCCTCGTTGTCGATGTGGGTTGATGACCTATTGTATGTAATAAAATGATATGCCTGTGATAAACTTACTAAATTTATGAATGGCTTTCGAGTTGCTTCTGTGAGTGAGTGGTGCGGCGAGGCAAAAAAATATTTTCCGAATACATAATTGTACGTGCATTGCAATAGGTTATCGGATGAGGCCAATCATCAACAATAGTAGTACACTATTTGTACTAGCTTCACATGCTTCGCGCGTCGTGCGGGTGTTTTTACTGTAGCCATACGTAACCAGCACCTCGAATCCTCGATACTAGTAGTACTATATAGTAAGTAGTAGGAGTAGTAGGGTGGCATGGGCCAGAACAAGCATTCACGTCCAGGAGTACGGCACACGCCACCAGCACGACTTCCATCTGACACCAAATTTCTTGGAGTCCTTGCTAGAGCAATCTCTTCAACCTCATCGTTTCTCTAACTCAGCCATCGCGCGGCGGGCGAGGTGGGGGTTTGCCGATAGTCGGTTTCCTCAACTGCGGTCCCACTTGTAAGGCCAACTCCAACGCTCTATCAATATATGGATGTACTCTTCTTCCCAATACAAAAACTTGCATCCATTCTACTCCCTCTGTTCTAGTATTTGTCAAAATATATATGTATCTAGACATGTTTTAGTATATAGGCACATCCATTTTTGGACAAATGGAAGTCAAGTATTTTGGAACGGAGGGAGTACACAATAAAAAATTTAATTTAGCACAACTAGTCTAATCCGAGAGCACAACCGAAGATTTGGTCGGGTTCTTCCTCCTTTTGCCGACACATGGGACATCCAGCATCCAGGTCGTGTCATGAAAGAAAATAGAGTGGTAGTTGATAAGTTGAAGCCACGAGATGTGCATCTTGGGTTAAACTGTAAATAGAATCTTACTACTCTTGAGTAACTCCAAAAGCGGCCACCGAAGATCTTTCTTGGATTTGTTTTTCATCACCAGCACGTCGAGGTGAAAGATGTGTAGGTTCAGTGGGTCCGCTTGCGTTTTCACTGACATGTGGGACCGCATGTGAGCAAATAGACGATGAGCTCCGCGTGTCCGCTAGCTGGCTAAGAAGAAAGATAGAGGAGTGTTGAGCACGGACTGCAGGAAATTTGTTCTACATATTGTACCTCGATATAGGCTCGATATAGTGGGGTGGCATGGGCCATAACTAGCATTCATTTCTAGCACTACAGCACACGCCACCCACACGAGTCCCATCTGACACCAATTTTCTTGGAGTCCATGCTACAGCCATCTCTTCTCCCTCCTGTTTTCTCAGCCATCGCGCGGTGGGCGGGGTGGGGGTTTGCCGATAGTCGGTTTTCTCAACTACGGTCCCACTTGTAAGTGAAAATGCAACACCACATGCATTCCCGCTTGAGCGGCATGCCGGACCAACCGTGTGGGGGTGCGACACGAACACGGAAGGCTTTTCCTTTTGAACTCGTAACTTGTAAATTTTGGTTCTGCTCCATGGAGCGATCGATAGATAGAAAATAACGATTTTGCCTAGAGTAATGAGAAGTTTGGTTCTGGCGCCGTTCATGCATGGAGTACGTACGAAAATTATGAAGTTGATGCGAAAGGTAAGATAATTACTGTAGTATCATATACTACTACATGGATTTGACGGAAAGATAAAAATACATACGGATCCATCAACGACATCCTCACGCCCTAGTGCGCCGGGTCACCAACCGACGTGTGAGGAGCAGCGGCGTTGGCGGCGAGCTCAACGTGCTTCTGAACAGCGTGTCCACGGTTGCCCTGTGGTCCAAGAAGGCCAGCATCCTATCGTCCTCCTCTTGCATGTGCGTAGACGTCGGTGATTATGTCCATGGTGTCTTGCTGCGCCAGGCGCTGCGCGGCGAGCACGGCCTCAAGGTGGACATTCTCCGGCGCGACGGCGGGCAGTCGCAGGGCCACCAGTGCATCGAAGAGGTTGTCACCATAGTGGCCGTTGAGGGTGGCGGGCATCGTAGAGCCTGGGCACGTCGGCTGAAGGCTTACGTCAAAGTCGTCCACGAGCTTCTCGACGGCGGTGAACTTGTCGAGGAAACCGACGAGGACCTCGTCGAACAAGGAGACGAAGTTGTCGTCCAAGCGGCCCCTCGCCCTGCTGGCCTCAAGCAATACTACCTGGAGATGTTCCTCGTTGCCGGGCCGCAGGCCGGCGTCGTGGACCATCTGGCACAGCCGGCTGATGCTCGCGCTCATCGCCTCCATGGGTCTAGCTTAGCTTCTACTAGTCAACTGATCTTGCGATTCGAGTGATCACTCTTGCCCTTGGTTAGCGTGCGTAGGTGCGTAGGATTTCGTACTACTCCTCGGCCCTCTACTGCACCTGCCTTTGGCTGTATGATAGGTGGGCCAGCCACCCCCTGGGCCCACGTGTCATTCACCGAAAGGCGGTTGCCGTAAGTCAATGAAGCTGCGCCCCCCCTCCGTGCCGGTGCAGTTTAGTCATCTCACCGGACCTCTAGTTGGGGCCAAACGAGAGAAGTTTGATGTTTACTGGTTTATTGGTCCCCTTTGCATTTTGCGCCAAGTTTTAACCTTTGATTTAACTAATAAAGTATTAATGCATGTAAACAAATATGTTGTGTAAGTCACATTACGAAAACCAAATAATCCCAAAACACTTAGGCACGGTGCATTAACTCCCTCCTTGTTTCTTATTTCGTGACATATCAACCAATGAGAGATGTGGGTCGTGCATGCTTTCAATGAATTGAGACTACCAAACATGACATGCAGTGTTTAGTTCATTGCATGTAATCCTATTAAGACTCTAGTTAGCAAGAAAACATTAAGTTCTCTAGCCGATAGGAATAAAACACCATGTATTTATTTACAGAGGGAGTAGTACATTTTTTGTGACATGCATTACTAGATATTGCTAGTCAAATATTAAAATCCAGATGGACGTGGTAGTACTCCTAAATCCAGACGGTGGTGCTACTAGTACTAGTAGTAGTACTACCAATGTAGTACTCCTAGGAGTACTAGCATTGTACTACCCGTTGGTCAAATTATTACGTGCTGCTCCTCACAGTGAAGTGACAAGACCCTGCACCGAAGATGACACCTGAGTATAGGCGCCGTGTTCGGCATACCATAGTCAGCCTCACCGTATGCAGTCACTATCATCATGGCTGTAGAGCTAGACTGCTTACAACTAGCCCTGTTTGACATAATTTCCCGTGCGTAGATGCCTGTGCATTGCACGGAACACCAAGATTGGGGGTGGACTGCTCCGGCAGCGGCAATCGCGCCAGATTTTTCCACGACCTTCTAGGTGGGGAGGAGATAAGGCTGATTGTGAGAGACAAGGAGTTTTTTGTAAATAGGGAACAAGTGCGGGCATCTTTTTGCAAAAATGGAGAAGCTTGGTTTGTATGCGTCAGATCTAGATCCGACAGCTACTGGTGAAAGATGGGAGGCACAACATCATCACCAACTCAGGACCTATTTGATTCGCAGGATTTTGAAAACGCAGGAATAGGACACGGCAATATTACAAGTTTCAAACTGATATTACAAATGTTAGGAGTAATGTTGCACCTAGGAAGAGGGAATTACTAGGAAGTTCACGTCAGAACTTTTGTTACTTTAGGTGGATGCAGCGTTATCGTACAAACTGAAATCCACCGCCCTGACAAGCCACTAATGGGCAAATAAGTTTTCGAGTCTCTGGCCACTTGCTGTTTCAAAAACAAATTCAGCTTCTGCGGAGACTTTTGTCATTTAGGCTTAGACGCTTGCGGTGATCAGCACGCCATTCATTGTTGCGCCAGAGAACATCAAACCTCATTACCTTGAGCACACTTGCCTCCAGAACAAAGAACCTGGCCAATTTAATCTCAGATGTGCTGCCTCCGTAGTCGATTGAATCAATTTCTGTAAGATGGAGATCAAGGCATTCGATGAGATTGTTATAGTGCAGCACATTTTTCATTTTCGGGTCTTTTTTTATCTGCAAAAGAAGAGAACATATTAGAGCAGCTGGCTGCATATGATTGTCGTGTCATCAAGAGGTACCAATATCATTCGCTCATACGATAGGGTTGGCTGGCTAGTGATATTTTTTCACTCACTCTCTCTTCCTCTCTCTCTCTCTGTTTCTGTTTCCTCTCATTTAACTAGGAGCACGTGAAGAGTTTGGGCATTTGTTGCCTTCCACTATGTGGCCGATGCCATATTTCGCAAAAGTATGCCACATAATACGCATCGATGTCAAATCAAAAGATTTTGGCACCGCTCTCGCGATGTGAGAGAGTTGGCACCGATGTGCACACAGACCAACATGTATAAACAAATCAATCAAACCAACTACACCAGCCCCTCACTCTCCCAAACAAGTGTTTTTTTATTGCCTCAGTCCTCTCTCTCCCACGCAGTGTTTTTTCATTACGTGAGTTAATTTGGCACCGGAGTGAAGTACGTGCTCCAGATTGGGGCACCAGGTGAGCAATGGAGGGGCATCGATGGCAAATGCATCACAAGTGAATTTGGCACATGTTTTGGCCTACATAGCCCACTTTTGTACTCCCTCCGTCCCAAAATTCTTGTCTTAAATTTGTCTAAATACGGATGTATCTAGTTACATTTTAGTGTTAGATACATCCGTATCTAAACAAATGTAAGACAAGAATTTTGGGACGGAGGGAATACTACCTCGTATTTAGTATAAAATTTCTACCATAGATTTACCTAAGAAAATGCCAATGCATGTCACTAAAAATTACACCATTTGAAATTATGTTCAAATACGAATCCAACGATATAGTTCTTCGTGACATGCATTAACATTTTGTCAGTTAAATCTATGGTCAAATTTTGATACTACAAAATTGGAAGAGAGTAAACCAGGACGGAGGTAGTAGTAGTACTTGCCCTTAGGGTAACCATAGAGTTACTGGAGTAGTCTAAGTTACTTTCCACTATGACTAGCCTAGGCTACTATAGTAGTACAACATAAAAATGATGCAGGTGATCACGTGAGAAAAATACTAAAAACATTTCTTTCGGTGCAGTGCATAGATGTAGTTTTGAACACTACACATGTCATCGTAATTTGGGAAAATTACAAAAAAATGAGCTACGTTGTGATTACCGTTTACTAATAGGAAAGAAGTTTCACCTCGATGAGTAGATTCTCCGTGCATGGAAAGCATGTAAGGAATCCAACAACTTGATCCAGATTGGGGCCGATAGATTTTAGTGCTAAGATCTTCACTGTGCGCATGGACTGGGTCAAGCTGGTGGGAATCATTTTCTGGAAGACGGTCGTAAATACATCAAGAAGAAATTTAAAAATGTGAATTTCAAGAAGACGGAGAAGAAGATGAGTGATGTACCTGAACGATTACGGATCCAATAAAGAGTTCGGAGAATTTGGCAGACGAGTACACCAACGCTGTCAATTTCGGCGCGTCAATGACCCTGATTTTTGTTGGACCTTCTAGATTCGATACAAGCAATCTCTCAAGGAAAGGCGCATTCTCAATGACCATAACATGGAACAGCTGGAGTGATCTCTTCCTAATTGATGTCTTGTTGCGGGGCCAGCAAGACACATTAATCCATCGGAGATTCGTCGAGGCGATGTGGAGGCTAATGAACCCGTGGATCTGCTCAAGACGAAGGTACTCGAGCGCAGTATAGCTACGGAGCAGGTGCTCCATAGCCTTCTTCGAGATGACAACGTCGAAGAGGTCGAGCTGCTTGAGTTGAGGGAGAAGAAGGGCAGGCGCGGCATCAATCTGGGGAAGATAGCAGGAGCTGAAGCTGGCGCGGTGTAGTGTTGGCGTGAGGCGGAGCACGGACGGCGGCAGAGAGCGACATCGTCCAGCTTCAAAGCTGAGCTCCTCGAGCTGATCTAGGGTGGGGGATAAGAACCACTCGTCGATCTTGGGTTGGACCTTGCAATTGGTACTGAACATGCGGATGTCAAGGCGTCTGGCTGGCCCAGGGTGCGATGAAAGGATCTTGGAGACTGCGGCCATGCATTTGCAATCCCTGTCATAGAGGCAGCTGTCAACAATGAGGTTGAGGGGGACGCAGCGCCAGAGGGGGCGCCACCACCGGGAGAGCAGGGCGGTCCGCACGGCAGATTTGGTGGGGAGGAGGCCGATGATGACGAGCAGCATGTCATCGGGGAGGCTGCTGATGAAGTCCAGGCTCGCCGGATGCGGTTTTGGCTCGAGCGGCCTCCGCTTGTTGGCTGCCTCGCCGTCCATCTCAACCGGCGGTGACGCCGGTGTACACATGTGCTAGTGTGTGTTGTGTGCTGGGTGTGCGCGAGTGCGTCCTTCTGTGCATGTCGCCGTGCAGTGGTGAATTGTGCGTGAGTGCGTCCTTCGCGCGCAAGAAGTTTGTCCTCAATGCGCCCTCAATTTACTAGCATGCGGGTTGCTACCCTGAGTGGTTTCAACTTTGTTTCCTTCACCGTGTGTCAGATGGGCCTCTAGTTTACTTATTTTCACCCACTGCCACATGGGCCAGCACACCAAGATACAGAACACGAGCTGACAACACAGCATGTGGATTGGTTGACCGGTCAACTAAACAATATACAGAGCTATACGCTGACACAGTGAGCGTATAATCCGTGGTATAGAGAGTTCTAGTGAGAGGGGAGGCCCATGAGAGATAGCAGAGAGAGAGAGAGAAAGAGCTACTCCCTCTGTTCGATAATGTAGTTACAACATTTTTTTTAAGTCAAACTTTTGAAACTTTGACCAAGTTTATAAAGAAATTACTTATATCGGCAATACCAAAGATAAATGATAGTATGAAGTAAGTACATGTTGTGATGAATCTAATGATCGTTCCAGATGTAAATGTTTTTCTCCACATATACCTAGTCAAACTTTTCTGAGGTTTGACTTTTCAAAACATCCATATGCTTATGGACGTGACAGAGTCCCTGACGAGAGAGAGAGAGAGAGAGAGAGAGAGAGAGAGAGAGAGTGAAAAAAGTGTGTGTGCGTGTGTGAAAGAGACATGGACAACAACTGATAAAAGTTGAGAAAAAGTGTGTGTGTCTTATGCAAACATATCACACATGCATCTTCGACAATGGAGGCAAGGTGAGGAGATAGTGTGTGGTTGTTTGGAACCGAGAGAGGAAGACCCCTAGCACGTGGCCAAGAGGGGTCTGACAAACAAGGGAGAGAGGTCGAGAGAGACGTACGAAGAAAATGAAAACATGGGGAGGAGAGAGTGTATGTTTTTCGTAGAGAGATCCCCTGGAGATCGTGATGGGACTACATGGGTGGGAGATCGAGTGACAAGGTGTGTGCGCGATAGAAGATGCCCCGAGAGATATCGAGATAGACATATGGATGGAAGGAGACAATACATGTGTTCCTGATGGCTAGTAAGAGATAATCATACTTAGGAGGGGGGGGGAGTGCTTGCGCATATGGCCCTGTTTGGATACTCTACCTCAGTTAGAGGTTAGAGTTAGATTCTAACCCTGAACTAACTCTAAGTAAAGAGGTGTTTGGATGGCAGGGTTAGATGGAGCGCGGATACGGCGACACACCTTTACGGGCGGTGCGAGAGGGAGGGAGGGAGAGGACGAGAAGCTTCGAGGAAGTGGGGAGGGATCTGCTGCGGGGAGAGCGAGCGGAAAAAGTGTTTATTAGTGGTCCCGAGAAGAACTAACCCAAATAAGCACCTCTTGGATGGGTTAGTTTTTTGGATGGGTTAGATGCATCTAACCTAAACTAACCCTCCTGTTTGGATCTTTTTGGGTTAGTTGACTCCAAACTAACCCAAACTAACTCTAACTCATGGATCCAAACAGAGCCTATGATGGAGTGAGGGATTATGGTAGTTAGGGGGGGTGTCACATGGAGAGAGAACAAGGGCGGAGAGTGTTGGATGGGTCTATATGTATAGCGCGAGCGAGACATGTGTATGTGTGAACCAGGGAGATATAAGGCCCGTTTGGCTTGCGTCGTGAGCATCTTTTGCGTGGCATGGGGTTGTGGCTGGATTTCATGCACGCTTGTTTGGTGTCGGGGGTTGGGTGCGACATATGCCAAAGGATGGCTTATCATGGTGGGGGCGAGTAGAACATCGCCAGTGCCTGGAAACGGGATGAGGCGAAGACATGCATGCCGGCGGATCTTACCCAGCTTCAGGGCTCTCCGAGGAGATAACACCCCTATTGCTGCTCTGCGGGGTCTCCGCATGATCACTAAGGCAAAGTGAATACAAGGGTGCTCCTAGAGCTGTTTCTGGAGGATGGAGAAGGCTAGGCTAGTTCTCTCCCTCCTTTGTGCTCGGTCTAATGCTACTGGATGCGAACCCTTTGCATGGGTGCCCTGGGGGGTTTACATAGGCCTACCCCCCAGGGTTACAATGGTAAATCCGGCTGGGCGCGGGTCCCAGCCGTCAGTCTCTCAGATTCCATCTTCTCCGCCGACTCCTGGGGCCCGCCGACTGGTGGGTCCCGCCGACTGGCATGGTACGAGGGCGTCGGCCCGTGTCCGCCGCGGGCGGGTCTTGCCGGCTGCGGATTACTGTAGCGGTGCTTCTAATGACGCGGGCTCGTCGTGGGGTCGTGGCAACAGTGTCGCCGCCTGACGGGCGATCACTGTTGCCATTCCCCCGTCGCATCTGTTTAATGGCGCGTGGGGCCCGTGGGAGGAGCCGGCCGGCTTCGGGGGGCCATCTCCCAATGGGTCCGACTCTCGGCGCGCCCGCCGTCTTCAATACTCTCGCTGACTGGTAGGCCCCGTCGTCTCTGGGCCGTACAGACAAGGCGTCGTGGGTACAGGGCCCCACCCCGGGGGCTGATGTCAGGGCTGGCATGGCAACAGTGCCGCGCCGGGCGGAGATCTCCGCGAGTAAGGCGCACTGTGGCCATGCTCGTCTTTAATTACCAGGTGGTTTGGGAGTCGCGGGCCGACTCCCCATAGTCGGCTTCTTCGGAGTCGTCTCCGGGACTCGGCTCATCTTGGAGTCGCCTTCTGGGACTCGGCTCGTCTTGGAGTCGCCTTCTGGGACTTGACTCGTCTTGGAGTCGCCTTCTGGGACTCGGCTCGTCTTGGAGTCGCCTTCTGGGACTCGGCTCGTCTTGGAGTCGCCTTCTGGGACTCGGCTCGTCTTGGAGTCGTCGTAGGTACTTGAGGGGCGCAGTCTGCCCCGATGTCTTGAAAGGTTCTGGGTCTCAGGTGAGCCTACCCGTGGCCCATTACTACGACAGTAGTCCCCGAAGCTGGTGAGGCTCCGAGGTTGATACGTCGTGTGCCTCAGCAGTTTCATTCTTTAGATGGGGGAAAGCAAGCATTGGTGGCCGCCTTCCCCCAAGCCGATTGGCTGAAGTCGGATTCCCCGAGGGCTGGCATGCTCGAGCCGACTGGCTGGAGTCGGACTCGTCGAGGGCCGTCTTGCCCCTTGGGGAGTTTCGTATGTCACAGCGGGAACTAGGTGGCGTGCCTGATACGCTTCCCGCGGTCGCCCGCCTCGGCCCCGTCGCGCGGCACCACGTGGCAAAGGCAGTCTGCCTGCCCACGCGCGTGACGGGACGGGCCGTCAGGCGGGGCCCGCCACTACCGCGCCTCGGCGCGCGAACGGATCCGTTGCGGCCGTGCGGGCGGTTGGTTTCCCACGACGTTACTGCGCGCAGTAACTTCATGGGTAAATCATGGGGGGCGTGGGGTCCTGCGCGCAGTTAATCCCACGCCGCCCCATCGGCTTCTCAGCCCGCAAGCCTATAAGTAGGCGGGGGGGCTGGATGGGAAACGTACGCGCCCATTCCTCCCTGCTCCCCCGCCTCCTCCTGCTTCTTCTTCCTCCAGCCATCGCCGCACCACGCCGCACCGCTCCGTAGCGATGAGCTCTTCCTCCGCCGCCGCGGCTCCTACCGTGCGTTCCGGTGTTTGGGACGGCTCCGAAGTGGATGATGACGCCATAGAGCACCTTCGCAAGACGCGCCGGCTCCCCGGTGCGAACTTGGTGCGAGCCCGCGCCCCGCCGGCGGGGGAAATAAGGCCAGCGTCGCAGGAGGGCGAGCGGGTCATATTCCGCTCGCACCTTATGCGCGGCCTGGGCCTGCCGGCGAGCGGCTTCCTCCGCTCCTTCTTGGAGTTCAACGGACTCCAGCCGCACCACCTCACCCCCAACACGGTGGTGCTTCTGGCCGCCTTCGCCACCCTGTGCGAGGGTTTTCTCGGCGTTCTCCCCACTATCGAGCTGTGGGGAGAGCTCTTTTAATCCAAGCTCGTCACGCACGTCGCCCGCGTGCCGGCTCAATGCGGCGCCTTCATCGCAATGCGCAGGTTGACCGCCAACAATCCGTTCCCCTCCATCATGCTGATCAAATCGGTGAAGATGTGGCAGCGCTCGTACTTCTATGTGAAATTTGTGCCGTTGTCGATGATGATGCTATGCGGTATGCCATACCGCACCGTGATGTCGGTGATGAAAGTCACTGCAGTCGGACCGTTCAACTTCTTGATGGGCTTTGCTTCTATCCACTTGGTGAACTTTTCCACCGCGACAAGCAGATGAGTTAGGCCGCCTCGGGCCGTCTTGAATGGTCCCACCATGTCCAGGCCCCAAACTGCGAAGGGCCAGGCGATGGGGATTGTTTTCAGCGCGGAAGCCGGCTGAAGTGGCTTGGAGCGGAACTTCTGGCACCCTTTGCATTTTTGGACTAACTCTTTAGCCTCTTCCAGGGCAGTCGGCCAGAAGAAGCCGTGCCGAAAGGCTTTGGCGACGAGTGCTCTTGAAGCTGCATGGTGGCCACACTCTCCCTGATGAATGTCTTTGAGAATCGCTTGGCCTTGTTCTGGCTCTATGCAGCGCTGGTAGACACCAGTGACACTGCACCTGACCAGCTCTCTGTTGATTATGGTGTATGTTGCTGCTCGGCGTTGCACTTGCCGAGCCAAGATCTCGTCAGTCGGCAGCTCTCTGTTCACTAGAAACTTGAGGATGGGTTGTGCCCATGAGGGTGTTGCTATTTCTTCAACTGCCACCACAGCGACTTGGACAAGGGTGGCTGGGCTGGGAGGCGGCGGGCTGGAGTCTGTGGCCGCTTCATGGATTGACGAAGTCTCCGGGCCGACTGGCGCAGTCTCCGGGCCGGCAGGCATAGTCCCCGGGCCGGGTTCTGAAGTCCTCGGGCTGGCTTTGACTGTAATTTTCTTGGGGCCATCTGCCGGGGCTCTTGAGTCGGATCCGACTTCTTCGGGAGGAGCCGGCACAAAGATGGAGTCTGATTCTGGTGAAGGCTTGATAGACGGCTTAAGGAGGCGCTGAAGAGCGACGCCGGATGGTATCGCCTGGCGGGTGGAGCTGACTCGTACCAAGGCGTCTGCTTGATCGTTGTCGTTTCTTGGCACGTGAAGGAACTCGCACCCCTCGAAGTATCTGCTGAGTTGCTGCACCAGGAAACAGTAGCTCGCCATGTTTGCATCTTTGGCGTCCCAGTCGCCAGATGACTGCTGGACCACCAAATCAGAGTCGCCATAGCACAGAATCCGTTGAATGCCGAGTTCTTTGGCAAGCCAGAGTCCATGAATGAGCGCCTCGTACTCGGCAACATTGTTGGAGGCGGCAAAGTGGATCTGCAGCACATACTTGAGCTTGTCGCCTTTAGGGGAGGTGAGGATGACGTCGGCTCCCAGGCCGGTGCGCATCTTCGAGCCGTCGAAATACATCCACCAATGGGTGGAGTCGGGCGCTGGCGGCAGGTACTGGGTCTCGGCCCAGTCGACGAGGAAGTCGGCCAACGCTTGCGACTTGATGGCGGTGCGGGGCTGGTAGTAGATGGTGTAAGGAGCCAGATCTATGGCCCATTTGGCTACTCGGCCGGAGGCGTCTCGGCTTCCAATGATCTCGGCCAACGGAGCCGTGTAAACCACGGTGATTGGATGCTCTTGAAAGTAAGGCTTCAGCTTCTTGGCGGCAAAATGCACACCGTAACACATCTTCTGGTAATGGGGGTAGTTCTGCTTGGAGGTCGACAGTACCTCGCTCAGGTAATATACCGGTCTCTGGACAGGGAGCGCCTTGCCCTCCTCTTTGCGTTCGACTACGATGACTATGCTGACTACTCGGCTGGTGGCGGCGATGTACAGGAGCATGGGCTCTTTAGGAGTCGGAGCCGCCAACACAGGGGGAGTAGTCAACATCTTCTTTAGCTGGAGAAATGCTTCATCCGCCTTGTGGTTCCACTCGAAAAAGGTGGTCTTCTTCATCAATTGATACAAAGGCAGAGCTTTCTCGCCCAGCCGGCTGATGAATCGGCTGATGGACGCCAAGCAGCCGGTGAACTTCTGCACATCTAACAGTCGGCTGGGTACCTCCATCCTATCAATGGCCTTGATCTTCATGGGGTTGCACTCTATGCCGCGTTCGGAGACCGGGAAGCCAAGGAGCTGGCCGGCTGGTACTCCGAAAACGCACTTCTCAGGGTTGAGCTTGATCTGGAATGGGCGCAGGTTCTCAAAAGTCTCCTTGAGGTCTTCTAGCAGCATCCCACGCTTCTCCGTCTTCACCACCACATCATCCACGTAGACGTGGGCATTCCTGCCGAGTTCCTTGAGGAGGCACTTCTGCATGCAACGCTGAAAGGTGGCGCCGGCATTCCTCAAGCTGAACATCATCATCAGGTAGCAGAAGGCTCCGAATGGTGTGATGAAGGCGGTCTTCAGTCTGTCTGCTGGGTTCAGCTTGATTTGGTGATATCCTGAATATGCATCTAAGAAACTCAGCAGCTCGCATCCGGCTGTGGAGTCTATCACTTGGTCGATTCTTGGCAGGGCAAACGGATCCTTTGGGTAGGCTTTGTTGAGGCTTGTGTAGTCAATGCACATCCTCCACTGCTTGTTTTTCTTCAGTACCAAAACCGGGTTTGCCAGCCACTCTGGAAAAAACACTTCCATGATGAAGCCGGCTACAAGAAGCCGGGCTATCTCTTCTCTTTTCTTCTGACAGGTGGCGCAAGGGCTGCCTGACGGGTTTCACATCTGGCCGGACATGTAGCTTGTGCTCGGCGAATTCCGTCGGTACACCTGGCATGTCTTTGGGGGACCATGCAAAGATGTCTCGATTCTCACGGAGGAAATCGACGAGCTCGCCTTCCTATTTACTGTCAAGGTTTGTACCCATGACAGCGTACCTCTCTAGGTGCTCCGGGTCCAAGGGTATCTTCTTGGTCTCTTTGGCTGGCTTAAACGAGCCCTCAGCTTCCGATTCCTTGGGGTCGGGCGACATCTCTGGCTGCTTTCCGGCCATTGCCACGACCCGGTCAAGGAGCCGCTTCTCAGCTGCGATCACCAGGGACTCGGCCAGCCGGCTGCTCTCGGCCGCGCAGGCGGACGACTTCCTGTAGTCACCGGCTACGGTCAGAATTCCCTTAGAACTCGGCATCTTCATCTTGAGGTAGGCGTAGTGAGGAACCGCCATGAATTTGGCCAAGGCAGGTCGGCCAAGTAGTGCGTGGTATGGGCTTTCAAGGTCCACCACTTTGAACCAGACCGGCTCTCGGCGGAAATGATCTTTGTCTCCGAAGAGGACATCTATCAGGATCTTGTCGATTGGTGAGCAGGAAAGGCTGGGTACAATACCATGGAACACAGTCCGGCTGCTCTGCAGCTCTCTTTGCTTGATTCCTAGCTTCTCCATAGTATCTTTGTACAGGATGTTGATGCTACTGCCTCGTCCTATCAGCACTCTCGAAAAGCGGGCAGCCCGCCTATCAGCGGCCAAGGTGGCACCTAGGACCAGGGCATAGCAGCCCGGATTCGGCATCACCTCTGGGTGATCTGCTCTGCTCCAACTGATAGGCCTCTCGGACCAATGCATGAACTCTGGAGTGTTTGTTGCCACTGCATTTACTTCCTGCTACTGCTGCCGTCTGCTGCGTCTATCATCAGCCATACTGGTGAACACCACGTAGGCTCCATGCTCTTCTGGGTACTCGTCTTGCACTGCGCCGACTGGCCGAGCAGCCGGCTGCTGGGGTGGCGGCGGAGGCGGCGGCCCAGCAGGCGAAGGGGGAAGGAGGCCGTCTCCCTTGGCGATTCTGGTGAGCCAGTGGCACTTTCGGGTGGTATGATTTGATGGCTTCGCGCCACTGTGGAACTTGCAGGGACCATCTAGAGTCTGCTCATAGGAAAAGGCCGGCAACCAATTGGATTTGCCGCCCTTCTGCTGTTTGGCCGGAGGCTGCCCCTCCGGCTGTTGATCTTCGACTGTCGCAACCTGCTGACTGTTGGAAGTCGGCTGTTGAGCCTTGCGTTTGTGGTCGCTCTATTGTTGTCGCCGACTGGTGTCTCCAGCTGGAGTTCTGGGAGCCTGAGGAGCCACCTTGCCAGCCGCATTGACTTGAATCTCTGTCTTCATGGAGGAGTCGGCCGTGGCGTACTTGTCAGCTATGACTAGCAGTTCATCGAGGGTTTCTGGCTCGTCGCAGAGGAGCCTGTGCTTGAGGAGGGTGCCTTCTCGGCACCCAGCAGTGAAGTACTCGATAGCCTGCACCTCGTGCACGCCCTCGCAGGAGTTCCGAAGCTCGCCCCAGCGCGTGAGGTAGTCGCGTGTTGACTCATCAGGGCCTTGCATGCACAAGGAAAGCTGGGGCGGCTTGGCAGGTCGCTTGTACGTGCTCGTGAAGTTGCGGATGATGGCTTCGGTGAAGTCGACCCAGCTGTTGATGCTGCTGGGCTTCAGACTGTTCAACCATGTCCGGGCCGTGCCCTGGAGCATGAGTGGAACGTACTTCACGGCAACCCGCTTGTTGCCGTTCGCTATGCTGATGGCCGTGGAGTAATCTATCAGCCAGTCTTCCGGCTTCATAGAGCCGGTGTACTTGGGTGTGTCTCGGGGGAGCGTGAACCCTTTGGGAAGGGCTCGTCTCAGATGCGGGGCCCAAAGCAAGGCGAACCCAGCTTGTCTTCTTCTTCCAGCGCCAGGGATCGGTGGAGTCGGTCGATCCGATGGTGGGCGTCGTTCTCTCCGACTCCCTCTCGACGGCCGAGGCGGCCGCCAAGAGTCGGATGCTCAACAGGCGGCGGGGAAACTCGTTGTTCTCTTCTTGGTGGGGGAGGCAGGTAGTTGTCCCGCCGCTCTACTGCTCTCGGACGGCCGTCTTGGTCGCGCTTACTGGTGATGTGAGTCCGACTGCGACTGACAGCCGGCTCCATTTCTTTCCTTCCGCGAACTCCGCTAGTCAGCGTCCGAGATATCGCGCCTTGATCTTGGCGGGGAGGCAAGTCGTTGTTCGGTTGCTGCAGCGCATCCGCGCGGCCGCCGGCCGCGTTCTGCGCAGCTACCGCGTCGAGGAGCTGTTGGACTCGCTCCGTCATCATGCGGCGCTCTTCGCCCTCGAAGTTCTTCAACTCGTCAGTCGCCGCTTGGGCAGCGCGGATGTTCTCCGCAGGGGTGGCGTATACGGGGCATTTTGCCCCGAACAAGTTGGCGATGGTCGCGCCGCACTGCCGGACCGCGCCTAGGCGGCTCGGCCCAGTTGGAGCCGGCGAGCCGCCCACGACGCGATCCATCTCGCGCTGGTAGGCTTCTGACAAGCGCCTCATGCTCGCTAGCCTCTTGGCGCCTTTGATGATCTGAAGGCGGCGTGTCTCCAGCGTCTCGGCGTCTGCGTCCTCCGGAATGGGCGCAGTTATATCTTGCAGGGCCGCGGCGAGCGGGTCCTGAGCTTCTTCACCGGAGTGCTCGTCGTGACTGATGACGAGCACCTCCGTGATGGCGCTTCCGCCACTCTCCTCGTAGGGAAGCGGCTCGTCGTAGACCACCACGTTGGTGGGGAAAGTGTCAAGCGACACGGCGTCAGAGTCGACCAGCATCGGGTCAGTGGAGCCTATGGACTCCAAGTCCACGGCAGGCTCGCCGGCGACGTGGAGTTGGTCGAGGAGGCCCACGAGGAGACTCTCGGGGCCACCCGTGCCTGCGTCGGACGCAGGTTCGTCGGAGAGTCGAACCTCGCCGACAAGTTCGGCGAGGCTGCTCGCTGCACAGGCAGCCTCAGCGCCGCGCAGCGCGTCGATGCAGACTCCATCTGGCGAGCCTGGCTGGCTGCGCTCGCCAGGGAGGAAGAGGGTTCCCGTCCAGAACAGATCTCTGGACGACGGTGCACCAGGCCCCATGGTGGGCGCCAAATGTCGAGGGTTGGGTGCGACATATGCCAAAGGATGCCTTATCATGGTGGGGGCGAGTAGAATATCGCCGGTGCCTGGAAACGGGATGAGGCGAAGACATGCACGCCGGCGGATCTTACCCAGCTTCAGGGCTCTCCGAGGAGATAACACCCCTACTGCTGCTCTGCGGGGTCTCCGCATGATCATTAAGGCAAAGTGAATACAAGGGTGCTCCTAGAGCTATTTCTGGAGGAAGGAGAAGGCTAGGCTAGTTCTCTCCCTCCTTTGTGCTCGGTCTAATGCTACTGGATGTGATCCCTTTGCATGGGTGCCCTGGGAGGTTTATATAGGCCTACCCCCCAGGGTTACAATGGTAAATCCGGCTGGGCGCGGGTCCCAGCCGTCAGTCTCTCAGATGCCGTCTTCTCCGCCGACTCGCCCGCCGACTGGTGGGTCCCGCCGACTGGCATGGTACGAGGGCGTCGGCCCGTGTCTGCCGCGGGCGGGTCTTGTCGGCTGCGGATTATTGTAGACGTGCTTCTAATGACGCGGGCTCGGTCGTGGGGTCATGGCGACAGTGCCGCCGCCTGATGGGCGATCACTGTTGCCATTCCCCCGTCGCATCTGGTTAATGGCGCGTGGGGCCTGTGGGAGGAGCCGGCCGGCTTCGGGGGGCCGACTCCCAACGGGTCCGACTCTCGGCGTGCCCGCCGTCTTCAATATTGTCGCTGACTGGTAGGCCCCACCGTCTCTGGGCCGTACAGACAAGGCGTCATGGGTACAGGGCCCCGCCCCGGGGGCTGATGTCAGGGCTGGCATGGCAACAGCGCCGCGCTGGGCGGAGATCTCCCCGAGTACGGCGCACTGTGGCCATGCTCGTCTTTAATTACCAGGTGGTTTGGGAGTCGCGGGCCGACTCCCCATAGTCGGCTTCTTCGGAGTCGTCTCCGGGACTCGGCTCATCTTGGAGTCGCCTTCTGGGACTCGGCTCATCTTCGAGTCGCCTTCTGGGACTTGACTCGTCTTGGAGTCTCCTTCTAGGACTCGGCTCGTCTTGGAGTCGCCTTCTGGGACTCGGCTCGTCTTGGAGTCGCCTTCTGGGACTCGGCTCGTCTTGGAGTCGCCGTAGGTACTTGAGGGGCGCAGTCTGCCCCGATGTCTTGAAAGGTTCTGGGGCTTGGGTGAGCCTACCCGTGGCCCATTACTCCGACATTTGGTTGCTACCCTGTGAAAAAGAAAGCCCGCCTGGGCTGGGTTCCCTTGCACTTTAATTAGCCTGGCTGAACTCCACACACTACAAGTAGCCTGGCCCAAGGGACCGATTTTGAACGTCTGGTCGTGCCTGGTCGTGCGGCCACGAGGCTAACGGCAACATGGATGGATATTAGCATTAAATAATTGATGCATGGATTGATTGATGGGACGTTGATGCTTTGCCTGGCCCGGGTATGAACCAAATTCTTCAGCACCACACAAGCCTGGCCAGGCAGAAATATTTTACATATCACTTCCACACCACGCAGTACCAACCATCAAGGCATGAGGGTCAGGTCACGAACCAAACTGACCAATAAAGTTTGAGAGAGATTGAGGAGCCCCGATAAGGCTGAGTGGTGCGTCAGATAGCCGAGAGGGGGAAAGAGATATTCCATCCGCTCAATAATGCAGTGCATGTAAATTTTTTAGAAGTCAAACTTTGGAAACTTTGATCAGGTTTACGCAAATGTTATTTATATCTACAATACCAAAGATACATCATACAAAACTACATCTCATGGTGAATCTAATGGTATATGTTTGCCGTACTAGATGTAATTCTTTTTCTCCACATACATGGTCAAACTTTGTGATGTTTGACTTTTTAATAAATCTATGTGCTATGGACGAAGGTGAGTGCCTCAGTCGAGACAGATCAAGTGCGTGTGAAGGAGAATGAGTAAGTGTGCAAAAAGAGTATGTGTGTGAAAGAGAAAGTGACAACAAACGATAAATTAGAGAGAGTGTGTGTGTTTTCGTTTCTTATGTGAACATATCATGCATGCATATCGGAGATGGAAAAGCGAGGCGAGGAGATACACGAAGATAGCTAGTGTGTGATTGTTTGCAACAGAGAGAGACACCCCTGTAGCACATGTCCAATAGAGGTCTGGCCAACAAGGAAAAAAGGTCGAGAGGGACACATGGATGGCATGGACGCAAGGGGAGGGAGAGAGGGTGTGTTTGTGATAGAGAGATCCCCTCGAGATCGTGAGGGGACTATATGGGTGGGAGATTGAGGGAGTGCGTGCGCGATAGAAAGATGCCCCAAGAGAAATCGAGATAGACCATGCACATGTTTGTGATGGAGACTAAGATTAGCTAGTCGTATACATATAGGTGGGACTGCGTGTGCCTACAATTGAGTGGGAGACCATCATACTTGGCTAGCTGGGCATGAGACTGTGTGTGTGTGTGCGTGTGAGATGGAGAGAGAACGATGGAGATAGATAGAGTTTTAGATGGGCCTATCGAGTGCGAGTGAGATATGCATGTGTATGTGTGACCCAGGTGGATGGAGAGTTTGAGAGAGGGGAGGAAGAGCTCCGAGACGACATAGTGGTGCGTGAGAGAGTTATGGGCAAAGAGCCAAGGAATTTGTGTGTGTACGATGAGTGCACCCAAGATATCTAGCTTGGACTAGCTAGAGTATCATACATAGTGTGCGAGAGAGACCTATAGATGGTGTATATATGAATGCGGAGTAGAAAGCCCCCCCCCCCCACAGAGAGAGAGAGAGAAAGGGAGAGGGACCAACAAGGTTTTTGTGTCGGATGTGTGCGACAAAATTGAAGATTGTCGGCAAGAGAGTGTGAGAGAGAGAGAGAACAGGAGTCCGGGAGAGGGGCAGGTCGCGTTTTATGCATCAAAGACTGATATAAACTTGCATTCAAATATTTAAATTGGAGACCATGTTGTCTGCAATCCACACATGAATGGATATATGCGTATATCAAACAAGTTCATTAATTTGACTTGCAACATGTTCATGGAGTACTATAATACTGTACAACATGCTACTCGATTGAGGTGTCCAATTTTGGATTTAGTTCACTATTTTGACCTACTGAACGAGCTAGTTCATTGAATCGAGATATTTCATTTTGGGTTTGATTCGCATTTTTGAGTGGGTCAACTATTTGTCATATAGTAAATTGCTAGCAATGAGCATGTAAAAACACATTACTCCCGAGCATCATCTCTCCATCTAAAAAAGAAGTGGCAAGCTAATATTTAAAAATTTGATTCGAATCGACTTGGTAAGGTAGACGTGGATGCTCGTTCTCCCAAAATTTGAACGAACCGTTAAACATCCTCTCTGCTCGATGGAATTCGCCCGAGCAAATAAATGGGAGACGCGAAATTACCATCCTATGTGGGACACGCATCAATTGGCCTGTTATACATCGAGGGTAGGTTCGTAACTTCATCCAAGCGCACCTTCTCCTCGGCCGAAATGACATGTGCCAAATAATTCATAAACCATGGTCGGCAAAACACGCTCTCCTCGCCCGAAATAGCTCGCGCCCACTATTTCAAAACACGCTCTCCTCGCCCGAATTCGCTCGCGCCCACTATAGTTCAAAACACGTCCTCCTCGCCCAAAATCGCTCCCGCCCACTATTTGGGGAGAAGCAAAGTTACTCTACTATCCCCGACCCTCAGTACACAGACCCAAGCCGAGAAGCCTATAGGCAAGGGTAGAACTGTAACTCCCCCTGACATTTCAGACAAATGCGTCCGTAAGACATGGTTCCACTCCCCTCCCAATCCCCCCCCTCCCGCCCGCCCCCATTCATACCTTGTGGGTGCCAAATCACCTTCTCTCGAGCCACGAAACCTCAGCCCCACCTCCATGGCGCCCCCTACCGCACCAATTTCACAACCGCCCTCCTCCCTAATATCGGAGATGCTGTCCAATTGCCGTTGTGCACTGGGCCATGTGCCTCTTACTCCGTGCTGCTGGTGCTGCCTCGACGATGGCCGCGTGAACCGTACTGGAGCCGATTCACCCCCGCCGTTGTTCACGGCACCGGAGCGGCTCCAACTTCGGATCCGTCCAGAGTCCTGGCGCTGCTTCCGCGTAGCCGTCAACCATCGCGACATCGCTCTTTTCCTGTCGTCGGTCACCACCGCAACTGCGCTGGCCTCACCGACTCGGCAGCTGGACCTGCCTACTTCACCATGCCGCCAGATAGGTCGCACCCTCATCTGAAATCACTTTATTTAGGCGTCAGTTGTCTGAATTTTTATTCTAGGCCAATCGATTCCCAATGGGAAGCAGCACCCCTCGAGGTGGCGGAGCTCCTAGGCTGCCGGTTGGCTGGTGTCTAACATAAGGGTGCGGGGCCGCAAGTTCGCCGCAGAAGCAGCGCTTAGATGGCTATCTTTTAGAGTTGCGTGGGTTGAAGGTACTGCCGCCGCCGGATCTGGATGACGGGGAGTCTTTGTGGATTGGCCCGGGGGTGGCGCAACCACGGTAGTGCGGTGGGGCGGGGAGCGGGGTTTTGGACGGGGCCACGGACGGCGAAGGCAGGCTGCTCTGCCGTTGGTCGCTGGCTCTTCGGGGAAGATTCCGAATAGTGTTAGCCAGGAGACACAAGACGGCCATCAAGCCATCCGGCGTAGATCGGACAGTACCAAAATAAAATAAAATCGTGTGACCCCAATTTAGTCTTCAGTCAACAGACGTGTGACCACTCTCGTACCTTGATGTTGATCTCTTAGTGTATTTCTTTAGATCAAAGAGATATGTCATTCTTAACTTTATGCGTTATCTGCATCTTCAGACACACCGTCTTCCGACTCACCGCAACTGCTCCAACAAGGGAAGCATACACCAGAAGGGAGCTACAGTCCCCACTCAACAGTTCCCTGCATCGAATGCGCGTGCCCAACATGGACAGCCACAACAACTGCAGGGCCATCGACAAGTCAGCACATGATGCTCACTCCTATGGATGGCAGCCAGATAGGCTGTACCCTCATCTTACTTGTGTGCAACATTTATGGCTTTGTCATTCATCTAAGCACGGAAAATAGATCATCACATTTCACTGTATATTCATGTTGATCTCTTACGGGTCTTGTTCAGGAGTTCACGTGGTTCCATAGTTCAGCTAAGATACTTGTTCTTTAGGTAACGTTGTTCCATAGTTATCATCCATCAGCCAATGCTATCCCACAGGCTGGTGATTATAGTATTATACCACTTCTAGTATTACCTATGTTGTTCTTTAATACTTTTGTGTGCCATCTAGTTAATCTCGAGTACAAACGATACATATTTTGTAGCTTTCATCTGTGTTCTCCCTTTAGTTTATGAGACCTGTTGCTGCTAGTTAACCCCAGTCCTACTATTTATGTTGTCTCCTACAGGCACTCATTTACATAAATCTAACTACTAGTTGTCTTCCATGCATGTCAAATATAATTGCACACACTGATATATCCACAAGAACCTCACGGAGCAATGTAAAGGCCAATAAACTTGATGTCAATGATACCCAATATGATGGAACATGTAAAGGCAGTTCTTCAGAAGACTTGCAGAAAGATGATGAATCCTCTTCACCCCACAAGGTCCTTGGCCTATGATATGGGTACAACATGCATATAATGTCCTGGAGTGTATCTACTCTGTTGCAATGCCATGTGCTTAGCATGCTGATCATGCATGTAAATATGTCATGCCTTCCTATTTTTCAGTACCTATTCCAATCATGATAACATGTTTTCAAATTCAAGTACTGTCACTCTACTCTATCGCAATGCCATCTGCTTAATTTGGACATCATGCTTCTGAATATCTTATGCATTGTTATTCATCAGTATGTACTTCATCTGTCTGTCATACCATGTTTTTTTACATTGAAGTGTTGTTCTAGTGATCTGTTGAAATGCCATCTTATTTTCCCAATCATACACGTGTATGTTGCCTTGGTTATTTCTGTACGTATTCCGCTAGCATATAGTTTTACATTCAACTAGTTTTTTTTGCTGTGTTGTCCTGTCGTATCCCTAGCTCTTACACCATACTCCCTCCGTCTGGATTACATGTTGCCAAAATGGATAAAAAAGGATGTATCTAGAACTGAAATACGCCTAGACCCATCCATTTTTTTTAGATGGAGGGAATACATGTCAATATGTCATGCCTTTCTATTCTTCAGTACCTATTCCATCTCTCTGATGTCGCATGTTTTATAATTAAAGCACCATTCTTCTATATAAGGCATGCAAGGGGAAGACGACTATGTTAGAATCTAAAGAGTTACAAACAAGGCCCTCGCAAAAGATCCAAACGCCAGGAGATAATAAACCAACTCCAGTTTTTATAGATACTGCTCCAGCATAGAGAAACCAACTCCTACTGATAATAAGCAGATTCTAGTGGCCAAAGAACTAGTCCGATCCAGTCGAGCAAAAATATATCAACTCAATTCTAAGAAGCGTGTGCGTATCCTTGCATCATGAAATTTTATAGCATGCTGATCATATTTTCTACATGTTTCTTACCCATCTCTCTTTTAGAAAATAAGCTTAACAGATAGAAGAATTTCTGCAATGGTATCGTTTATGAGGAAAGATTCTTGCAGGAATTCTCTGTGCTCCAATGTAGATGTAAGTACCTGTTGTATATCACTATATTTTTACATCAGCATGTATTTTGTTAATCAGCGTGAATCCAACCTTTATCTGATCTAAATTTAGTTATAGCAAAATGTATTATTAAAGGCCACAATGTTGATTTTTGCAAGGAAAACTGGCTGGTAGTTTTGCATCCTGAGCTGCATGAGTGTACTATCTCATACCAGTGGGTTTGAATACTTTGGTTCTGTAGTGGGTTTTTCAGTATTTGTTTACTGTGTTGTCCTGTCGTATCCCTAACTCTTACATCATACTCCCTCCGTCCGGATTAAATGTTGCATAAATGGGTAAAACTGGATGTATCTAGAACTGAAATACGCCTAGACCCGTCCATTTATTTCCGGATGGAGGGAATACATGTCAATATGTCATGCCTTTCTATTCTTCAGTACCTATTCCATCTCTGTTGTAGCATGTTTTATAAATGAATCACCATTCTTCTATATAAGGCATGCAAGGGGAAGACAGCTCTGTTAGAATCTGAAGGTTTACAAACCAGGTCTTTGCAAATGATCCAGACGCCAGGAGATAATAAACCAACTCCATTTTTAATAGATACTCCTCCAACACAAAGCCAACTCCCACTGATAATAAGCAGATTCCAGTGGCCAAAGAACTAGTCCGCTCCAGTCCAGCAAAAGAATGTCAACTCCATTCAAAGAAGCGTGTGCGTATCCTCGCATCATGAAATTGTATAGCATTCTGATCATATTTTCTACATGTTTCTTACCCATCTCTCTTTTAGAAAATAAGGTTAAACGATAGAAGACTTCCTCCATTGGGATCGTATTCGAGGAAAATATCTTGCGGGAATTCTCTATGCTCCAATGCTGATGTAAGTACCTGTTGTATATCACTATATTTTTACATCAACATGTATTTTGTTAATCGGCGTGAATCTAACCTTTATCTGATCTAAATTAGTTGTAGCAAAATGTTAAAGGCGCCAATGTTGATTTTTGTAAGGAAAACTGCCTGGTAGTTTTGCATACTGAGCTGCATGAATGTACTATCTCATATCACACACATTACTGAATTGTAGTGCTTCTCAGGTTGCCCATTCATTCATTGTGTCAATGTTGCTTTCGTACTACCTTACCTGGCTGATGATAGTTGTGCCATATTGTGTTAATTTGGTGTAGGCTACTTGCCCAAACATTCGTTGTGTCAATGTTGCTTTCCTATTATCTGACTTGGCCAATGATAGCAATGCTAGTGTGTTAATTTTGTGCAGGCTGCTGAAGATAAGAAGGCAAACTCTGAAAATAGCAAGGCAACCCCATTGTTTCTTTCCCGTAAATCTAGGCCAGGTAATATGGCAATAACTCATGATTAATCTATTTGGTTCCCTCCTAATTTATGTTATGATGTAGTGGTTGAGACACTCTCCACAGTCAATAATACAAGCCTGACAAAATCGCCATCTGAATCTGTTCAGTATCCTCTGTCTCGAATGCAACGGAATAAATGTATGTTTGTGAACCAATTAATGGCTGAAGCAATGATGGAAATGGTGGATGAATCACAGGTGCAGAGTTGTGCGACACAACAACTGATCAATGTTTTCAGAGACAGTGTAGCAAAGCAGAAAGAACTTGCCCACATGCTTATGGGCGTCATCTGTGTTGAGGTTGCAGATTGTGACGTTGTAGATGGTTAGGTTCTGCTCATTTATTTGCACTGGCATCAACCTTTGATTGCCCAGTGGATGTAATTTCCTGTAATATATGCTGGATGTGCAATGTTATTCCCTGTATGCCATACCTTTGCGTGATCGGTTTTGGTCCTGTGCATAATTGCTCGTCGTAATGGGCTCAAATTATCTAATTTAGACTAAAGACATGTACGAACTTTAGTGGGCCCATTAAGTTAATGGGCCGTTACTAGGACGAAAGTTAATGGTCGGCCCTCTTACCTCCCGGATCGTTAACAGGACGACATCGAAGCGGGCAACAGGTGGCCCCAGTTTATTTCACGGGCCGTTAACACACCGTTACTAAGTTTGGGCTACATATGGCCCAACTATACTGTTGGCCTTTAGCAGGCCGAAAGAGACAGCGGGCTTGTACTGGACCATGAAGACCATGGGCCGCTAAGAGGCCGAAAGTCAGGTCATATTGTAAATGGCCCAACTGTGTTGTGGGCCTTTAGCAGGCCGAAAGAGAAACCGGGTTGGTATTGGACCATGAAGGGCATGGGCCATTAAACGGCCAAAACTAAGGTTCGACTACAAATGGCCCAACTCATTTATGGTCCGTTAACAGGCCGAAAGTCACACAGGGCCGGGAATTGGCCCAACACTTAAATGGGTCGCTAAAAGGCGAAAACTCAGGTCCGACTAAAAATGGCCCAACTGATTTATGGGCCGTCAACAGGCTGAAAGTGACACCGGGCCAGAAAATTGGCCCAACACTTAAATGGGCCGCTAAAAGGCTGAAACTCAGGTCCGACAACAAATGGCCCATCAGATTTATGGGTCGTCAACAGGCTGAAAGGCACACCGGGCCGGAAACTAGCCCAACATTTAAATGGGTCGTTAAAAGGCCGAAAGATGTACATCCTGAAAATTGGCCCATCCATTAAATGGGCCGTTAACAGGCCGAAATCTAATCGGGCTGATATTGAGCCCAGATATATAGCGGGCTGTTAACGGGGTCGAACTGACGATGGGCTGCAATGGTGTCAAATCTTTAACGGGTCGTTGACGGGCCGAATTGGCTCATCTCGTATGGGCCGTGGGCTTAAATGGACCTGACACAAGTAGGCCTTATATGGGCTGGCCTGCTAATTTTAACTGGGCCGGCCTTTTCACAGGAATGGGCCTCTGTTGGGTCGTGCCACGTGTCGATGTACCATAGGCGTCTTCTGTCCAATGAGTGGATGACATCTGTCCCAACGATGAGCCAACACGTGTTTCCTCCAGCCAATGATGATTTTACACATGGAAAATCCCCATTGGTCGGGACTGTTAACGGGTTATCGGATCCAAAACCCGGCCCGATAGCTTAACGGTGTTCCGTTATGGTGGATGCCACGTGTCGGTCACCCTTGACGAAAGCACTTCTGTGACGCGCGATTTATCGTCATCGAAGTGGACACTTTCGTGATGATAATTTTGGTAATGTCATGGAACACTTCTACAACAACACAGGTATGACTATCTTGATTCTGTCATAAATTTGTCATGGATGTACATGCATGACAAAAAACGCGACCTACTGTGACAAACACGTATCATCACGGAAGTGTATTTTTTGTAGTGTTGGTTCTACCCAGGTTCCGCTTCGAGATGGCGGCGGTTCGTCCTGAAAGCTTCCTTCCGATTTTTTCCAGGTCAAAACACACCATATAGCAGAAGATGGGCATCGGGGGCCTGCCAGGGGGCCCACAAGACCGGAGGGCGCGCCCTCCACCCTTGCGGACGGTAGGTGGCCCCCCTCTGGTGCTTTCTTCGCCCAATATTTTTTATATTTTCCAAAAATATTCTCCATGAAGTTTCAGGACTTTTGGAGTTGTGCAGAATATGTCTCTAATATTTGCTCCTCTTCTAGTCCAGAACTCCAGCTACCGGCATTCTCCCTCTTCATGTAAACCTTATAAAATAAGAGAGAATAGGCATAAGTATTGTGATATAACGTGTAATAATAGCCCATAATGCAATAAATAATATAAAAGCATGATGCAAAATGGACGTATCACCAATCAATATTTTCAACCAGGAGATATTTAACCATAACAACACTAGGTTCTACTTTTATTTTCTCAGAGGGTTTAGGTGCTTTAATATTACTTTTGTGAACCACAGTTGATACCCTAGCATGTTCCTTTATCCTAACAGGAAAGGTGGTTTCTCAATATAAGCAGTAGGTATAACTGGATCAACATTGCAAATAATAGTTTTATCTTTAGCTTTAACCGGTTATTTAATTTCTTATTTGATAGGGGGTGATATTTAAACCACTTCTCCTTAGGGAGATCAACATGAGTAGAAAATGATTCACAAAAATAGGCTACTATCTCAGAGTCAAGTCCATATTTAGTACTAAACTTGGGAAAAGCATCGGTATTCATAAAAGATTTAACACAATCAAACTCAAGCTTAATACCTGACTCTTTACCTTTGCCGAGTTCCCAATCTTCAGTGTTGCATTTAATTCTTTCTAAAAGATCCCACCTGAATTCAATAGGCTTCTTCATGAAAGAACCAGTACAAGAAGTACCGAGCATGGATTGATCATCACGAGAAAGCCGAGCATAAAAGTTCTGAATAATAATTTCTCTCGAGAGCTCTTGATTGGGGAATGAGTATAACATTGACTTAAGCCTCCCCCAAGCTAGAGTGATACTTTATCCTTCAAAAGGCCAAAAATTATATATATAATTCCGATCACAATGAACTAGATGCATAGGATATTTTTTTGGTGAAATTCCAAATTCAATCAATTCCAGATCCAAGATCCAATATCATTGCATAGCCTATCCCACGTAAATGATTTTCCCTTAAAAGATAAAGGTAAAACCTTCTTCTTAGCTTCATCTCCGGGTAAACCTACAAGCTTAAATAATCCACAAATTTCATCCACATATATCAAGTGCATATCAGGATGTTCAGTTCCATCTCCTGCATAAGGATTAGCTAGCAGTTGTTCTATCATACCCGAAGGAATTTCATAATCAATATTTTCAGTAGGTGCAGTAGGTTGAGGGGCAACTAATTGTTCTTCCGGTCGAGGTGAAGGTACCTCAAACAAACCCCTCAATGGATGGTTTTCCATATTAGCAAGTGACAATAAATTTCAGCACGTAGTAATAATTTTTCCTTCCCAAGAGTGCTTCACTCCCGGCAATGGCACCAGAAAAGAATCTTGATAACCCACAAGTATAGGGGATCAATCGTAGTCCTTTCGATAAGTTAGAGTGTTGAACCTAACGAGGAGCAGAAGGAAATGACAAGTGGTTTTCAGCAAGGTATTTTCTGCAAGCACTGAAATAGTCAGTAACAGGTTGTTTGATAGCAAGATAATTTGTAACGGACAAGTGACGATCACGGTAAATAAAGTGCAGCAAGGTAGTCCAATCCTTTTGTGGCAAAGGACAGGCCAAAACAGTCTCTTATAATAAGCAAAGTGTTCTTGAGGACACACGGGAATTTCATCTAGTCACATCCATCATGTTGGTTTGATTTGCGTTCGCTACTTATAGTTTGATATGTGGGTGGACCAGTGCTTGGGTGTTGTTCTTACTTGAACAAACCTCCCACTTATGATTAACCCCCCTCGCAAGCATCTGCAACTAGGAGGAAAGTATTAAGATAAAATCTAACCATAGCATTAAACATTTGGATCCAAATCGGTCCCTTATGAAGTAGCGCATAAACTAGGGTTTAAGCTTCTGTCACTCTAGCAACCCATCATCTAATAACTACTCCACATGCATTCCCTTAGGCCCAAAGATGGTGAAGTACCATGTAGTCCATGTTCACATGACACCACTAAGGGAACACAACATACATATCATCAAAATATCGAACACATATCAAGTTCACATGATTACTTGCAACATGACTTCTCCCGTGACCTCAAGAACAAAAGTAACTACTCCCAAATGATATTCATGCTCAAGATCAGAGGGGTATTAAATAGAATAATGGATCTAAACATATAATCTACCACCCAATAAACCATATAGTAATCAACTACAAGATGTAATCACCACTACTAGTCATCCACACGTACCAATCTGAGGTTCTAATACAAAGATTGAACACAAGAGATGAACTAGGGTTTGGGAGGAGATGGTGATGTTGAAGATTTTGATGAAGATTTCCCTCCCAAAGATGAGAGGGTTGTTGGTGATGACGATGGCTTCAATTCCCCCCTCCGGGAGGGAAGTTCCCCCGACGGAATCACTTCATCGAAGGGCAAAAGTGCTCCTGCCCAAGTTCCGCCTCGAGACAGAGGCGCTCCATCCCAAAAGTTCTCTCCTTATTTTTTTTCTAGGTCAAAATGACCTATATACTAGAAGATGGGCACCAGAGGTGGGTTGAGCACAACCCACCAGGGCACGCCTGGGGGGGCTGGCGCGCCCTGGTGTCTTGTGCTCATGAGGTGCCCCCCTCTGGTAGTTATTTGCTCTAGTATTTTTGCACTACTAGGAAAAAGCCTATACACATAGGTAGAGCAGTAGCGCTGGTTAAAATAGGGTGCTACTGCTACTTTGTAGTAGCGCGTTCTAGAAAAGCGCGTTATAGCTACAACTATAGCAGTAGCATGTGTGCAGCAAAAAGCGCTACCACTATAATTCCCACCGTGTTGGCGGTAGGCTAGGAATAGTAGTAGTGATTCCGCGTAAAGCACGCTACCACTATGGTCGTTGTTGAAGTGCGTTTCCTGCGTAGAGCGCTACTGCTAAGAAAGAAAAGAAAATTGAAAAAAATAGAAAAGTAAATGAAAATGAAAGAAGTAGGACACAGAGAAATGAAAAAAAGAAAATGTAAGGATAAACAAAAGAAATAACTGCTTCCTATAGCAGTAGCGTGTTTCGCTAAAACGCGCTATAGCTAACTTAGCTATAGCGTGTCTCCGACAGCGCTACTGCTAGTTCGACCAAACCACCCGTGGGCTTGAAATTTTGCTAAGTCCTCCTTTCCCCCTCTCCCCCTTGTTCCCCCAACTCCTCTATCGCCGATGTCGATCGCGCTACCCAAGCCCGAGCCTGCCCTCGCCGCCGACGCCCGAGGCCGCCCTCAACCTCACCGTCGTCGCCCGCCGCCGCTCTCAACCTCACTGCCACCGCCCACAACCTCACCGCCGCCGCCCGATCCCTCCCAGGACCGCCGCCTCCTGATCCCGAGCCCG
>NC_041393.1:103206158-103234153 GCF_002162155.2 Triticum dicoccoides
TTAGCAATATTAGTAGATGTTAATTAGTACTAGGGTTCATAGATGATGATTTTTAGTAGTAGTAGTAGATGTTAATTAGTAGTAGTGATGGTACTAGTTAACTAGGGCAGAATGGTTAATAGTAGATGTTTTTTAGTTAGAGTAATAATAGATGTTAAGTAGTAGATAATGTAGATGTTAATTAGTTCAGTAGGGTTTAGTTTTTGAATTGAATTTGTTTAACTAGATGTTAATTAGGGCAGTAGGGTTTAGTTTAGAGTAAAGTTTAGTTCAGTAGTTAACTAAATATAATCTATATTTGGTTTTTGAATTGAGTTTGAGAGATCATGAGATTTGTGTAGATTTTCTTGAAGTGTCAAACACTAGGAGATGGAAATTTGAAGTGGTCAGGATATATGCAAATTCCTCAATTGTGTTTGCACATGTTTATCTACTGTTGTAGTTTCTCATGTACATATTCTTAAGTGGTCATGTTATATGCAACAAAGAAGTGGTTCGATTGTGCCCAAGTGGCCTTTTGTTGTTTACAGGGAATGAAGCCGAGTGGCCTATGTTTTGCCGGAATGTTGATTCATTTCCGTTCCAGCAAATTTCAGGTTCTTGATTTGTCCACTTTTTGGAAAGGTCATGCCGAAATTTTCCGTGAATTTCGGCATGACTTGTGCTACAAACTAGGACATATCGAGTGCCCGGGATTTGCCGCACCGAGAAGGAGTCAATGTTCCTGCAAAGCATAGCCTTTTTTATGTCATTATTCATTTTATTAGGTCTAGACTTAATTGACTAGATTTAATTGTAGGAAATATGGCTAGCAACGATGAAGGACAGGGTTCTGGTGACTGCGACAACGTCTACCTGGCAGCAGCCAAATTTTTGAGGGAAGCCGACGATCAACGGTTGATGTTGCTGGGTCAACCTATCACATCGGAGACTGAGACCGACATCGAGACTGGCCCTGAGACTAAGATCAGCGCTGAGACAGAGACCGGCATCAAGACCGGCGCTGAGACTGAGACCGGCGCCGAGACTAGCGAAGCCGGTATAGAACCGAAAGAAAAGAGGCAACGACTTCCTAAAAAGCTCATGACTACTATACTGGTGATCACGGAGGTGGACGACAACATTTTTGAGCCAACGCGCGCGCTCGGCAATCAAATAGGCTGCATCGTACGGACAACCACCACCATCAACGATGAGAAACTACAAAAGATATATAATATGAGGCCCTCCCTTCTAAATAAGCTACACCAGATATTCTTGTTCCCAGGCCGGAATGAAAAGGATTATAAAGATCCAGATAAGGACCCGGCAATGAAGAAGATAAACAAACACGCCATGACCAAGTTTAGCGACGCGTTGGCTGCCTGGAAAGCAAGGGTGAAACATTGGGTCGTCAACAAAAAGGAACCCTACTCCAGGATTGTAAAGGATAATCCGACAATCACGGAAGAGCACTTTGAAATATTCAAGGCGGCTTGCGAGGTCGAAGCTGCCAAAAAAAGTCAAAGTACATGAAGGGGCTTCAACAGAGGAACATGGGGTGCCACCACCTCGGAAGCTGTGGTTACGGCGGGAAGAGGTCCATATGGGCCAAGGAGGATGCGGAACGTGAGAGTCTGGGCATCCCAGACCCCTTGGCGGACTTCACCGTCCCGCAGGAGCATGACATCCTCAGGGCACGACACCATTGGGACTCAGTCAAGAAGGTTTTTGAGACGGACCCGGTCACGACGGAGTTCATGAGACTGCTGGTAATTTTAGTTTCTGACCAATTCGACTGCACGTTAGTCATATTTGTGAACGATCCTTGTGCCTTTTGCAGAGAGAGCAGCACAGGATTGCGGCTGAAAGCGACTCACTGTCTGAGGTGTTGGCGAGGCCCAAGTGGGACACTCCTTTCAACCGGGCGTTGAACATATTGAAAGGACTCCCGGTGGATACTCGACTGTCGTATGGACGCGTGCGCAGTGTCGGAGACGGTGCCACATGGAAGAAGTACTACCGTGAGACCACGGAGGATAGAAAGGAAAGACGCAGGTTAATTGAAGAAAACATCGACAAGAAGGTTGAGATTGCGGTTGAGAAGAAATCATCTGAGACAGTCGCAATAGCGGTAGCTGCCGCAAAACAGGTGGTTGCAGATATGTCTACTGTCTTGGTTCCGGCCATTTTCAATTGGAGCAGGCAAAATCCAGAAAAAATGCAGCGGACTTTCCCCTTGCTGACTTCTTCAGTAGCAGCTCGACTAGTGTTGCACCAGCACCTGCACCTGCTCCAGCAGAGGCTCCGGCACCGGAAGTGCTCGGTGGTGCTTTGTCTTTGGCTGAGCTCGACGCCCTCACGGTATCTGTCACACTGGCCCTCTTCAATAAATGTATAATCTCCCATTTCCGTTGCCTTTCGGATGTCTCACGTCGCAGACATGTCTTTGCAGGCCGACCGGGAGGCGGCCGGGAGCACACCCACGAGCACGCAGTTAGGAATGAACATCAACACCCCACCTACACAATTAGCATTGGTTGTCGTGCTGGGTGATAGCGGACGGGGTGAGGAAGATGATCCATTAGTCGCTGGTGACATCGCCATAGATGAGGATGAGGATGACGATGACACTCAACAGTATTTCAATACTGGCGCCTACTTAGAGTTTGAGCGTCATGAGTCGGTGCCTAAATTGCCACCTCCGGAGTCTGAACATATTATGGACGACCTTCCAGTAGCAAAGAAGCCTAGGAATTGACCGAGGAAACGCAACAAAGCTGCTTCTATGATCCAGCCGCCTCAGCAGCCTCGGGTTCAAGACCGTATAGATATCCCCGGTGCGGCAAAATGGCATATCCCCGGTGAACCAATGCTACCTAAAGCATAGCTAGGGGCCAGATTCGGCGGTCTAAGGAGACTTCATGACAATGTGCTGTGGATAGAGAAAGGCCTCATCGCCTCGAAAAATTCAGGATACCCAGTCTACGTGGTTAACGTGCCGCGACAATTGTCGTACGTCGACACATTCCCCGTGGAGAAGTTCTTCCTTCGATTTGATTACATCTTCGACTCACTTGAAGAAGCTAGATTTTACGTTTGTCTGCCTTTATACCTTGCACATGAACTACCTCATCGGGGTTGAGCAGATACCTCATATCTGTGTTGCTGACCCGTACTTCATGCACGCGGGCTTCTTGGGAGTCTGCGCAGATCACCGTCAATACGCGAGGGAATACATCGTTAATTTCATGCTCACCAATAAGGACAGGGAGGCAATTCTCATGCCTTATCATCCCCTGTAAGTCATCCACGCGGATATCCTTCCTTCGATTTCAATCATTCATTTGCACGGTGGAGGCTAATTAATTTGAGGTGTACTTATTTTGCGCAGCGGCGGGCGCGCCGTCCTCATCATCCTCTGCACCCGATACTCCCATGCTCTTTACTTGGACTCGTCGAAGAACATTAACAAAAAGGATTACACCCACATCAAGTATGTTCTTGACAGTGCTATGTTTTACTATGGCACACGGGGTGGAGAGGTCAAGGACAAGAAGAGAAGGGACGGCGGGCCCGCCTTCGGCCATAAGACCGACTTCTGTTGCATCCAGCAACCGAGTGATTCTCTTAATGATGGATTTTATGTCCTACACCACATGCTTGAGTACAGACGGGATCACCAGAACCTTCGCATGTCACCTAGATCCGGCGATGCCCATATTCTGCAATGGGCAAAGAACTTAGGAGATATCGAGGATCATCGACTTCGAGCTGAGTTCTATCACATCCAACATGAACTTGCCCAAATCATCATGAAGGAGGTCGTCGAAAAACAGGGATGTTTTGTGAAGAAGGACAAATGTCACGGGAAGACGTCCGAACACGCATAGCCACTCAGCGTCTCGACCTGAAGCCTTTCACTAAGCTTGGGGACTATCTCCCTGACTTGGATGGATGGCATGACATGTTGGGGTGATTTTCGATATATGACAATGTGTCTGTTTTGGTCCATACTTTCTGTATGACAAAACTTTGAGTTATGCACGACGAAACTTTATTTGTGATGTAATTAAACCGTCCTTCTCGACTAGCGAAAATCACTCTAGTTAGGTCATTTTGGGGTACGATGAACTTTGTTATTTATGCTTATGATGTGTTGCTTCTATTTTGCCAAGTCTGTCTCTTTCTGTTGCTCAACTATATATGTTGCATATCATTGACTCATGTGACGATGCAGGTGCATAGATCATCGATGGCGAAGAAGTGCTACACCAGGAGTATACGATGAGTGGCCGGAGTGTCAGGCCCAGGTGTACCAGTTTCCAAGCGACAGCCAGTAGTTAGGCCCAGGTGTACCGGTTTCCAAGCGACAGCCAGTAGTTAGTTTAGGTTCACGCTAATGCAGGAGAGGGATACGAACTCATGTGCTGCATAGTTCCGCTCTCACTCATAGTGATAGCTCTTCTCGCATATATCATTGTTTAGATGGATGACGATGTAGTTGCAAGTAATCGATACTTGTATCGCTATTTTCGAGATGATGACGAGAGACCACTTTGTGTTGGATGATGATTATGATGATGACATGATTTGGTGAGACTATTTGTATGTATATGCTATGATTACATTTGTATGTGTATGATATGCTAAATATTATTGTATAAAGCCTATTCAAATACAAAACAAATATGCAAAAAAAACAGAAACTAATAAAACTAGTAGTAGCAAGGGGAATAGAGTTAGTAGTAGCGCTCCCTTACCAGTAGCGCTTCCTCCTAAAAAGCGTTGCAGATATTAGCAGCAGTGCTCTGCACTAAAGCTCGCTACTACTAGCCATGTATAGCAGTAGCATGGGATGACACGCGCTACTGCTATATGTTAGCTATAGCGCCTTATCAGTAGTGTGTCATCCCGCGCTACTGATAGGCAAAATACCCGCGGTACTGCTATGGTTTTCCCTAGTAGTGTTCATATATTCTAAAATATCTCTCTATAAATTTTTAGCCCATTTGGAGATGTTTAGAATAGGTGCCCTGGCGTAACTTTTTCAGGTCCAGAAGTCCAGCTGCGGGTATTCTTCCTCTTTGTGTAAACCTTGCATATTATGAGAGAAAAGGCATTAGAATTACTCCATAAAGCATTATTATGCGTCAAAACATTATAAATAATAGTAGTAAAACATAATGCAAAATGGACGTATCAATGGGTTTCTATCGTTATGAGCATGGTAAAATCTGTCTCTTACTCTGTTCTTTTCAATGGTAAAAAATTGGATTATTTTAAACCTACAAAAGGTATTCGACAGGGAGACCCAAGATCACCCTACCCTTTTCCTGTTAGTAGCAGAGGGCCTTTCTGGCCTCCTCAAGATAGATCAGTCATTGCATTTGAGTGGGATTCAAGTGGCTCCTACGGCGCCATGAGTTAACCATTTGTTATTTGCTGATGATAGCCTGCTGTTTTTCAAGGCAAACGGTTCAGGGGCGATGGAAGTGTCAAACCTGCTGGATTCCTATTGCCAATCCTCGGGGCAAAGGATAAAGACAAGCAAGTCCTCAGTATATTTTAGTAAGGGAACACCTGAAAACGTCAGACAGGAAGTTAAAGGGGTGCTCCACATCCACATAGAAACTCTGAATGAGAAATATATGGGCATGCCATCACACATTGGTTCATAAAAAATGGGTGCTTTTAAGTACCTAAAGGACAGATTTTGGGCAAAGGTGAAAAGTTGGATTGAAAAAACCATCTCAATAGCGGGCAGAGAAATATTAATTAAATCGGTCGGGCAGGCCGTCCCAGTTTTCTCGATGTCATCTTTCAAATTGCCAAGGGGACTATGTGAAAATATGAATAAGGTCATCCGTCAGTTCTTTTGGGGCAGCAGAGAGGGGAAGTGAAAAACCACACTAGGTTTCCTGGAAATCTATGACTCAACCAAAGAAGTGTGGCGGCTTAGGGTTTAGGGACCTCGAGCTCTTTAACCTAGCCTTGTTGGCTCTACAATCTTGGAGCCTTCTCATAGTGACTGATTCACTTTGTGCCTGGTTGCTCAAGGACGTCTACTATCCAAATGTTGTAAATCTGAAGGCAGAATTGGGATCACATCCATCCCAAGTATGGAGGTCAATTCTAGAAGGCAGAGATGTACTCTTACATGGTATCATTAGGCGCATCGATGACGGCTTGACTACTCGAATCTAGGCAGATAATTGGATCCCAAGAGACGCATCAATGAGGCCAATTGTTTGTATGGCGGATGATCCTCCTATTCTTGTCAGTGAACTCATTGATAACACTTCTGCTGTGTGGAGGGATGACGAGCTACAGCAGTACTTCCTCCCGGCTGATGTAACGGCAATAAAGAACATAGCCCTCTGCACGAGTCCAATGGCAGACTTTTGGGCATGGCAATTCAAGAAGAAGGGAGGAGTTCTCTGTTAGATCGGCGTACCGTATGTTGGTCATATAAGAAATAGAGGGAAGATTTGTTGGGTCAGAGAGGACCCGCTTCTAATGCCACGGCAGAAAACAAGTGTTGGACGTCTTTATGGAATACTCAAGTCCCTAGTAAGATCAAAACCTTTTTATGGAGATTGGCAAAACACTCACTGTCGTCGGAGGATGTATGCCACCATAGGAACATGTGTGACATGAACTATTGCAAAATTTGTGGCGGGGCTCTTGGAGACACTCGTTAGTTGACCGCACCGCTTCTAGGTGTGTTTGGGCGTCAGGTGACGAGGTATTGACTGACCACATAATAGAGATGCGAGAACCCAATGCAAAACACTGGCTCTTCAACATGATGGATACACTTTCACACACTGATTTCGTGAAGATGGTTGTCACTCTGTGGGCATTGTTGACTACTCGTAGAAAGGCAATTCATGAGGCTATATATCGAAGTCCATTGTCGACACATCTATTTGTCGAAAGATTCGTAGCCGAACTGGATGGACTGAGAAGGATCACCAGTTCTAGTTCATCTCATCAGGGTGCACATGCGATAATGGCACCCAACACTTGGAAGCCTCCGCCGAGCCGCCATGCTAAAATCTATGTTGATGGAGACCTGTCTCATGATTGTTGTGTGGGTGTAGCAGCGGCGGTATGTACGAGATGACCAAGGTAACTATCTCGGATCTTTAGTGATTGTTCTTCCTGGTGAATGACCCAGCAGCTCTTGAAGCCATAGCATGCCGCGAGGCATTGGCTCTAACTGTCGATTTGTCTCTAGGGCGTTTGATGATAGCTTGCGACTGCAAAGCAGTGGTGGATGACATAACAAATGAGTTGGGAGGAACTCATATCATAATTGTGAAGGAGATAGAAAATAGAGCCAACTTTGAGAGTTGTGATTTTATGTTCGAGGGCTGAGCTTCTAACTAGGAGGCACACGACCTTGTAAAATTCTCGGTATCACTCCCTCGGGATCATTGCTTGTGGTTGTTAACTCCACATGACCCCTCTTGTATCCCTTTGAATTTTACTTTGAATCAATAAAGTGTGGGCATTCCTAAAAAAACCTAATCAAAGGGTGCTCCTTTGGCAGCCTCCCCAAGGGTCACTTGGGGTGGGCTGAGAGTGTGCCACTTGGCGCGCTCTCAGCCCTCGTCACGTATCGCGCTCTGGCCGCATTTTTTTTGCATGTGTTCTCGGCTTTTAGATTATTTATTCAGTTTTTTGGCTTTTCCCCGGCTTTTCTTAGGTTTCATACAAAAAAACTTGACACGAAAAAGTGCGTTTTCTTTTTTTCTTTCGCGAGAGGCATGGATTTACTTCTCGTGGAAGCACGGATTTGCTTTCGCGAGAAGGATGACCATGCCTCTCGCAAAAGGGGGAAAACGCATTTTCTTTTTTTCCTACAATGAGAGGCCCAGATTTGCTTCTCGTACAGGCACGGATTTGGTTCCGTGAGAGGCTTGCAAAATCGAAAAAACATCTTTTCTTTTTTTTTCCATACCACGAGATGCTCAAATTTACTTTTCATAGGGGCACGACCGTGCCTCTCGGAAAGGAAAAACGTGTTTTTTCTTCCGCGAGAGGCACAGATTTAATTCTCGTGGAGACACGGACTTGCTTACCTGAAAGGCACGGTTGTGCCTCTCGTAAAAGGGTAAAACACATTTTCTTTATTTTTCTACCATGAGAGGCACAGATTTACTCCTCGTGTAGGCACGAATTTGCTTCCACAGGGACACAGTTGTGCCTCTAGAAAGGAAAAAAAAGAGCTTCCGGTTCAGGTTTTTTCGGGAAAAAAAGTTCGTCCAAACCTATCAATATGGGATCTAATTTTGAAAATCTCGACGGTGAAAACGGTTCGAGATTTGGACGCAAGGTTTGAGAGATAAAACGTTTTGAATAAATGTCTACAGAAAGGGAAAACTCTCAGGTTGCGACAAGAGGCGTACATGCAATGTGACACTTGCCGCAACCGGAGGAGGTCAGTGTGACCTTTGCAAAGGGTGCTCCTTAACTAGTAATTTCACGAGGAGACTGCCCGCGGGAAAGTGGTGACACATTTTTTCGATAAAGAGTGGTTTTTATTCACTCAGAATGGAACATCAGAAGATACATAACTCAATGAGAACATACCCAGCCTCTGCATAGGCAGGATGAACGGAACCAACACCAACTCACACACATATGTAAAAAATCACGTCGACAACTAGCATATAAGACCAAAACTATGTGTAAGCGAGGAAAAAGAAAAAAGGCCTAAGTGATAAGATCTGCGATCGGCAAACTACGGCGATGACTATATCCACACCAATCATCTCATGACACCACATGGACGACAATGAAAACGGTGGCACATAGTGGCAAGGAGCACGACATTGTGGATATTGCTTCGCTCAGCCGAGGAGAGGGCACGCTCCCCTGAATTTGGAGCACTGTGATGTCCAACGTAGCAGTGTAAGGACACCCGGTGAACCGGATACGGTTGCGACCGGTTCCGGGGTGACCTGGTGGCGGCGCTAGCAGGTGACGAGCTGGCAAAACGATGGTGGCGACGGCGGACATCAAGGGCTACATGCGAGCTTGTCACTTCGGAGGGCCATCGCTAGCATGGTAAAAATAAGCCGAGGTAACAAAATCGGTATGTGAGGCCAACTCCAACGCACAAGCCCAAACGAACATCTGTTTGGTCCGCTTTCATCAGTTTGGGGTGGTAATGGGGCCACGTCCGCCCGGATTTGTGGATGTACCGGTCATGTGCCTAACGCCCGACCACATTTCGGATGTATCTCGTCCGTTCGAGATCAACAAGCATACTAAAATGAAGCATAGCAAATAGTTCAAATCAAACATAGCAAATAGTTTCACATCTGAAATAGTCTTACAACCCAATCGAAATAAAAACAATATCAAATAGTCTTACAACCCAATCAAATTTTGTTTGCATGAAAAGAGATTAAACCGATAGATCTACTGGGTGACAATGTGAGTCCACATGTGCTCAACCAAGTCATCCTGAAGCTGGACATGAGTATGCCAATCACGCATTTCACAAAGAAAATGAACAAATTGTTCAAAGGTTGCAGGAGGTGGCTGCTCAGTCTCAACATTTTCACCATGAAAAATCAAACCATTGCTCATAGATGCTATCACCACGCTCATCCTCCATGATCATGTTGTGCATGATCACACAAGCAGTCATCCCCACCCAAAGCTTCTGAGTGCTACATGTCAATGTAGGGTTTCGAACGATATCCCATCGAGACTGAAGCACACTGAAAGCATACTCCACGTCCTTCCTAGCACTCTCCTGCATTTGGGCAAACCTCTATCTCTTCTCTCCTTGCGGATTGGGTATGGTCTTCACAAGAGTGGACCACTGAGGATAGATACCATCAGCAGGTAATATCCCTTGTTGTAATGGTGGTCATTGATTTCATATAGTTGACCTCCAGGGAGTGGCTTTTTGCAAGCCTTACAAACATTGGAGAACGCTGAAGAACACTGATATCATTGTGGGAACCAGACATGCCGAAGAAAGAATGTGATATCCATAGATCTTTTGAAGCTACCGCTTCAAGTATGATAGTGACACCTTTGACATGTCCCTTGTACTGCCGCTGCCAAGCAAATGGATAGTTCTTCCACTTTTAGTGCACACAATCTATACTGTCAAGCATGCCCGGAAAGCCCCTATCAGCATTGATCTCCAACGACCTCTCTATATCAGCGGCAGTTAGCTCTCTCGGGTACTCAGGGCCGAACACTGCCACCACGGCCTTACAAAAACTATACATTGAGAGGAGACATGTGGACTCACTCATAGGCACATACTCATCCACAAGATCATCAGGAATTCCATATGCAAGCATGCGAATAGACGCAGTGCATTTTTGGTAAGAAGACAAGCCAAGCTTGCCAAGGGCATCCTCTTTGCACTCAAAGTATGGGTCATATGCTACCACTCCCTCCTGAATACGATTGAACACACGTTTGCTCATTTGAAATCGGCGATGAGATTTGTGTGGTTTGAAGAGTGCGCTATTCTCGAAGTAATCGACATAGAGAAGGGTGTGGCCTCTCTCCCTATTGCGGTTGAAGGCCGGAGTATGGCCGGGGATTGATCCCCTGAACCGAGGTCGCTTCCTACTAATGTGGTTGTAGACGACCAATGCAACCACCACAAGCTCTTCTTCATCCGATGAAAAAATGAAGTTGTGAAAGAAATACTCATCCCCGCTATCCATGCTACCTTGTGGATAGAGCGTCAAATTCCTTGCGATCGTGGTGGAGACGCGGTCGGAAAGAGCAAGTCAAGGAAGCGAAGCAAGGTTGGTGTTGGTGGGTTGGCACCTTGCGGCAATGCAGTGCCTGCCGGAAGTTGTTGGGGTCGAGGGTCGGCCCCGACGGCCGTAGCGTCTCTCCCATCGGCAATAAGGAACCACGAACTCCGCCAAAAAGCTCTTCCAAAACGCGGGCATGGGCCGGCTATGGCATGGCATGGTTGTGGGGTGGACAGCATTGATGGAAGGCGACGCAGTCGGAACGGGGGTGGCGGCAACGATGGCGGGGGCGGAGGGCGGAGGGAAGGGCAGGGGCAAATGGTTGTGTCCCCGACGGACGGGCCAGGGAAGACTAGGGCACGAGCCGCGCCTGTCCGCACGTGTCCGTTCGGCCGCAGACACGGCCCAAAGTTGGGCTCGAAATGGGTCGAAAGCGGACAAAAACGGACATTGGTTTGTTTGCTCCCGCGCGTTGGGCCGCCTGTTTTGCCCAAACGGATGTGACCAGACCATCTGGGGTCGTGTGTTGGAGTTTTTTCTTTTTGAGGAACTGCCATCATGGCTTACTTTATTAATTTAAAACCGGACTTACATCGTCAATCAACAACAACAAAATAAAATTAGGGGGATCATCCGCCCAAACACAAATATCTAAATTACATTCATGAGCAAGTGTATGCGCCACCTGATTTGCTTCCCTGGACAATATTTAAACAAAACTCTGCCAAAAGAGCTAGCCTGAATACGGATGTCCTCGAAGATCGGAGCAGCAACTGTCGCAGAGAACCCTCCATCGTGGAGAGTATCAACAACTCCTGCACAATCAGACTGGATCATCAATTTCTGACAGTCTAGTTGATTTGCAAAATGAATTCCATGTAAAACTGCTTGGGCTTCGGCTGTGGCTGCATCCTTGGAGTTGGCCTGAGGACGTGGAAATATTAAGGTAGTACATGAGAAAACTAAGATTGAGCAGCCTGAATAAAATCGGGCGAAGGTTTGGGCAGCACGCATTAGCAAGGAAACCTTACATCTTTCTTAATAATATAAAGTAAAGATTGCGGTAGTGCATAGTACGATACTATCTATACAGAAGAAATGTACGTGTGTCTGTGACTTACCTCGCAGTTTCTTCGATAAGCGAACCAAGCTATAGTTGGATGGTTAGAGGGACTGTGGTATCCCGGTCCATCAGGGTTCAAATCCTGGTGCTCGCATTTATTCCTGGATTTATTTCAGGATTTCCGACGATGCACATTCAGTGGGAGGAGACGTTCCCGTCAACAACAAGGTGCCTACGGTGATTTCGTAAATTTCAAGATGATATGCCGGTTCAGTCTTTCGGAGGTACTCATAGGGGTAGGGTGTGTGTGTATGTTCATAGAAATGAGTGTATGCGCGTGTATATGAGCGTTTGTGTCTGTACTGATGTTCGAAAAACAATCCAGAATGTGAAAGAATGATGCAAAACCCGGGTCTCAGGTATACTTTCCTAAATGAAAGGCACTCGGTCTTGCTAAAAACTCGGATGGCAGCGAGAATCATTGGATTTGTTCATGTTTTTTGTAATAAAGGGCGGATTTTACTGGGTTCAGATCCTCTACAGTACTGTACCCTGCTGTAGTACAGACGACAGGTGAGGTCGGGTCCACATGGCAGTGACCATACTGCACTATATGCTACTGCAGAAGATCCTAACCCGATTTTACTGGCTTAAAATGACGCTTCAAGAAAATACATAATAAAAAGAGCACACAACCAGCCTTAGTATAGATAGGATACCCACAAGCAACATCAACTCACACACATGCGAAATCCCATGAACAACTAGAAAATTCATACAAGACCAAACCTCCCATATAGACGAGGAAAAACCCGTCAAAACAATCAGATGTGATCTGTCGGATAAAGACAGAGACATTCAAACCCCACTCCCAACCCCAACGTGATCAATTCACAACAAGTTCATGTTATTTATATAAAACACATCATTTCGGCATTGACTAATCCACTTCCTGAGCTGCCGTCATCGCCAACCAAATTTGCACAATGGTCTTGGATCACGTGGGTGGCTGCTATTTATAGTAATTCAATAGTACATGTGATAAACATCTTGACTAATATAAATAAATTAAATTTATTATACAAACACAACAAGTTTAGACGCTCCTTAATATACCCCGCAAAAAGAAATTACCTCTGAAATTAGAAACACCAAGGATACATATATTGTATCTCTGAATATATTTTTAACAGCAATCGTATAAATACGGGCATGCCATGCACGTTGTTTCTATAAATAACAGAGAAGTGGTCAAACAAGACTTGCGCTCCAGGCACTAGTGGCATGTTGTTCCGCGTGCACAAATATGCACATGCACAAGAAAATCAAATACTCCCTCCGTTCCTAAATGTTTGTCTTTCTAGAGATTTCAATAAGTGACTACATACAAAACAAAATAAATGAATCTATACTCTAAAATATGTCTATATACATTCATATGTGATAGTCCATTTGAAATCTCTAAAAAGACAAATATTTAGGAACAGAGGAAGTAGATGCCAAACACGGAGCAAACCATGTTAAATGTAAATCAAATTGAACCTCACCTTCAACAGCAGTGAGACATTGTGGGTTCGGGCATATCTCAAGCCGCGTCTCCCAGGGAGAGGGAGTATGCTTTAGTTGGTACTTTCTCTGTTCGGAAATATTTGTCATTGAAATGGATGTATCTAAATGTATTTTAGTTTCAGATACATTCATTTACATCCATTTTGATGACAAGTAATTCCGGACGGAGGGAGTACATAACAATTACTACCTCCGTCTTGGTTTATAGGTCCTCTTTGTAGTTTGTGTCAAATTTTGACTAAAGATTTAACTAACAAATTGTTACTGCATGTCAAGAAAAATTATCTCATTGGATTCGTATTTGAACATAGTTTTCAAAAATACAATGTTTAGTGACATGCGTGAACATTTTTTTAATTTAATCTATGGTCAAAATTTGGCACGAAATACAATGGGGACCAATAAACCCGGACGGAGGTAGTAGGTTTCTAGTTGCTCCTTTAAAGAATGGTGGAGAACCCGCCTTCTGGGAGTCTCCGCGCGCGAGAGTGCCATCCGCGCCTTCCATTGCGCGGCCCCCCCCGCAGCTAGCTCCTTGGCGTGCTCTGCGCATTCCGTTCCCCGTGGACGCCCCGCACCAGGCCTGGTTTTCTCGGGGGTCCATGATCCATGGGCCTCGACGAGACTGCAGCCACCTCTCTGCGAGGGGTTTCGTCGCATCCGTGTGCGCCCTCTCACCTGATGTCCCGCGCACGATGGCTGAGCTGGGTCCTCCTGTCAGCATCACACGACCCACTGTCGGGTTGCATTGCTGGAGCCAACCGGGAATGTGTGCGCACTCGGGTCGGCGTGCATGTCGTTCGCACCCTGATGCGTCGGTCGCACGAACTGGGCACGCGTGTCGCCCGCACCCTGCTGTGTCACTCTCTCAAGCTAGGCACGCGTGCATCCAGCTCGGCGTGCCCTTCGGTCGCACCCTGTCGGGCTATTTCGTTCGTCCAAGTCGGGTATGCACGAACGCAATGTGTTGGCTTCCCACCGGGCTATTCCGTTCGCGCGAGCCGGCTCGAGGCATGCGCTGCCTCCGTGAAGGGCTGGGCAGAAATCACAGATTTGACCTGAGGCAGAAATCAAATCACAAACTGACCTGTTCACGAAAAAATTTCACTCTGCTGAGCCTTCGGTGTGGCGCCCGACAGCTGGGCGCCGCACCCTACTGTGCAGCGCCTCTTCCTTAGGCGTCGCACATCCTGCCAGCGTGGCAGCCCTGGTCCAGTTGCGTCCTCACACGCACCTGTGCAGCGCCTAAGAGCTAGGCGCCACACTTAGACGTGCAGCGCCTAGCCCTTGGGCGCTGCACAGTGACTTAAGCACGGCCGCCCCAGCCCGACCAGGCAGTTCTTTGTCTCTCCGCTCTCTGGACAGAGAGCAGCGGCGGCGGCGGCGCCCCCATCTAATTCCCCCACATCCCTCTCAGATCTGAAGATTTGATCCGTGGATTCGATCCCCAATCCATCCTACTAGGTAAACTCTTCCCTTCTCTTTCTTTTGCTCCGTAAATTTGTTGCCATTCTAGAGATTTGTCCATGATTTGATGGAACCCTTGATTTGTTTGGTTTGCTCGATTTAGGATGTGTATTCATATTGGTAGTACCGTATTGTTATTTATTAGTTCACAATATATGATTCTTGTTGTTGAAACCCTAGATTGTTTAGTTTTTTTAGATATATATGAGATGCCTATTTTTATAGATAACTATGAGATGTTGATTTTTGTAGACATATATGAGAAGTTTGTTTAGATATATATTAGATGTTCAGTTTATTTCAAATATTATATGTTGAGTTTATTTGAAATATTAGATGTTTAGTTTATTTGAACACATATGACATATTCATTGTGTGAGAAGGAGATGTTGAGATTCTTGTAGTTGAACACATGTTATATGTATAGTGTATACCGATATTTGAGATGAAGATGAACTTTTATATGTTTATTGTTCGAAATTGTAAGGATGGTTTGGCTTCTGGACGATGTCTACGACGTGCAACACCGGGCCTACATGATGCGCGAGAAGGATAAGGTAATAATGAGTAATCTAAATATTTTGCAAATTTGCCTTTAGTTGAAATTTACATGCCCTAAGATTTGTCATTACTTATTTTTTGCAGAAGCTTGAACCTCTGAAGATTCGGTATCACGGGGTCTCTGGTCCTGCCATGCCTTACGATGAGCGGTACACACCATACATCAAGCAGGCAGGACTACTCCCGTGGATTCTGTTGGTCAGCCGGTCCACGCCGAATCTGAACGCTCCACTGGTGTCCGCTCTTGTTGATCGGTGGAGGCCAGAGACCCACAGTTTCCATCTTCGGACCAGGGAGATGACCGTGACGCTCGAGGATGTCTCGTTGATCACCGGTCTTGCTATCGATGGGAGGCCTCTATGTATGAGCACCGATTCTGATGGGTGGCGCGAGCAGATGATTGCTCTTATCGGTATGGCTCCTACCGAGGCTGAGGATGATGTAGAGGAGGGAGAAGAGAAGAAGAAGAGGGAAAGGAAGGCAGTCGGAGCTGCTTTCACGTGGATTCAAAATAACTTTGCGACGTGCCCTCCGGATGCAACTGATGATGTGATCCAGACACATGCTCGTGTGTATATGTGGTACATTGTGTCGAGGACTTTGTTTCCTGACTTCACTGGCAAGAACGCTCCATGGATGTGGCTGAAGGCGTTGACCGTCTTCGATAGCAAATGGAGCTGGGGTTCAGCGACTCTTGCCTACTTGTACCGACAGGTAGTTGGTCTGTTTTGTGATCAATTCATTTATTCATTAGCAATGCAAGCTTGCTGTCAAGTTAACATTGTTTTTCTTTCATATGTAGTTGGATGATGCGTGTTGCAGGATCACACCTAGTGCAGGCATTGGCGGCCATCGTTTGTGGTTCCTCCGGGCTCTTTCACCTCATACTTCCACTCGTTGTCGTCATATAGTACAGCTTCTTCGGAGTCTGCCTTTCGTGATTGAAATTCCAACCATTCTTCAACCTTTGGTGGGAAATTGTACTTGTGCTTATCCTTGTTCTCACCAGCAATCTGCTTATCAGTCTCCATTGAGTGTTTTAAAAAGTATTCATTCAACTTGTCAAATGTGTATTGAACTATTGCCGTCACGGGTAATGCACGTACACCCTTGAGCACCTTATTGAAGCATTCTGCCATATTGCTTGTCGTTTGACCGTACCTCCGGCCATCTTCATCGAAAGCACGTGCCCACATATTCCTTTCGGCAATGTTCTTATTCAGAAACTCCTGACCGCCGGGGTCAAGTTTCTTGTGTCTGAGCAATGCATTGAACAATGTGGAAAACCACTTGTTGGTGAAAGCGAGACAACAATCCTGAAGATCATCGGCCAACTCCTTGATACCACATGCCCTATAGAAGTTTGCACAAAAGTGCCTCATGCACCATCGATGATGCAACTTTGTATGTCCGGGAATGTCAACCACCATCACATTTAGAATTCCAGGATGGTGATCCGATATGACACAAATTTCCCTTTCAGCAGGTAATACCCTTGTTCTCAGTTGACGCAAGAACCACTCCCAGTTATCATTGTTCTCCACCTCAACCAAAGCGAAAGCCAAAGGCAACACCCGGTTATTGGCATCACTTGCTATTGCAACCAATAAAGTGCCCTTGTATTGTCCGGTCAAGAACGTGCCATCAATGGCAATGACGGGCCGACAATGCTCAAAAGCCCTCACGCATTGCTCAAAGGCCCAAAATGCACGGCCAAATACTCGGACGGTCCTCCCGTTATGAATCAATGTTTGGTGCCCATGAGGCTCAACCACGTGAACCATGCCTGGGTTTGTGGCGGCCATAGCTAACAACAACCTCGGGAGTCGGTTGTATGCTTCCTCCCAATTGCCATACAACATCTTGAATGCGGCTTGCTTCGCCTTCCATGCCTTGCCGTACTTCACCTTGTAATGAAAGATGGCTTTCACAAGGTCAATGACACTCTTGATGCTCATTGTTGGAAGTGTGGATATTTGGTTGGACAGCCTGTAAGCAATGAACTCGGACGTGAGTTGTCTGTGTTGTTGGTACACAAGCTTGACATCCGCATTCTTGTGCCGGCACATGTGAGTTGGTAGACAACTCACTATGCGCCAAGTGGGACCTCCTTTCCATGGCCTTGCACGCACAATCCATGGACATGTTGGCACTTCACATTTGACCGTGTAACGCACATTCACGTCCGAGTTGGCCACTTTATGTGGACGATAATGTGTAACCGAGTAGTTGTCGAGCCACATCTTCAATTCCAAGAAGGATTGAAACTCACAACCGGGATATATCCCGTTCTTGCCGTCTTCCAAATCACGGTGAGAACTTGGCCTAGCTCCAAGAGATATGCATTTTCCACCATCCACAACGGCTTCATCCGCGAGACTAAGATCCTTGAACAATGGTGTCTTGTGATCCCGCCCGAATACCTTCTTAAATGCTTCGGCCTCCTTCAGTGTGAACCCCTCCTCATCAACTTCTTCATCAGGACCATCGTCATCCGAGTCCGATGCATATGCATGGGAAAAATGGATGGATTGGTCCATTGTCTCTTGCACATGATATTGGTCGAGATCACCCACATTGTTGTCATGGAGGTCAACTTCGTTGTCATCCTCCTCGTACTCATCATTCTCCTCTTCAAAACCTTCATTTTGGTTGTTTGGAGTCGGGCTCAATGTTGGCCAATCTTCTTGCATGAATTGAGGTTCACTCATTTGATCTTGGTTCATGGGTGGGGGAGTGCTAGCAACCAACAGGGAGGGGTTCCGGTTCAAGTCTAAATTCAAAGTAGACTCAACCTTCTTGGAGGCAAATAACTCAAGAGCCTTGTCTAGAGATTCGGCAACCGTCTCCTTGTATGCAACCCAACGTTGCTCAGAGTTCACACGCGTTGTCTTCCAACGGATGTGCATTCCTAAACCAATATTATGCCTTCCCTCGAACTCAACAACGTCACTTGGGTCCATCCAATTCAAATCTTTCCTCACTTGTTTCAAAAGCTCCGCATAGCTAGGACTACTCTCAAACACCATGTCAAGCTCATCCGGGTCCGTCTCAACATTGCCTTTCAAAAAGGCCTCTTTATCCACATGATGAACATAACCACATGTTCTCCCCATCCCTACAATAATCAAAAACACACATATATCAAGTAAATACTTAAGAAAAATATTTGCACACATATGCCCTAACATATATATGAATTTATAACCCTAACCCCCACATAACAATAACCACAACCCTAACACCAACATAACCCTAACACCAACATCAAACACACATAACCCTAACCCTAGCATACTATGGAAGCCTAAACAACCCAAATTAGCAAAGAAATATAACATCATTCGACACAAATTTCCAAATCCTATCGAAATCTAGGGTTTCCCCAAACTAGAAAGATTTGAGAAAATGTGACAATTCCTATGGATGAAAACGAGGGGATCGGAGGATATTACCTTAAGGGAGGGGTTGGCTTCGAAATCCACGGTCAAATACTCCGGATTTGCAAGATTTGAGAAGGATTTGAGAGGGGGGAGAGGGGAAGAGAGGAGGGCCGCAAGTCTAAGGGTTTGGGTCGGGTGGGGGTGTGTGGGGTGGGGGTGGGAGGGGAGAGAGGGTGGGGCCAGCCCAAGTGGAACACAGACTGTGCAACGCCCAAGAGCTAGGCGCTGCACATTACAGGTGTGTGGCGCCTAGCTCTTAGGCGCTGCACAGGTGCGTGTGGGGCCGCAACTGGACCAGGGCTGCCACGCTGGCAGGATGTGCGACGCCTAAGGGAAGGGCGCTGCACAGTAGGGTGCGGCGCCCGGCTGTCGGGCGCCACACCAAAGGGTCAGCAGAGTGAAATTTTTTCGTGACCAGGTCAGTTTGTGATTTGATTTCTGCCTGAGGTCAGATATGTGATTTCTGCCGAAGTGCTGGGCTTCTGCGAGTCGAGGTGTTTTATGGGCATTTTGGTCGTTTTACTAAGGCGGCTGAGCTTTTCTATAAACTCGTTGTTTTATGTCGTTCGTTGGACGCGGGCTTCCCCTTGCTTCACTTTGTTGGGGCTTCTTTGAGCTTACTAGGCGGTGCCCCACACCCATTACTTTTTCGTAGCACCACAGATTTGTGTTGTGCTCTATTTGACGTTGAAAGTGGCGTCGCCTCGTTAACTCCTCGTGCCAGCTGAGCTTCGGATTTGTTTTCCTTTTGGCTATGCGTGCCTTTTCTTCTTGCTCATTGTCCTTTGTGCTCCCCATCGTCGCAAGTCTCAACAGCTTGTGCTTTAATCTTCGTATGCACCTATTGTTTGAGGTAAGTCATTTCTTCTCTCCAATGCTCCTCCTGTTTTTTCTCCCTTTCTCGGAGTATGTTGCGCTTTGTTCTTCTGTGTCATACCTTTTTTTTCCTATATGCAGACATATTATCATGGTGTTTACTAGTTTTCTGCATTCCATCGCCTTCAAGAGTTGGACACTTTGTATACGCCAGGCTTCGCACATGTTTCCTGGAGCCGCATGGATGTTGTCCGACATGTGATGATAGATGGAAATGCGCGGGGATGCTATTGCAAACAAAATGTGTACTAGAAACATGAATTGAGTGGGAAGCACGCCCGTTTGATGATGTCAATTGTCTGGGGATGGTGTGCGTTGTCGTTGCTTCAAGAAATGTTCTGTTGGACATCGCCCTTTTGTGTACATTCTTAATCGTCGGGATTTATTCAAGCTAATTGCATAATTTGGCACTTTATTGGATGAGCTATAAAGTTGCGGAATGCATGATGTTGTTGCATGGACAAATGTTGCCGTTTGATGTTGCTTTTTCTACATATGTTCTTAATTGTTAGAGTTTATGCACTGCACAGGTTGTTCATAGGTGCGGGTGTATTGGGACTTGTCATCGGATTCATGTTTGTTTCATTTCTTAGAGACGGACTTGTTCGGTTCGTGCGCCCATACATGTTGCAGTCACCGTGGCGGTTCGGTACGTTGGTTTCTGGTCGGCGAACGCAAGGAAAGAGGCATGTTGATGAGGCTAGCCAGTTGGTGTAGATGTGGCCGGGAGAGCCTTGCTGAACGTTATCCATCCTGCACACGACAGATATTACGTCCACCCGTTGTGTACGATTCTGACCGGTGGGTTGTACCGTCCGGTTAACTCCAGCAACGGTTGTTACTTGATGTAGAGTCCAAGGTGGTGCCGGTGGTTTTGGGCGGCTGGGTACGGGGAAGGGAGGACAAGGAGCATTGTGATGGCATCGGACTGGTAGAGAGTAGATGCAGCGGAGTGAGAAGAACATGGGTCCAGGTGGGGATTTTGGACAACAGGAGGTATCAAAGGCCTATGTGCGGAGGTCCAAACGTGAACCTTCCCTAGCTTTGCAACTAATTTGTCGGATATCGGAGGCTTGGCTGTGTCCGCGGACATTTGTGGTATGGCGTTGGATGGCAAAAAAACATCTGAAAAGGCCGGGTCCAGACGTTTAGGGTCGATTAGTGATCTATCTTAAAGCATTATAGTTGTTGGATGCAGAATGCATGCACCATCACCCAACGCCCATTATTGACAATCGAAACGCATGCTCAATTGTAGGACGAATCTCCATTAACACACTAGATTTGGAGCATTCTGGTGCGTCGGGGTTATGCAAATGCTATGGGCCCTATGTGTAAGGATGTGTGTCGCTGGCCAGCCTTTTTTAGTTTTGAGCGGATATTGTCTAGTTTTCATTTTCTACTTTCACCACTTTAAAAAGTTTGCTGTTGTGTTTTCATGGTTTTTTCTTTTCATGTTCGTTATTTATCTTTTACAATTTTTACATTTAAATTTATTAAAATTTATAAAAAAATCATGGAAATTAAAAAAACTATGATCTTTTTTTAATAATTCACAAACATTTCTTTTTGAATTCATGAACGTACTCAAAATTCTTGGAAAAATAAATTTTTAGTTTTTAGAAATTTTGAATATTTTTTAGAAATCCACAAACATTTTATAAAATAAGTCGCAGGTTTTTTTAAATGTCTTTTTGATTCATAACATTTTGAAAATTCCATATTTTTTAAAAAATTGTAAACTTCTTCAAATGAAAAGCCGGTTTTTTTTCTGAGTTTGATGTGGAGTGAGCGGGGAAAAAAACTAAACAAGCGAGTGGAGCGAGGAGCAGAGTTAAACGGCCGAGAGTTTCATGGTACAGCCCATGTGAGCGTTATTGCAACAACTCCATGGTTCAATGTGGAGTAAGATCTCCCAAGGTCTCGCAAAAAAAAATGAATAAGATCTCCTAAGGAACACGGAGTTTTTGATCCAGAGCTCACATGCACCTAGGTGAAAAGTAAAATCTGAAGGAAAAATAGTAAATAAATTCAAACATATCTGAATTAATTTTTGATAAACATTGATGAGTTTTTAACCTGTGTGCGAACATTCATGATGGGATGAGTTTTTAACCTGTGCGCAAACATTCATGATGGACCAGTAAGAACCATCTAGCTAAATAAATACTCCACCTGCTCCATAGTTTTTAGCACAGTAACAGCAAAACTGGTCTGAACATACACGAGAAATTATATGAAAATCTCCACCTGGCGCCCCACAAAGAGTGTTTTTAGCACAGTACTAAGATTTCATTTCAAGCAGGAGGCCCGACATAATTAGTGCATTCTTATCCTTTGGAAGCATCCACCTCGAGTCTAAAGGCTGTGTGTTCTGAAACTGGACCAGGCCAGAAAAGTCCCAGAAGGACAGGTCTCAGGCCCACTGAGAAGATGGTCCGGCGGACAGATCTCGGAATACACAGCATGTCTCGAGAATACACAGCATTGCAGGCCCACAAGAAGATGTAGTGAATAAACGTCTCGATTTTTCTGCGAGCTGCATTTCGGAACAGGGCTCTCTGCCTCTATCCCAGCAGTGGCTAGGTGCAATTCTCTAAATACGTAGTATCTGAATTTTCAGCGCTATTATGATCATACTCATACAACTCAGGTTTATTGTCCAAAAAAAAAGTTCTGTTTACTCTTGCCCAGTTGCCCTGAACAAATAATAGGTTCTGCTGGCCCACAAACGATGTTCTGCATCCACGGCCAACGTGTTCTCTGAAACGTGCACCGTCTATGAACTTCTGAAACCAGCCACGTGGCCACGACAGCACCTGTCTTTCGCAATAAAATCGATCGCCAGAGCACCGTATCTCTTTCTCTTTTTCCAGTCTCAGGGCTCCTTTGATACAAAGGAATTTCATAGGATTTTTACAAGATTTGAATCCTTAGGATTTTTTCCTGTGATGTTCGTTTGATTTGTAGGATTGGTATCCTTATGATTTTTTCCATAGGAATCATTTGTACTACATTTTGGAGAAAACTTTCCATCCACTCAAACTTTTTTGTAGAATTCCTTTGCTTTTCCTATGCTATCAAACACTTTCCTAAATCCTGTAGGATACAAGAGGACATGACACTCTATTCCTACATTTTTTCTATTCCCGTGTTTTGAGAATCCTATGATTCAAAGAGGCCCTCAGTCTCAGCCATTCCTGGTACTATCTCTCATCATCGGCTAGTCCGCTTCGCCGCAACTCATAATTGCAAAGGAATCGCGACGCAAGCAAAAGCATAGGCACCATTGCCATTGCCATGGCGCCTTTTGACCTCTCCTGCTAGCCCGCTCTCACCTACTCTTGCTGCTAAAAAAAAGTGGCTCATCTCGACTCATCGTGCTGTGCTGCCCCGGTCTTGAACTGTAATATTCGATGCCCTGCAGCACGCTGTATGTTGACTGTGTGAGTCTTCATAATCAAGCTACGCATGCAGGTACCAGTTGTCATGCAGTCACCGCTCCAAACCCTTGACCGGTGAATTAATCAGTCAGTTGAGGCAAGTGGCAAACGGAGTGGATTAGCCCACGTACAGTACATTGATGGACTCACTAGGAGTAGTGGTAATTACGCATCTGTGTTCTAGTACTCTACTCCCGCGCAATTCACTCGAGTAGTACTTGTCTACACTACACTGCATCCTGTGCTCTCCGGATCTGAGAGTAGGACTCCCACACTAGGAAAGACGCATATCATTGGCGAACGTGAACCTTCGCCAGAAAGTACCCCATCCATCGGCAAATAGTGTTTCTAACTACTCCCTCCGTATCATAATATAAGAGCATTTTTTACACTACACAATAATGTAGCTCTTATATTTTGAGACGAACGGATTAGATGGCTGGGCCCACGAACCTCAACCTCATGTCCACGAAGCATAATCCAGGTTTAACAACAGATCGTGGTGAAGAACCAGGCCCGCTGCAAGCCAAAATTAACAAGCCCAGATTATCATATCTCGTCACATTTGACCTGAAATTTAAGTGCTGTAGTGTATATGGCCATCCAATCGATTCTGCTGCACTCACTAGTGATACGGATCACGAATCCGACTTGCCTTAATTAACATTATCTACCCAGCAAATGCAGCAGATAATGCTACATCTTTTTTTCCGGGTGACAGATAATGCTTCATCGATGCCCCCACGGCATCACGTGCATCGCTAGCCTGCTAAAAGCAACTCTAGCAGACCCCGCATCCCGCCGGCCCGCAAAACGCGTTTGCAGTTCGGGCAAACCAGTTTTTGCGGGCTGGCTCGGGCTGACACAGATGCAGACCTCCCAAACGGGTCCGTAAAAAAGTATATTCGTGGAATATATTTTTTTACGGGTCGGCTTTGCGGGGTCTGCTTTTTGAGCCGCTGCATCCCGCATATTATCAGCCCGCAAATATCAAATACAACATAATTCAAAAATCAAGAAAAACTGAATTATTCGAATCAAACATAATACAATAATCATTTGCAATATAAATAATTATTCAAATAACCGTAGCATACTTAAATAGTGCAATACAAAACTTGTCATTAATACAAAAATAAGTCACTGTCCAGCCCTTTGTCAATGGTGCTCAATGAGATCTTCCTGAAGTTGAAAATGAGTGTCAACATTTTCAATCTCCTTGTATGTCTGAAGAAATGCTCTAATGCGGTTTGGGTCTCTAGCTGGTTTGACACGGCTACCCACTTTATCGTAAAAGAATTCTAAGTTCAATCCTCTCTCATATTCAAGAATCATATTGTGCAGGATAACACATCATGGCATGATGTTCTTCAAGGTTTTCTTATCCCAAAAACGAGCAGGACTACGGACAATGGCAAGCCTAGATTGCAAAACACCGAATGCTCTTTCAATGTCTTTTCGGGCTGCCTCTTGCACCCTTGCAAATTCACATTGTTTTTTTGTTTTGGGTTCTTTGATGCTCTTGACAAATGTGCACCAAGGAGGGTATATACCATCTGCAAGATAGTACCCATTTGTGTATTCATGCCCATTGATAGTGTAGTTGCAAGCAGGAGCATCACCACTAGCAAGCCTAGCAAACAAATGAGACCGTTGCAACACATTGATATCACTGAGAGTGCCCGGGATACCAAAAAAGCAATGCCAAATCCATAAATCCTCGGATGATACGACCTCTAGCACAACTGTTGCATCACGAGACTTGCCACAATACATTCATTGCCAAGCCTTGGGGCAATTTTTCCAATTCCAATGCATACAATCAATGCTACCTAGCATGCCAGGCCAACCTCTCCTCTGATTAGATGCCATCAATTTCTTTGTGTCATCTTCATTGGGTGCCCGAAGATACTCAGGACCGAAGACACAGATGATCACTTTCGCAAATCTACGCACAGACTCAATTGTGCTATCTTCACCAATGCGAAGATACTCATCGGCATAGTCAGCCGGAACGCCATATGCAATCACCCGCATAGCTGCGGAGATTTTTTGATATGCACTAAATCCCTTTAAGCCCGCGACATTCCTTCTTTGAGTAAAATAACGGCAATTTGCCTCGCAAGCTTCAACAATTTTCACAAAGAGGATCGGCGCATTCGGTACCTTCTCCGGAAGAGGTGCGGGGGATATGTAGGATTCCCCGCGAAATAGTCTTGCATCAACATCTCGTTCCCAAGATGCGATTCCGAGGAATGCACAAACGCCCGACAATCGATCCTCGCCTCCTCTTTCGGTGCTCGTCTTCATGCTCCTTCACGGCAAGGGCCATGACTAATGTTTGCTGCCGGAAGTTTGCAAGCATGGTATCAACATCCGAGTCGTCCGAATCGGATGAATCAGATAGCAAGAACTTCTCGCACGGGGTCAACCCCATCTACACGCACACCGGCGCGTCAATCTACTACACACCTCGCAAAAGTCACAAAAAAGGGACTAACCGGTGGCGGGTGATCCCGGGCGGCGACGAGGGGGTGCGCTCGACGATGGTCGATCCCCGGCGGCGGCGGTGATGGGGGGCGGCTCTTCTCGCTGGATCCGGAGGGGCGGTGCAGTGGCTCGGTGCGGGAGGGTGTGGGGCGACCCCGGGGCACGATTCCGCGCGCAGATATGGCCGAAATCGCCGGCGGCGGGCGGGCGGCGGCAGAAGAAGGGGGAAAGTGCACGGGCTGAAATGTCCCTCCCGCGAACTGCTTCTCTCCGATGCAGGGCACTGCAGCAGTGAGGGGGAAACCCGCGTTTTCCCGGGTTAGGGTCGGGAATTTGCCGCGCCCCCAAAAAATTTTGCGGGCCGGGGCGGGATGCGGGGTCTGGTCGGGTTGGCTTTCCGGCCAGTACCCGCATTTTGGCGGTTATTTTGCGGGTCGGGGCGGATGCAAGGTCCGCTAGAGTTGCTCTAATACCTCAGACATGCCAGTACGCCTCGACAAGGGCGCACGCAGCATATGCTGAATGCGTTGAAATGTCAAAACACAGTGCACACCGATGGCAGGCAAAGTTTCATGTTTTGACCCTTCTAGCAAATAAAATCGAGATCTGACCTCTGTTCAATTTTTTTTTGAAATATTAACCTTTTGCTACCGTCACAGGGCTCGGCAGTTGGGTCAGGCAACCTACCGCCAGGGGTACTGGCGGTAGCATGGACGGCCACAGCCGTGAAGTAACGGCCAGCATACCACCCTACCGCCACATGCCTTGGCGGTAGGTTATGGGACCCTACCACCGAACCCCGTGGCGATAGGGTCCTGGGGGTTTTGCATGGGAAACTTGCTGTAACCGAAAACCGCAGATCCCTGGCGGTAGGTTGTGAGATCCTACCGCCAGGGGCTTGGCGGTAGAATCTTTGGTTTTAAGTTTTTTGCAAGTTTCAGTGCATCTATCTTTTCTAAAAATTTATCACAACAAAGAATACAATATAGTATATATTTAAGAGCCTTAAATATGCAGAGCTCACACAATATAACATTATCACACTCGAGTAGTTTCACATAGTTTCACAAATAGCAAAATATGCAGAGCTCACATATTAATAAAGGTTGAACTAATACACATGTCACACATAGCAAATAGAAAACGGTTCCACATAGTTTCACAAATAGCAAACTTGTCCACATAGTTTGACAACCCCAACTAACGCAAGTAGTTTTGCAAAGCCAACAAACGGTTCCACGGTTCCACATAGTTTCTCCCCAACTAACACAAGTAGGCTAACAAGCTAATACCGCAATTACTTTCTTCTTCCCCTCTTGAAGGTACGGTCATCGTTCTTCTTAGAACGAGTCTCATCAGGCTTCTTCTTGCACCCTCCTCGTGGAATCGGATTATGGAATGGGGATGGACTCTGCTAATCCTTGTTTGGTTGATTCCTCTTCGGAAGCTGAGATGGTTGAGTTGGTGGAGGTCTGTAATCTTCATCGTACTCCTTCTCCTCATTGCTCTCCTCCTCCTCCTCTTCTTCTTCATGAGCCTCCTCCTCCTCCTCCTACTCCTCCTGAACCAACCTAGAGGACGAGGCAGCATGGCTCGATGAAGCGATGTTACCCTGTGTGACTGCATGATCATGAGCTTCGACCGACCCAACGCACCCAAGCAGGCCTGCGAGCTTGCGACAATGCTTCACGAACTTCTGCAGTCACAATGAAAGAAGGAGACAATACTGATCAGATTTATAATTGCAAATGAACAAGAACATAGGGTATTTCTAGGCGGCAGAAACGTTACCTTCACCGTCTTCCTCATGATATTCTTAGAATCTCCGTTCCCGGGGGCACGACCTAGTGCATCCGAGCAATCAAAGATGCATCTGTTCAGCTCGCCGGACTGTGAAAACATAAGGACAACTCCACCGCACGACCCCCAACGTACGTCCGCTTTGTTTGAATTTTGTTCGTTCGGGTGGCAATGGGTGCGAAAACGTACATGTGTGTCCGGCGTTCCTTGGAGGTGCCCAACGCGGCAGACGACACCAACTTGTCCGTCTGCACTATTTTTGCCATGCCCCACCCCGACCACGCGTCTGCCGCCCAGAGCCAGCGTCGCCTCGCCGCTCGCCGCCGCTAGCCACCAGAGCACCGGCAGCAGCAGCAGCCAACCCTTATCGCCCGCCACGCCGCGCCCTGGACCCGGCCGCCGCGACCTCGGCCACATCTGTGCGCTGCTTCGCAAGCTCGGCCGCACCCGCGTGCGCTCCGCCCCGCGTGCCCGCGCCCTATGCCCTGCCCTGGCCGCCGGGAACGAGCTCGGTCGTGCCCGCGCGCGCTCAGCCCCGCGCCCTCCGCCCCGTCCC
>NC_041393.1:103234702-103322024 GCF_002162155.2 Triticum dicoccoides
GCTCTGTCTTGCCCCACCTGCAACTCGCCGTGCCCCTGCTCGGCCCCGCAACCGTCGTGAGCCGCCGCGCTGCGCCCGCTCGGCAGCACACCTGCCGCGCCCGCGGCGCTCGCGCTCGCCCCGACAGCCTCCACGCTTGCTAGCACCGCCGCCCATCATCGCGCCCGCAGCGCTGACCCGCGCCGCCGCCCACCGCCGCGCCCGCAGCTGCCCTCATGCTTGCGCGCGCGCTCGCCACTGTAAGTGCACCTAGTGCCACCCCTAGTTGGTTTTGGAGTATTGACGACAAAGTTGGTTGAGGGACTAATGCATTTGTGAGAATTGCAGGATAACGCAGGTAGTGTCCCTCATCGACTCGGTTTACCTACCGGAGATGACCCCTAAAAATGTATGAAGACATTAAAGACAATGGTGATATGAGAAGATATTCATATTGAAGTCTATGACATGAGAAGACATTGCGTGAAGACTATGGAGCGCGAAGACTGTGTGGTTTCGTAGTTTCCTTTTTCTTCTTTGTTGAGTCATAGGAACCACCGTACTGTTAAGTGGGGTCCAAGTGAACTAAGTCAGAGTGACTGAAGTGATGCTCAACTCAAATCCTATGTCTTCGAGCGAAGACAATGAGAGCAAACCTTATCCAGAGCTGGATGAGTCAGCTTTGCTTGTAGCCCAAGTAAAGTTGTCGCGTGTGTTTGAAATCTGACCGTTGGAACACGTGTCAGTTCCTTAGTGACCCAGGGTCATTTTGGACAAATCAGGTCGGGTTGCCTAGTGGCTATAAATAGCCCACCCCCTACACCATAAATTGGTGGCTGCTCAGAGTTTGTACACGGCTTTTCTCGTTTGAGAGCAACCCACCTCGAAGCATTTGAGAGAGAGAAAAATCCTTGCGAGGACAAAGCCCAAACACCCAGAGCCAAAGAGTGTTAGGCATCACTATCGGTGTCAAAACCGGCATATCTCGGGTAGGGGGTCCCGAACTGTGCGTCTAGACGGATGGTAACAGGAGACAAGGGATACAATGTTTTTACCCAGGTCCGGGCCCTCTCGATGGAGGTAAAACCCTACTCCTGCTTGATTGATATTGATGATATGGGTAGTACAAGAGTGGATCTACCACGAGATCAAGGAGGCTAAACCCTAGAAGCTAGCCTATGGTATGATTGTTGTAATGGTTGTTCGTCCTATGGACTAAAACCCTCCGGTTTATATAGACACCGGAGAGGGCTAGGGTTACACAGAGTCGGTTACAATGGTAGGAGATCTACATATCCGTATTGCCAAGCTTGCCTTCCACGCCAAGGAAAGTCCCATCCGGACACGGGACAAAGTCTTCAATCTTGTATCTTCATAGTCTTGGAGTCCGGCCGATGATGATAGTCCGGCTATCCAGACACGCCCTAGTCCAGGACTCCCTCAGTAGCCCCTGAACCAGGCTTCACTGACGACGAGTCCAGCGCGCATATTGTCTTCGGCGTTGCAAGGCGGGTTCCTCCTCCGAATAATTCATAGAAGATTGTGAACACCAGGATAGTGTCTGGCTCTGCAAAATAAATTCCACATACCACCGTAGAGAGAATAATATGCACACGAGTTCAATCTGCTGACGTATTCTGTGGCGTGACGTCACACCACTACCAAGCCTTTACTTGAATCGTTTTTATTATACCACCTCAGCGCGCAGCAAAGCGGTTTCCTTGGCACGTCTTGTCGAAGCAGAGATCGTGTTCCCCTTATTCCGGGATTCCCATCAATACGGACGTGGGTAACCCAACCGCGCCATTGATTATGGCGCTTGGGAGATAAGCGAGTTTTACCAGGCCGGTGGGGACGTATAATCTTCGTTCGCCCATATATAAGGGGATAAGGATCCACCTTTTTTACCTACGCCTTCTTCATCCTTTGCTTATCCATCCCTGCGCACTCGAGCTCCAGCGCCCAAGTCCGCACATCTCGCCTCAACCTTCCCCAGCCATGTCCGGAGCAGGAGGCAAGTGGACGGCCTCCTCCGTTATGGAGGGGCACATCGAGAAGCTGCGCGGCGCCGGATACCTGTCTAGCGACATCGTGCACCGGCTGCCCGACGAGGGGCAGCTCATCCCCACCCCCAGGCCCCATGAGAGGGTCGTATTTCTTCCCCACTTCCTCCGCGGACTGGGCTTCCCACTTCACCCCTTCGTCCGGGGGCTCATGTATTACTACGGCCTGGACTTCCACGATCTGGCGCCAAACTTCATCCTCAACATCTCGGTGTTTATCGTCGTGTGCGAGGCCTTCCTCTGCATCCAGCCCCACTTCGGCTTGTGGCTAAAGACCTTCAATGTCAAGCCAAAGGTGGTGAAGGGCGTCCAAGCGGAGTGCGGAGGCGCCATGGTGGGCAAAATGCCCAACGTCATTTGGCCCGAGGGTGCCTTTGTGGAGTCCATCAAAGGGTGGCAATCGGGGTGGTTCTACATCACCGAGCCGCGTGACCCTAAATGGGCAGCGGCCCCCGAGTTTAGATCTGGTACCCCCATGCAGCTCACCTCCTAGAAAGAGAAGGGATTGCTATGGGGTAGTTCGGAGGAGCTGACCGGACTCCAGTCCTGTCTCCAGACCCTGGTGAACAAGAAGCTTAAGCTTGTCAACGTGATCCAGGTCATGCTCATCCGCCGGATTCTCCCCTGCCAGCAACGGGCTTTCAATTTGTGGGAGTTTGATCTGGCACAGCACCGGACTTTGAGCGGGCTCTTCGACACGACGTACGAAGCTACCTGGAGGGTGTTGTTCAAGGGCGGAGAAGCCCCCGCATCTGCAACTAAAGATCGCGGATTCAGCACGCAGCGCCCGGCCGACGAGGTAAGCTATGTTATCCTTTATGGGACACTCATTTCTTTCATAGTTTGACTCTATGTTGGATCTAAAACTCCCAATGCCTTTAACAGGACTGGCAGAAGACGTCCGGACAGGTTAACTGTCCGGCTCCTCTTCCCGAAGACCCAGCGGACACCCATTTGACGGGGCTGCTGGTTCCGACCCTTTACGTGGTGCCAGAGAAGAAGGCCAAGAAGAAGGCCACGGGAACCCGAAGGAGTTCCCGGCGCCAGGTGGTATCGGACTCATCATTCGATGACTCCGAGGCGGACTCCTCCCCCGAGGAGGAGGAGAAAGAGGCCTCTTCCCCAGCGGGGGGAGAGAAGAAGAGGAAGGCCTCCCCAACGAGGGCGGCCGAAGGGTCCAAGAAAGGACGGACCCTTCCTCCGGACTGCTCCGCCAACGCCGACGACGGCGACGAGGGGTGGCCCTCAAGGGCCAAGCCCCTGGCAAGATCGTAAGTGTCCGAATTCCTGGATGATTTATAAAATTCTGTTTTGGCCACGTGGTGTCCTTCTAATGCCGCATACAACCTGTAGTCCAGCCGAGGACGATCTTCCCGCTTCGTCGAGCGGGTCCTTGGCTCCGTCGGATATGGATTCCCTTCCGACCGCCTCCACCCCTCGTGACGCTGATGACACCGAGATGGGATCCCAGGAGGGGACCCACCAGGAGGGGGAGGCTCCGGAGGTGCCGCATGGCAACCTCCCAGACTTCGCACCGGACTCCGCACCGGAACCAGCAGTGGTTCCGGAGTCCGGCAGGCGGCCCCTTCGTAAGAAGGGCAAGACCGTGACACCGGCGGCCTCCGTCCAACCGGAGGCGCCGGACAACTTGTTGGAGGCACTCAACGGCGCTTCCATCGAGGAAGAACACCGCACTATCATGAGTGCGGTGATTCAGAAGGTTCAGCTCGCCAGGAGCGGGCTGACTGAAGCCTGCAGCAGCCTTCTAACAGGCTTTGAGGTAAGAGTTTTAAGACATGTAATATAATACCGCATAGACAGTAGCCCCTGATGCTCGGTTCGGTGTTCGGGAAGAAAAAACGGACTGAGGATCTTACAAAGATATACGCAGGGGTTCTAAAAAAATATGTCAATATGGGATTGCAGGCTGCGCTGCTGACCTCTGCCGCACTGACTGCGGAGGTCGATGCTTTGAAGCAGAACCTCGAGCGGTCCGAGAGCGAGCTCGGCCGTGCCAAGAAGCGGCTCGAGGACAATGAAGGTGAGTAACACCGTATTAAATTTTTACCTTACAGAAAAGGATTTTGGTTGCAAGGGAAATAACAAGGATAACGTGGGTACTCCAGGGGCCACGAATGAGGTGGCGACCCTGAAGGAGGCCGTGTCCGCGGCCGAACGTAATGCGGCCGCGGAACGAGTTGAGCGAGAGAAGCAGGAGGCGCGGGTGGCGGAGGTGCAGCAAGAGCTCCAGGCTCTCGTGGAAAAGCATGAGAGTTTGGAGCACGACTCGAAGACTCGAGAGTCCGAGCTTGCCTCGGCTCTTGAGAGTGCCAAAGACGGTAAGGCCGAAGCCCATAAGGCCCTCTAGGAGATTGAGGCGGTGAAGAAAATAGCGGCGGGTAAGGCATTTTTCATGCAAAGCAAGCATGTGAATGTGAATTACCTGTTACTTACCCGAATTCGGAGCTCTCCAGGAGCGTTTGCAGATCTGCCTCGCAGCGTGTTCGATGCTGCCGCATTCTACCGGGCCGAGGAGGGGAGCTCGACGGAGAAGGTCTTCTGGTCTCAGTATGCTGAGGCCGGACATCCGGTGCCCCTTAGCGACCAGCTGAAGCAGCTAGTCGAGCTCCACAAGGTAGCCGAACAGGCCATGAAGGGCCTCATAGTTCGGCTGTGGCCCAAAGAGGCCATGCCTGGGAGCTACTTCGGCCTGGTACGGCGGCTGGTGGACGCGTGTCCTTGGGTTGAGGTCGTCAAGCATTCTGCCTGCATTGAAGGTGCCCGTAGGGCCCTTGCCCGTGCAAAGGTACACTGGGGCAGGATGGATGCTGAGAAGCTGCTGACGGACGCGCCACCGGCGGGCAAGGAGTATCGTACGCCCGAAATGTATTATAAGAGTGTCCTGAAGGGTGCCCGCATGATTGCGGGTGAGTGCTCCAAAGATGTAATATTTGAGTAAACTCGCAATGTGTTATCCTATGCGTTGAAAACTTTGTTCATATGCGCTAAGCAACGCTTATTAATTTAAAATATTACCTTCTGTGCGGCCGTTTATCAAATCTGAGAGATGGCAAGTCGTCGGCTTCAGCCCCCATGCCACTAGTGCTAGGGTGTTCGGGATAAACTTGAGCATCCATGTTTGGGTCCATCTAGGGAGGCGCTCAACACAACGAACGAGGCAACCGGACTTATAATGCTTGAACACTCTCACTTAGCCATAGAATTCTATAATTTTAAATTTCGGCGAAGCCCCTAGTGTTCGGAAGACCGAGTTCGGGGCGCTATCCACGCCTGGGCCGGACAGAGCCGGTTCCTCGCTCTAAGCGGCATAAGTCTTTAGGGACTCGAAAAAACCTCTCGAACAACGACCAGCTCTCGCCTTATCATGACGGTCAGTTTTAGCTTTCTCCACTGAGGCGCTCGCCTAGCTCAACCGGGGCGCAATCGTAGTGGTTCTTCCAGTGCTACCTTAGCCGATAAAACGGAACGTAAGGTACCAAAACATGGGAGCCGGGCAAACCCAACTATTGACCCAAGACATGATTCGGAGCCGATGCATATAATGCTATAAGTTCGGGGTGCCGCACTTGTGAAAGTGTTCGGACTTATCACACCATAATGCGGGGAACTTAAGACCCTGGTGTATTCGGCCGTACCAAAGTGTACGAATGCAACATGTCATAAACGAACATATATGAGAAAGAAATGCAATTATAAGCAAAAAGCGATGCATTGTTTATTCCAGAAATACTGCCATGAATGCAGAGCGATACAAATAGTGCGGTAAGCAAGGGATTGGACTATTAAACATGTCCCCCTCCAGGGGTAGGCTGCGGAATGGTGTATTAAACAGATTTAATGCTCGTAATGGAGACCACCTGAGTGTTTGTCGTAGCCTTTCTCCTTCCTTGGCTGTTGCATCGTGAGTTCGGCAGGTCTACTGCCGGACAGGGCCTCTGGTGAACGGGGTCCTGTGGGTAAGAAAAAAAAGAAAAAGGAAAAGACCGACATACTTGGGAGCCCCTGGTGTGGTTAAGCCGCACTCTGGGCCTGTCGTGGTCGTGCCCCTCCCCCTATGCCCATGGTATCTCCAGAGCGTAATGATGTACGCGAAGGACTGGTCTTGCAATTATGCAAGGGCTGGGGTTGGGGCCGCATTGCTACGCGTGCTCGGAACGTGCCAGGTGGTCTTGTTGTATGTTACTCCGGGCGCGTTTGGCCGTGTCCGGTCGCTTAACGGCCAGACTCGAAAATTGCCTTAAGAGGCTGCTCTGGACTTCTGCCGCGAGAGCCGCTGTGTGTTCCTCCGTCCGGAGGGAGCGTTCAGTGTTTCCGTTGACCGTGATGACTCCTCGAGGGCCTGGCATCTTGAGCTTGAGGTATGCGTAATGCGGCACCGCGTTGAACTTTGCAAACGCGGTCCGTCCGAGCAGAGCGTGATAGCCACTGCGGAACGGGACTATGTCGAAGATTAACTCCTCGCTTCGGAAGTTATCCGGGGATCCGAAGACCACTTCCAGTGTGACTGAGCCTGTACAATTGGCCTCTACACCTGGTATGACGCCTTTGAAGGTCGTCTTTGTAGGTTTAATCCTTGAGGGGTCTATGCCCATCTTGCACACTGTATCCTGATAAAGCAGGTTCAGGCTGCTGCCGCCGTCCATCAGGACTCTGGTGAGGTAAAATCCATCAACGATTGGGTCTAAAACCAATGCGGCGAATCCGCCATGGCGGATACTAGTGGGGTGATCCCTTCGATCAAAAGTGATCGGGCAAGAGGACCATGGATTGAACTTCGGGGCGACTGGCTCCATCACATATATATCCCTAAGTGCACGCTTCCGCTCCCTCTTGGGTATGTGGGTTGCGTATATCATGTTTACCATCCGTACTTGTGGGGGGAAACCCTTCTGTCCTCTACTGTTCGGCGGCCGGGTCTCTTCCTCGTCATCGCTATGCAGCCCCTTGTCATTGTTTTCGGCAATTAACTTGCATGCCTACTTAAATACCCAACAATCCATGTTGGTGTGATTAGCTGGCTTTTCAGGGGTGCCATGTATCTGGCAGGAGTTGTCGAGTATTCGGTCCAAATTGGACGGACCCGGAGTAGTTCTTTTGAATGGCTTTTTCCGTTGACCGGGTTTGGAGCCTCTGAATCCGGCGTTGACTGCCGTATCCTCAGTGTTATCACTGTTAACGCGGCGTTTGTTTTTGTTTCGACGCGACCTGCCATTGCGGTCCTTGGTATCCGGACTGGCAGAATTTTTGCTGAGGTTGTTACTGCGGGCTAGCCAGCTGTCCTCCCCCGCACAAAAGCGGGTCATGAGTGATGTGAGGGCTGCCATGGATTTCGGCTTTTCCTCTCCTAAGTGCCGGGCTAGCCACTTGTCGCGGATGTTATGTTTGAAGGCTGCGAGGGCCTCTGCATCCGGACAGTCAACGATTTGATTTTTCTTTGTTAAGAACCGTGTCCAGAACTGTCTGGCTGATTCGTCTGGCTGCTGAATTATGTGGCTTAGGTCATCGGCGTCTGGTGGTCGCACATATGTGCCCTGGAAGTTGTCAAGGAATGCGGCTTCCAGGTCCTCCCAACACCCAATTGACTCTGCTGGCAAGCTGTTAAGCCAATGCCGAGCTGGTCCTTTAAGCTTGAGTGGGAGATATTTGATGGCGTGGAGATCGTCACCGCGGGCCATATGGATATGAAGGAGATAGTCTTCGATCCAAACCGCGGGGTCTGTTGTGCCATCGTAGGATTCAATGTTCACGGGTTTAAACCCTTCAGGGATTTGATGATCCATTACTTCATCTGTGAAGCATAGTGGGTGTGCGGCGCCTCTATATTGGGCAATATCATGACGTAGCTCAAGGGAGCTTTGTCTACTGTGTTCGGCCCGGCCGGAGTTGCTGTATCCGGCGCGACGGTAATCGTCGTGCATCGTGGGGCGCCCACGTGATCCGTAGATCGATCTTGATTGTCTTGCCTTGTCCTCCAATATGTCTCGCAAGTCCGGCGCATTCCCCCATGGCTTCATACTTTTCGAGCGGTGCTGGGGTATGGTCCTGATGGAGGGCCTAGAGGCCTCTCTGTCGCGGCCACGAGGTGGTCGGTCTGCCGTATTGTGCACTGGTGATGAGGGTTTATACTCCTCCTCCTCTAATCGGGGGATCAACTTGCGTTTTGGGTAGCTTTTGGAGGGGCGTTCGAGTTCATACTCTTCGGCCGCCAGGACTTCAGTCCATCTGTCGGCTAGCAGATCTTGATCAGCTCGGAGCTGTTGCTGCTTTTTCTTTAGGTTGTTTGCCGTGGCTATAAGCCTGTGTTTAAAATTCTCTTGTTCGACGGGATCCTCGGGCACGACAAATTCGTCGTCGTTGAGGCTTGCCTCGTCTCCGGAGGGAGGCATGTAATTATCATCCTCTACCTCTTCGTCTGCCGCTCTCTCGTGAGGGCTGGCTTCTCCATCCTCCTGTGCTGAATCTTGCTAGAGGGGGTTGTCTTCGGCACTCTCTAGGGTGTTATTATCTTCGGTGCCGGAATCTCCATTCTTGCTGTGGCGGGATTTAGAGCGGCGCCGCTGACGCCGGCGCTTGGGCTGTTTCTTGGAGGAATCTGCCTCCGCTGCTTCTTCGCCATTTCCATCCTTTGGGATGTCCACCATGTATATGTCGTATGACGAGGTGGTCTTCCAGTGCCCTGTAGGCGTTGGTTCCTGGTCGTCTCCGGCATCGTCGTCCATACCGTCGATGTCTTCAGAGTCATAGTCTAGCATGTCGGTTAGATCGTCGATAGTGGCTACCAAGTGGGTGGTGGGTGGGCTTTGAATTTCTTCGTCGTCCGCATCCCAACCGTCCTGACCGCAGTCCGGCCAGGGCTCTCCTGATAACGAGAGATACTTTAGCGAATTTAGGATGTCGCCAAAGGGTGAGTGCTGAAAAATGTCCGCAGCGGTGAACTCCATGATCGGCGCCCAATCGGATTCGATTGGTAGGGGCGCAGGAGGTTCGGAGTCCGGCGAGGAGTCCGGCACCTCGGAGTCACGGGCTTTACAAGGGACAAGGTCAGTATTCGGCTCCATCGTTGTAGAGGTTGCAACCCCCGAGGCGGTGTCTAGCCACCCATCCTCAATCTGCATGGTCGGCTCCGAATTAAGGATTGGAGTGGACTCATGTGCGGCCTCCAGGGCACTGTCCGGCAGCAGAGCTAAATCATGCCCGTCGTGACAGTACGGCGCGCCCGGCTGTGGCTCGAATCCATCGAAGATCAAGTCTCCGCGGATGTCAGCCGTGAAGTTTAGGCTTCCAAATCTGACCTGATGGCCAGGGGCGTAGCTTTCGAGCTGCTCCAGACGGCCAAGCGAATTGGCCCGCAGTGCAAAGCCGCCGAACACAAAGATCTGTCCGGGGAGAAAAGTCTCACCCTGGACTGCGTCGTTGTTGATGATCGAAGGAGCCATCAAGCCTATCGGTGACGACACAGAGGAATTCTCAATGAAAGCACCAATGTCAGTGTCAAAACCGGCGGATCTCGGGTAGGGGGTCCTGAACTGTGCGTCTAGGCGGATGGTAACAGGAGACAAGGGACACGATGTTTTTACCCAGGTTCGGGCCCTCTCGATGGAGGTAAAACCCTACTCCTGCTTGATTGATATTGATGATATGGGTAGTACAAGAGTGGATCTACCACGAGATCAAGGAGGCTAAACCCTAGAAGCTAGCCTATGGTATGATTGTTGTAATGGTTGTTCGTCCTATGGACTAAAACCCTCCGGTTTATATAGACACTGGAGAGGGCTAGGGTTACACAGAGTCGGTTACAATGGTAGGAGATCTACATATCCGTATTGCCAAGCTTGCCTTCCACGCCAAGGAAAGTCCCATCTGGACACGGGACGAAGTCTTCAATCTTGTATCTTCATAGTCTTGGAGTCCGGCCGATGATGATAGTCCGGCTATCCGGACACCCCCTAGTCCAGGACTCCCTCAATTACTGAAGTCTTTCTGTCTGTGTGACCTGAAGACTTATTACACTTGAGGACTGTGAATCCTCCAGCCGGTTAGGCGTCGCGTTCTGAGCATCCAAGAGTCATTGTGGATTGCCGGTGAATGAAGTCTGTGAAGGTTTGGAAGTCTCCTTTGAAGACTTACCAGAGTGATTGGGCAAGGACTGGGTGTCCTTAGCTCAAGGGGAATAAGGTGAAGACACGGTCTTCTGAGTTAAATCTCAGCCTCCCTAACCAGACGTACAGTTGTCACAACAACTGGAACTGGTCTAACAAATCAGGTGTCTTCAACAAGCAACTGGTTCTATCCCTTCCCATCCTTACTTTAGTTTGTCTTCGTGAAGTCATTGCCTATCTGTGTATCTGTTTGACTTCATTGCTTGACTACTACTGTTGATTAGCTTCATACTATCTTCCATCCTGATCCTTACTACCTAGCTGCTATTAGTCCCGTACTTTCATATCTTTGTATACTTGACTATGGCTTGCTTTGGGTAGTTTATCTTCCGCTGCATTACAATTAGGTCATTTATGTTGTTTGTCTTCGAAACTTCCAAGTTTTGAAGACTTTCATAAAAATCGCCTATTCACACCCCCTCTAGTCGATAGTAGCACTCTCAATTGATATCAGAGCAAGGTACTCCCTTGTTCTGTGTGATTCGGTTTAACCACCTGGAGTTTCAGCTATGTCGACTGCAGGGATAATCAAAGTCTCCGCTGCTTGCCCCGTGTTCGATGGAACTGAATATCCCTACTGGAAGAATCAGATGCGTATGCATCTTGAAGACATTGATGTCGACCTCTGGTATGTCGTCAAGAATGGCGTTCCCAAAACTGGTGAAGGTGTCACCCCCACTGATGTCAAGAAGTTCATTCAACTGGATTCTACTACAAAGAACATCATCTGTGGTCATCTGACCAAAGGACAGTATGGCCGTGTGAGTGCTCTGGAAACGTCGAAGCTAGTCTGGGACTGGCTATCCAAGGTCAACGAAGGCGTCTCAACCCAGAGAGATCAAAGAATCAGTGTTCTTCGCAACCTCTTCAACCGCTTCAAGAGAAATGTCCAGCTCACGTTTGATCGCCTCACTGATATCACAAATGAACTTCAAGCTCTTAGCGCAACTGAGATTACCAAGCATGAAATCGTCAAGACACCGCTGAGATCACTTGACAGCTCCTTTGACACCCTTGCACTCATGATACAAGAACGTCCTGACTTCAAGACACTCGATCCATCTGATATACTTGAGAGGCTCAACACACATGAGTTCCAGCTATCTGAGAAAAGAGATATATATGGCCCAAACTATGGCCGAACTCGCGCTTTGAAGGCAAAAGTTGTTTCCTCATCTGAAGAAGAATCTGACTGCAGTTCTGAAGATCCTGAAGACATTGGAAGGGAACTTGCTATGCTTATGAAGAAGTTCCAGAAATTCACAAAGAAGAAAGGCTTCAGAAAGTCTTCACGATCGAGCTCAAGGAATGATGAAGCTTCCACCCATGATCACAAGAAGAGAACCTGCCACAAGTGCAAGAAACCTGGTCACTACATATCTGTGTGTCCACAGTGGGACAATGAGAAGAAGAAGAAGAAAAGCAAGGAATATGATTCCGATGACAAGAAGAAGAAGAAATCCTCAAAGTCTTCTAAGTCTTCTTCCAAGTCTTCATCATACAAGAAGAACTCATCTGGCAAGGCTCGTGCTTTTGTTGGCAAGGAAATGGATTCAGAGGAGGAGTCTGCTTCGGAGGAGGCGGAGGTGGAGTCTGGAGAGGAGTCTGACCCTGGCGTTGCAAGTCTAGCTCTAGCCACAGCCTATGTCGCCAAGTCCATCTTCAACACTGAAGACAATGACTTTCACACCAACGTTGAAGCTAATGATGAAGACGATCCTACTCCCACCTACTGCTTCATGGCACGTGGTGCCAAGGTAAAATCACGCGATGCTTACTATCAAACTTCAAGTGAAGATGACTCTGATTGTGAATCCAAACCCAGCTACAAAACACTTGCTAAAATTGCAACTGAACAACAAAATGCTATGGAACATACTCAAAAACTGTTAGACAAAAGCGATGACCTGTTGGACGCTGAAATGACTCGTTCACAGTCCTTAGTTGATTACATAAAAAATCTTCATGCTAAGTACCAAGAACTTGAAGGTCGTCATGAATCGCACTCACTACTTATGAAAGGCTCTCCTATGATTATCTTCAACGGAAACAAGAGCTTGAGAAATTGAGAGCGGCTCATGAAGATCTTCAAAAGGTAAATGAGTCACTTCGTGCTCAACAGATCAGTTCCGCTCAGGATGGATTTGAACCACCATGTCTAAAATGCATTGAGCGTGATAACACTACATCTGTTGCTGAATGTTCCACTGCTGCTACTGTTTCATTGTCTTCACCTACTGATGTGGTTACTAACCCCTCTGCGGAGGATACCACTGCTGTTGCTGATGAAAATGCTATGTTGAAGACATTGCTTGAAACAGGGATGTACAAAAGTTTGAAGGGACATTAGACTCTCTGCGATGTCCTCAAAAAGCAGATTCTGAACCGAAACCCTAGGAAAGAGGGTGTTAGGTTCGAAAGGAAAATGAATGTTGATGGCTCGTACTGGAAGCCTGAGCAGTACCCCAAAACCACATGGGTTGCTGCAAAGGAACCCTCAGTAGATCCATCCACCTTATCTGGCTTTACCTGTGCTAATCCTATTGTCATTGATGAATCCTTTGATGCAAACTATAAACTGTTCAAAAATCAGAATGGTGAAGTGTTTGCCAGGTACATTGGTACTAACTGCAGGAATGGACCACCTATGAAGAAGATCTGGGTACCCAAGCAGTACATTGAGAATCTTCCTGTGAATGTCGTCATGACACCACCAAGGAAGAAGATAAACCCCAGACCTATAGCTTCATATGGCCCAAAGGCTTCATACAAATACAGGACTCACATGAGTCACCCTAACGCCAATGTTTTGCAGGGAAATCAGGCTCAGACTTATGAATATGAGCGTGTATCTTCGAACCGCTATGTTCATAGGACTAAGAACTTTTCTGCTTATTCATATGAGTATCATTCATCTCCTGCAAGGCTATTTGCTACGGCTTCAAAGCCAAAATTCTCAGATGCTGCACTTAGACTCATTGCTTCTAAGCCACCACTGAAGATGTGGGTGGCAAAGAAGAACTAACTCTCTTTTGCAGAAGACGGTCTCCAGCCAGCAATCAATGGCGTCCGATACTATTGCTGGGGACCTAAAACTCATTTAGGACGCAAGATAAAATGTCATTCTATGTACTTCACATCTGAATCTCTTATCAGTCATATTATGCCCTGACCTTGATATAAGTTGTGACTATCCCTATATGTGTCAAATGCTTATGCTTCACAACACTCTTGTGAAGCCTATCCTCCTAACTACACTGTAGGGTACATCACCAAAAGCTTCAGAATGGATTATGGACAGTGGATGCACAAATCATATGACTGGTGATCGAAGTCTTCTCATGGACTCAACCTTATGTCCATCCGACAAGAGTCACATTACATTTGCAGACACTGGTAAAAGCAAGGTATTGGGTCTAGGTAGAGTTGCAATCTCAAAGGATCAACACATGGATAAAGTGATGCTTGTTGAATCCCTTGGTTTCAACTTAATGTCTGTCTCAATGCTTTGTGACTTGAACATGATTGTGATATTTGGCAAATATCGTTGCCTTGTACTAATGGAATCTGACAAATCTCTAGTCTTTGAAGGGTATCAAAGAGATGATCTATACATGGTAGATTTCTCAGCAGGTCCACAGCTTGCCGTATGTCTTCTCACAAAAGCTTCAGAATGCTAGCTCTGGCATCGAAGGCTAGGGCATGCTGGCATGAGGAATTTGCACTCACTCATCAAGAAGAAGCATGTCATAGGCATCGAAGATGTCAAGTTCAAAAAGGATCATCTGTGTGGTGCCTGCGAAGCTGGAAAGATGACAAGGGCAAGGCACCCCTCGAAGACAATCATGACAACATCTCAACCCTTCGAGCTGTTACACATGGACTTATTTGGACCTACTCACTACTCCACCCTCACAACAACTGCCTGTCTCTATGGCTTCGTCATTGTTGATCACTACTCAAGATACACATGGGTTCATATAATTCTTTACAAGATTGAAGTGCAAGATGTCTTCAGGCGCTTCACAAATCGAGCAATGAACAATTATGGCGTGAAGATCAAGCACATCAGAAGTGACAATGGCACTGAATTCAAGAACACTGGACTTGATCTGTATCTGGATACAATGGGAATCACTCATGAGTTCTCTGCTCCATACACACCTCAACAAAATGGCATCGTTGAGCGCAAAAACAGAACCCTCATTGAGATGGCTCGAACAATGCTAGATGAGTACAAGACACCAAGAAAGTTCTGGCCTGAAGCTATTGATACAGCAGGTCACATCATCAACCGTGTGTACATCCATAAGCTTCTGAACAAAACATCTTATGAGCTACTTACTGGCAAGAAGCCGAACGTCAGTTACTTCAGAGTATTTGGAGCTAGATGTTGGATCAAGGATCCCCATCACAAGTCAAAATTTGCACCTAAGGCTCACGAAGGCTTCATGCTTGGCTATGGAAAGGATTCACACTCTTACAGAGTCTTCAACCTTTATCTCTACAAAATCGTTGAAACTGTGGATGTGAAATTTGATGAAACCAATGGTCACAGAGAGAGATTCTGCCAAGTACACTAGATGAAGCTCCTTCAAACGAGTCTATCAAGCTGATGGGAACTGGTGAAATCATGCCCTCTGAAGCACAGCCTGAAGAGGAACTTATCATCTCTGCACCAAATCAACTTGAAGATAATGCTCAGACCGAAGACAATCCTCCCAATGATGACAATGATCAGCCAGAGCAAAATCTTCGTCCTGTTCATCCTCGTGTTGCAAATGAAGTTCAAATAGAGAAGATAATTGATAGCATCAATGCACCTGGTCCGCTCACTCGATCAAGAGCAACACAGCTAGCAAACTTCTGTGGGCACTTTTCATTTGTGTCTATATCAGAACCCAAGAAAGTTGTTGAAGCTTTTATGGAACCTGAATGGATTCAAGCCATGCAAGAAGAACTTCAACAGTTCAAACTGAATAATGTCTGGGAACTCGTCAAGCGACCTGACCCTCGCAAGCATAACATTATTGGAACAAAGTGGATATATCGAAACAAGCAAGATGAGCATGGTCAAGTCGTCAGAAACAAAGCACGTCTTGTGGCTCAAGGATATACTCAAGTTGAAGGAATTGACTTCGATGAAACATTTGCTCCTGTTGCTAGGCTTGAAGCTATTAGCATACTGCTAGCCTACGCTAATCATCACAACATCTTGCTATATCAAATGGATGTAAAGAGTGCATTTCTCAATGGCAAGATTGAAGAAGAAGTATATGTCGCACAACCACCTGGCTTTGAAGATCCAAAACATCCTGATATGGTGTACAAGCTAAACAAAGCACTGTATGGCCTCAAACAAGCTCCTCGTGCCTGGTATGATACAATGAAAGACTTCCTGAAGAGCAAAGGCTTGAAACCTGGATCCCTCGAACCCACACTCTTCACGAAGACATATGATGGTGAACTATTTGTGTGCCAAATATATGTGGATGACATAATCTTCGGCTGCACCAAGCAGAAGTACAGTGATGAGTTTGGGTACATGATGCAAGAGCAATATCAAATGTCCATGATGGGTGAGCTGAAGTTCTTCCTTGGTCTTCAAATTCGTCAGCAACGAAATGGCATCTTTATATCTCAAGAAAAATACCTCAAAGATTGTCTGAAGAAGTTTGGAATGGAAGACTGCAAAGGCTACATGACGCCAATGCCAGCCAAACACCATCTTGGTCCCGACGACAATGGTAAAGAGTTCGATCAAAAGGTATACCGCTCCATGATTGGTTCTTTGCTTTATTTATGTGCATCTAGGCCAGATATTATGCTTAGTGTTTGCATGTGTGCTCGATTTCAAGCGGCACCAAAGGAATCGCATCACTTAGCGGTGAAGCGAATTCTTCGATATTTGGCTTACACCCCAACACTCGGATTATGGTATCCCAAGGGCTCAAAATTTGATTTGGTTGGATTCTCGGATGCTGATTATGCTGGTGACAAGGTGGATCGCTAGTCTACATCAGGCACATGTCATTTTCTTGGTCGATCACTTGTCTGTTGGTCTTCAAAGAAGCAGAACTGTGTATCACTCTCAACTGCTGAATCTGAATACATTGCTGCTGGATCCTGTTGTGCTCAGCTTCTATGGATGAAGCAAACTCTCAAGGATTATGGCATCAACCTGAAACAAGTACCTCTCTTCTGCGACAACGAAAGTGCCATCAAAATAGCCAACAATCCAGTCCAACACTCGAAGACAAAGCACATTGAAATTCGTCATCACTTTCTGAGAGATCATGTTATGAAGAAAGATATCGATATCATTCACGTCAACACTGAAGAGCAACTGGCAGATATCTTCACAAAGCCCTTAGATGAGAAAAGGTTTTGCAAGTTACGGTGTGAGCTAAATATCTTGGAATCCTCTAATGTCCTGTGATCAGGCACACATCCTAACACTTATGCATGTTGATGACTTAGAGTTGCAACACACAAAGTAATGTATATCTTCAATCAATGAAGATTTACACTCTGAGTGTGAATATATTAACATGGAATTTGACTTCGGAGCGCCACGATAATTGTGCGCCGTGTCTGGGTCTAATACTTCCTATACGGTGGGTAACGCCACCACCAACTTTCTCTGTTTGAAGTGCTCCACTCATGGCGTTATATTGCAATGACTTCGCATTTGGTTTGTCTTCAGTTTCAATTTATCTTCATGACTTTCTACACTATGATGATTTGATTGCTTTCTGATATATATATATACTAGTGTTCTGTCCTCTACAACATTCACTTATAGCTATGTCTTCAAGATTGGATCTTTTGAACTCAGTGAATGTGATCGGACCCTAACCTCTCTATGCTTCCTATCTCAAACTCTATCTGTCCAAATCATATGCATTCTATTGAAACTATCAAATGTCTTATATGCATCCTAGTCAGCAGAAGGCAAAGAGACAAACATTAAATCTGTTTTAAATGACTTATCTTTATTGTTGAAATCCGGAGAAGCCGGAACAACTCTCTGACATGCCTGGCGGGCATGGGAATGTGGGACAACTCTGAGTATGTTGCATGCTTGCCACGTGCCCCTCAGGTGTGAACCGCCAGGGGCACCAGCATAATTGCGCTGTGTCTCTCACCTACTTATAAATACTTGTCCCCTGCGGTAAAGAAATCCTTCTTCCACCTCCCCACCTCCGTCAAAACCCTAGCGCCACCGCTAGCTCGCGACGACGCCGACGACGAAGCGCTTAGTTGCCGAGACTTCTCCGACGCCGTCCTCACGCCGGCCGCGGACATCGTCCTCTCCACCGTCGCCGTAGGTGTCCTCCGTCGCCAAGTTAGGGCACGGTGGGCTGAACTGCTCGGTCTCCTATTCTTCCCATCTAGCAGTTCTTCGTGCGGTAATTATAACTCTATTTTTACCACCTTTTTGATCTTCAAGATTCATCCTATTTACCAAAAGTAGTTTCTGCCTATTCAATGTTAGATCTATTCTGTCTGCATCTCATACTGCCTAGTCGATTCACTTAGATTTCCTGTCTAGTTTGATTCCTCACTTGTACTTATTCACGGATTGGTACAAATCTGGAACCAACTCACCTATATAAGTGATCGTCTTCGCATCATGAGGTCAATGTCTTCAAACTGATTTATCTTCAAAATCTTCTGAGAATGCATATGACCTCTTCCCCTTCCCTTGCAAATCTAATGTTGTCACAGGTACATGTCCGTGGGAGAATCCCTTGGTTCTCATAGTCTGCATTAATTTGCAGAATACTTACAGCATCATATCAAATCTCCTGAAGCCAGTTCCTGCTTGACCAGCAAGCGTAAGTCTCTGAAGCCTTTGAACGTACTGAAGCCATTCAGCTTGAAGTTCATGGTTGCAGAAAAATCAGCAAGGAAGGGTGGCAGACAGCGCAGAGAAGGAACATCCAAAGATCTGCCTGATGACTTAGCAGAACTATACAAGACAGGTCCCGAAGAGAATTATCATCAGAGAAAGACGCGAATCCAATGGATTTGACGCTATTGGGCTGAGGAATGGTTCAAGTACAAGTTTGTGACGAAGGAATATGCAGAGAAAAATGCCATCAAGAGACCTTAGGGTGATATCCTCTATCGAGACCTTCAACCCAAGACCAGAGCTGAAGCCATTGACCAAGGCTTCTATCCTTGCATGGTCCGTGGACCACAGCCTGAGAACGCAGATCCCACCTCACTACTCTGGTGTCGTGACGACTCTCTCTTCAAGCGCAACTACCAGTTTGCCGTGGCTTCGGCCAAGAAGAACAAGAAGTCCTTGGGTTTGGACTTCAACCCAGGTCCCTCTGCTCCCCGTGCTGACGGCTCCCGTGATGCTAATCCCAATGTCATCGGCCCCTTCTCCAACCTTGACGGCCTCATCACCTACATCGTGGTCCAAGGTGCCAGAGTAGATCATTCTGACAATGATGCTGACTCCGGTGAAGCCCCTGCTCCTCCTCCAAAGCTGCAGAAGCAAAAGAAGCCAAAGGCTTCATCATCAGCTGCACCTCCGAAGACTTCTCGTGCGAAGCCACTGGCCACTACACCTCCTGAAGCCAGTGTGCAGTCTGAAGATCAATCCCGTGTCTCCAAGAGAACGGAGAAGAAAAAGCAACTTGTCAGACCATCTGATCAAAGAGCGTTCACTCCTGCCGCCATTCTGCGTGAAGAACCGATTGATCTGTCAAGTGATGAAGATCTTGCTGATGATGCCCTTGAGCAGCTGATCAACAGCAAGGAAGAAGCAGAAATCTTCAACAACTTGCCTCTCTTTGATATGCCATCATCCACAATTTCATTGATGAGTGGTTCGACACCCCCAATGTCAGCTTTGAAGATTTGCAGCTTCCCATTGGCCTCAGTGTCACCTTCAATGGCGCCATTGCTTCTGAGCTAGCTCTCGCTCAGCGCATCATTGAGCTCAAGAACAAGATTGATTATGAGAAGGCTCAATTCAAGAAGCATCTGGCCAAGCTAAGTGTTCAAGACGTCCGCAACTTCAAAGTCATGCTACATGAGCTTAAAGAAGCTTTTCTGAAGAAGCGTGAAGAAGCTCAGGGTTCTCAAGAGCGCATGAAGATTTTGGCTGATAAGTGTGTGCTCGCCTACAATGAGGCTGAGAAGCGCAAGTCAATTGGCTGTCCTGGTATTGACCCAAGGATGGCTGCAAAGAAGAAGAAGAAGAAGCTCCCTACTGAACAGCCTGAACCTTCAAGCCAAGAAGCCCCTCGCATTATCTTCCCAAGCAGCATGACTGGCTCGAAGCCAAAGGTCACCACAACCGCTTCAGAACAGAAGAAGACGAGGGTTGCCGAGACTGAAGCCAGAAAGAGAAAGAACACTGAAGCCTCTGATGCCGCTCCCTCCAAGAAGAAGTGCAAGACCAAGAAGACTAGGGCTGCTTCCACAGAGCCCTTAGTTGTTGAACCCATTTCAGTGGTTCGCCCAGCGTCAGAACATCAAGAACGAAGGATGATAGTCCATGAGCCTGCTCCCACAGAGGCTCATGAAGCTGAAGATATTCCAGCAGCTAAACCCACCGCTGCTGAAGACATTGGTCATGATGACAATGTAGCTGATGATGAAGTTCTTCCTCAGACCGAACATGATGTGGTATCATCGCCTGTTCATACGAACAGCGAACTCATCAGCATTGGTCGTCCTCTGACGCCAATTGCTCAGGATGCATCATGGGCTGATCACCCACAACTACAAGACTCCCCCAGTACTCCCCAACAACAACAACAAGCTACACCCCCCGTGCAAGAAGAGGATGAAGACTTTCAGGCCCAGCCAACTCCATCTCCTAAGGCGTTGCCAGCATTTCGCAGGCTTCGCAAAGGACAAAGGCCTCAAGTCCCTCTATCGAGCGGTCCAGAAGGAGAAGTGCAACGTTCACCTATTGCATGTCAAGTATTTTCTGAACCTGCTCCAACTGTGAATGTCTCTGAGTCTGAAGCACATGCTGCTGAAGACATTCTGGCTGCATCAGCCGAGGAAAATCAACAAGAAGTACGTTTACCTACTCCCCTAGCAATTGAAGAAGAAGCAGTTCCTGATGTGAACGTGCATGTGCCCGACCCTCCTGTTCGTCAAGAGGAGGTTGACAATGTTGAGGCTGCCACCGCCAACGCCAATGAAGCCAATGACGTAGTCATGGCTAACGCTAATGTGGAGCCTGCACCGACTAGTGTGCCTGAAGCAAATGTGGCCACTGAACCTGAAACCACTAAGGTTGCTGCACCTGAAGGTAATGAGACAGTCACTCCCGAAGCACCTGCCGTGCAGCCTGATGCCTCAGCTGTTTCCCCTGCTCCTGTTCCGCCACCAAGGCCTCACACAATTGAGCAAGCATACAGTCATGGTCAGCTTACCACTATTCGATGGCCCATTCTGGTGCCTCCGCCTACTGCCTCACGACCTCAATTTGACTATCATATTGAGCATAGGCCTCAGGTCCAAAAGCCAAAGCCTAGGTTGCCAAGGTTTCCAGGTAATGCCAACTCACCAGGGTCCTTCAATGCAAATGGCTTCAAAAGCCACAATACCTTCTTTGACAGCGCCAAGAACCCCTACTCCAAGCCAAGGATATCATCAGATCGGTTCTTGAGCTATCAGCAGAGAAGCTATTACTCATGCGTACTATATGATCAAGGGCGCATTTTCCCTCATATGCGCCTTGATACTGAAGCCATTGCTGGACTGCCGTGCTTAGAAGAAGCACTTGATTGCTTTCGTGATGCTGGTCTGCTCCACTTTGTGACAGACAAAGAACATTGGAATGAAGAGCTATTGCTTCAATTCTATGCCACTCTGCACATTCGCGGCTACTACAGGGACATCAAGACATGGGTTCTCGAGTGGATGATTGGAAATGTCCATCATGAAGCCAAAGCTATGGATATCATCGAGCTTACAGGGCTAGCCACTCCTGGAGAACTATATGAACCTGACTGTCAGCTACACCGCAACGCAGTAGAGAGTATCTTCCATAAGCCAGAACCCAATATGAGCCAGATGTTGAGTATGATGAAGCCCTTGCCATCTGACGCTGAATATCCAACAGAGTTCTTTGTTGAAGACCTTGAGTATCTGCCTCGCACCATATATCATATCATCAGGCGAACTCTATGGCCTATCAAAGGACATTCATCAGCCGCCAAGCTTGAAGGAGCTATGAAGACTTTGGTCTTCTATATTCTCAATGGCATCAGCTTCAACACTCAAGAGTTCTTCATCAGGAAACTTGCTGCTTCCGGCTCTGACCTATTTGGTCTGAAGTTTTATGCTCCATGGGTCATGCGCCGCATCAAGAGACACTCATCTGTCAATTATCAGCCCTCTACTCGCAATCATATGATCTTTTTACCAGAGGTTGATATGTTAGTTAAAGTTATATACTCTGACCCTGCCAAGAGGCCTCTTTGTCTTCAAAATGCCGAGCACCAAAGCTTCACTCAGCCTATTAAGGGTGTTCAAGCAGTGACACGAATCTATCCACTGGCTGGAAACACTCGTCTGCCTCATCGAGCACCTACTGAAGCCACTGAAAGCACCATTGCACAAAGGCCTCGGAAGCGTTCTCGCGTTCTTAATGACCGAGAACTTCTTGTGGCTCTTCATCAGAAACAGGATAAGCATCATTTCTGGCTCACGAGACAGATGCAAAGCCTCTTGGTGGATGTCAATCGCATTCACAACCTTGCCACCAAGAATGCCTTTGTTGCTCATGAAACTTGCCGGCGATCATGGAAGAGTTTGAAACTGCTCAGTGCTGAAGCTGATCTTCAAGACGATGGCTTCAATGAAAGATTCCAGTTTGACTCCACTCCTCCACGGACTGTTGTCCTACGTCGTACTCCATCTCTTGAAGACTCTGAATATTCTTCCTCCGCGGCAACGGTAAATGCCAGAGTGATCGATGATGAAGATGATGCTACTTCACCACCTCCTACTACTGCGCGCATCGACACTACACCAAGTTCATCTGCACCGCCACCCAACGACGACAACCCTGCTACTTCACCTACTCATGATGACGAGTAGATGCTCTATGTCTTCAAACCTTTTTGGTCCTTACTGACAAAAGGGGGAGAAGTGTATGAGTTGATAGTCTTCAAGCGGGTTCATATGGGCGGTTGCATTATATTTTGCTTCGTGCTTACAACTCTTGTCTTTTGAAACTTTTGGTTCTCTGTGTTGTAAGACCTAAACTTGATGGTCGCCTGCTACTTATTTGCTTTACTGTGATGCGATGATAAATTCCGCATGTGCGACGATAACTTCTGCACTTATATCATTCTACAGACATCCATTTTTCATTATGCATGTCATTCTACTTGCTATATCATTTCATGCATGATGAATTATCTTCATAAGTTGAAGTGGATCTCCACAAGTATAACCTTCCATGTGCATTTGCATTCCAAAAGCAAATTACTTATATGCACATCTTCAGGGGGAGCCCTTGCAACTTATGAAGACAATTCCCTATCTTTACAATTTCACATACTTTATCCCCGTTGAAAACTTCAACCAGTTTGTCATCAATCACCAAAAAGGGGGAGATTGTAAGTGCATCTAGTGCCACCCCTAGTTGGTTTTGGAGTATTGACGACAAAGTTGGTTGAGGGACTAATGCGTTTGTGAGAATTGCAGGATAACGCGGGTAGTGTCCCTCATTGATTCGGTTTACCTACCGGAGATGACCCCTAAAAATGTATGAAGACATTGAAGACAATGGTGGTATGAGAAGACACTCATATTGAAGACTATGACATGAGAAGACATTACGTGAAGACTATGGAGCGCGAAGACTGTGTGGTTTCGTTGTTTCCTTTTCTTCTTTGTTGAGTCATAGGAACCACCGTACTGTTAACTGGGGTCCAAGTGAACTAAGTCAGAGTGACCGAAGTGATGCTCAACTCAAATCCTATGTCTTCGAGCGAAGACAATGAGAGAAAATCTTATCCAGAGTTGGATGAGTCAGCTTTGCTTGTAGCCCAAGTAAAGTTGCCGCGTGTGTTTGAAATCTGACCGTTGGAACACGTGTTAGTTCCTTAGTGACCCAACGTCATTTTGGACAAATCAGGTCGGGTTGCCTAGTGGCTATAAATAGCCCACCCCCTACACCATAAATTGGTGGCTGCTCAGAGTTTGTGCACGGCTTTTGTCGTTTGAGAGCAACCCACCTCGAAGCATTTGAGAGAGAGAAAAATCCTTGTGAGGACAAAGCCCAAAACACCCAGGCCAAAGAGTGTTAGGCATCACTGAAGTCTTTCTGTCTGTGTGACCTGAAGACTTATTACACTTGAGGACTGTGAATCCTCCAGCCGGTTAGGCGTTGCGTTCTGAGCATCCAAGAGTCATTGTGGATTGCCGGTTAACGAAGTTTGTGAAGGTTTGGAAGTCTCCCTTGAAGACTTAACAGAGTGATTGGGCGAGGACTGGGTGTCCTTAGCTCAAGGGGAATAAGGTGAAGACATGGTCTTCTGAGTTAAATCTCAGCCTCCCTAACCAGACGTACAGTTGTCACAGCAACTGGAACTGGTCTAACAAATCTTGTGTCTTCAACAAGCAACTGGTTCTATCCCTTCCCATCCTTACTTTAGTTTGTCTTCGTGAAGTCATTGCCTATCTGTGTATCTGTTTGACTACTACTGTTGATTGGCTTCATACGATCTTCCATCCTGATCCTTACTACCTAGCTGCTATTAGTCCCGTACTTTCATATCTTTGTATACTTGACTATGGCTTGCTTTGGGTAGTTTATCTTCCGCTGCATTACAATTAGGTCATTTCTGTTGTTTGTCTTCGAAACTTCCAAGTTTTGAAGACTTTCATAAAAATCGCCTATTCACCCCCCCCCCCCTCTAGTCGATAGTAGCACTTTCAGTGACAAGGTGGATCGCAAGTCTACATCAAGCACATGTCATTTTCTTGGTCGATCACTTGTCTGTTGGTCTTCAAAGAAGCAGAACTGTGTATCACTCTCAACTGCTGAATCTGAATACATTGTTGCTAGATCCTGTTGTGCTCAGCTTCTATGGATGAAGCAAACTCTCAAGGATTATGGCATCAACCTGAAACAAGTACCTCTCTTCTGCGACAATGAGAGTGCCATCAAAATAGCCAACAATCTAGTCCAACACTCGAAGACGAAGCACATTGAAATTCGTCATCACTTTCTCAGAGATCATGTTATGAAGAAAGATATCGATATCATTCACGTCAACACTGAAGAGCAACTGGCAGATATCTTCACAAAGCCCTTGGATGAGAAAAGGTTTTGCAAGTTACGGTGTGGGCTAAATATCTTGGAATCCTCTAATGTCCTGTGATCAGGCACACATCCTAACACTTATGCATGTTGATGACTTAGATGTGCAACACACAAAGTAATGTATATCTTCAACCAATGAAGATTTACACTCTGAGTGTGAATACATTAACATGGAATTTGACTTCGGAGCGCCATGTTAATTGTGCGCTGTGTCTGGGTCTAATACTTCCTATACGGTGGGTAACGCCACCACCAACTTTCTCTGTTTGAAGTGTTTCACTCATGGCGTTATATTGCAATGACTTCGCATTTGGTTTGTCTTCAGTTTCAATTTATCTTCACGACTTTCAACACTATGATGATTTGATTGCTTTCTGATATATATATATATATATATATATATATATATATATATATATATATATATATATATATATATATATATATATATATATACTAGTGTTCTGTCCTCTACAACATTCACTTATAGCTATGTCTTCAAGATTGGATCTTTTGAACTAAGTGAATGTGATCGGACCCTAACCTCTCTATGCTTCCTCTCTCAAACTCTATTTGTCCAAATCATATGCATTCTCTTGAAATTGTCGAATGTCTTCTCTGCGTCCTAGTCAGCAGAAGGCAAAGAGACAAACATTAAATCTGTTTTAAATGACTTATCTTTATTGTTGAAATCCGGAGAAGCCGAAACAACTCTCCGACATGCCTGGCGGGCGTGGGAACATGGGACAACTCTGAGTATGTTGCATGCTTGCCACGTGCCCCTCAGATGTGAACCGCCAGGGGCACCAGCGTAATTGCGCGGTGTCTCTCACCTACTTATAAATACTTGTCCCCTGCGGTAAAGAAATCCTTCTTCCACCTCTCCACCTCCGTCAAAACCCTAGCGCCACCGCTAGCTCGCGACGATGCCGGCGACGAAGCGCTTAGCTGCCGCGACTTCTCCGACGCCGTCCTCACGCCGGCCGCGGACATCGTCCTCTCCGCCGTCGCCGTAGGTGTCCTCCGTCGCCAAGTTAGGGCACAGTGGGCTGAACTGCTCGGTCTCCTATTCTTCCCATCTAGCAGTTCTTCGTGCGGTAATTATAACTCTATTTTTACCACATTTTTGATCTTCAAGATTCATCCTGTTTACCAAAAGTGGTTTCTGCCTATTCAATGTTAGATCTATTCTGTCTGCACCTCATACTGCCGAGTCAATTCACTTAGATTTCCTGTCTAGTTTGATTCCTCACTTGTACTTATTCACGAATTGGTACAAATCTGGAACCAACTCACCTATATAAGTGAATGTCTTCGCATCATGAGGTCAATGTCTTCAAACTGATTTATCTTCAAAATCTTCTGAGAATGCATATGACGTCTTCCCCTTCCCTCGCATCTCTAATGCTGTCACAGGTACATGTCCGTGGGAGAATCCCTTGGTTCTCATAGTCTGCATTCGTTTGCAGAATACTTACAGCATCATATAAATTCTCCTGAAGCCAGTTCCTGCTTGACCAGCAAGCGTAAATCTCTGAAGCCTTTGAACGTAAGCCATTCAGCTTGAAGTTCATGGCCGCAGAAAAATCAGCAAGGAAGGGTGGCAGACAGCGCAGAGAAGGAACATCCAAAGATCTGCCTGATGACTTAGCAGAACTATACAAGACAGATCCAGAAGAGAATTATCATCAGAGAAAGACGCGAATCCAATGGATTCGACGCTATTGGGCTGAGGAATGGTTCGAGTACAAGTTTGTGACGAAGGAATATGCAGAGAAAAATGCCATCAAGAGACCTTGGGGTGATATCCTCTATCGAGGCCTTCAACCCAAGAGTAGAGCTGAAGCCATTGATCAAGGCTTCTATCCTTGCATGGTCCATGGACCACAGCCTGAAAATGCGGATCCCACCTCACTGCTCTGGTGTCGTGACGACTCTCTCTTCAAGCGCGACTACCAGTTTGATGTGGCTTCGGCCAAGAAGAACAAGAAGTCCTTGGGTTTGGACTTCAACCCAGGTCCCTCTGCTCCCTGTGCTGACGGCTCCCGTGATGCTAATCCCAATGTCATCGGCCCCTTCTCCAACCTTGACGACCTCATCACCTACATCGTGGTCCAAGGTGCCAGAGTAGATCATCATGACAATGATGCTGACTCCGATGAAGCCCCTGCTCCTCCTCCAAAGCCGCAGAAGCAAAAGAAGCCAAAGGCTTCAACATCAGGTGCACCTCCGAAGACTTCTCGTGCGAAGCCACTGGCCACTGCACCTCCTGAAGCTAGTGTGCAGTCTGAAGATCAATCCCGTGTCTCCAAGAGAACGGAGAAGAAAAAGCAACTTGTCAGACCATCTGATCAAAGAGCCTTGACTCCTGCCGCCATTCTGCGTGAAGAACCCATTGATCTGTCAAGTGATGAAGATCTTGCTGATGATGCCCTTGAGCAACTGATAAAGAGCAAGGAAGAAGCAGAAATCTTCAACAACTTGCCTCTCTTTGATGTGGCCATCATCCACAATTTCATTGATGAGTGGTTCGACACCCCCAATGTCAGCTTTGAAGATTTACTGCTTCCCATTGGCCTCAGTGTCTCCTTCAATGGCGCCATTGCTTCTGAGCTAGCTCTCGCTCAGCGCATCGTTGAGCTCAAGAACAAGATTGATTATGAGAAGGCTCAATTCAAGAAGCATGTGGCCAAGCTAAGTGTTCAAGACGTCCGAAACTTCAAAGTCATGCTACATGAGCTTAAAGAAGCTTTTCTGAAGAAGCGCGAAGAAGCTCAGGGTTCTCGAGAGCGCTTGAAGATTTTGGCTGATAAGTGTGTGCTCACCTACAATGAGGCTGAGAAGCGCAAGTCACTTGGCCGTCCTGGTATTGACCCAAGGATGGTTGCAAAGAAGAAGAAGAAGCTTCCTGCTGAACAGCCTGAACCTTCAAGCCAAGAAGCCCCTCGCATTATCTTCCCAAGCAGCATGACTGGCTTGAAGCCAAAGGTCACCACAACCGCTTCAGAACAGAAGAAGACGAGGGCTGCTGAGGCTGAAGCCAGAAAGAGAAAGAACACTGAAGCCTCTGATGCCGCTCCCTCCAAGAAGAAGCGCAAGACTAAGAAGACTAGGGCTGCTTCCACAGAGCCCTTAGTTGTTGAACCCATTTCAGTGGTTCGCCCAGCGTCAGAACATCAAGAAGGAAGGATGATAGTCCATGAGCCTGCTCCCACAGAGGCTCATGAAGCTGAAGATATTCCAGCAGCTGAACCCACCGCTGTTGAAGACATTGGTCATGATGACAATGTAGCTGATGATGAAGTTCTTCCTCAGATCGAACATGATGTGGTATCATCACCTGTTCATACGAACAGCGAACTCATCAGCATTGGTCGTCCGCTGACGCCAATTGCTCAGGATGCATCATGGGCTGATCACCAACAACTACAAGACTCCCCCAGTACTCCCCAACAACAACAACAAGCTACACCCCCCGTGCAAGAAGAGGATGAAGACTTTGAGGCCCAGCCAACTCCATCTCCTAAGGCGTTGCCAGCATTTTGCAGGCTTCGCAAAGGACAAAGGCCTCAAGTCCCTCTGTCGAGCGTTCCAGAAGGAGAAGTGCAACGTTCACCTGTTGCACGTCAAGTATTTTCTGAACCTGCTCCAACTATGAATGTCTCCGAGTCTGAAGCACATGCTGCTGAAGACATTCCGGCTGCATCAGCCGAGGAAAATCAAGAAGAAGTACATGTACCTACTCCCCCAGTGATTGAAGAAGAAGCAGTTCCTAATGTGAACGTGCCTGTGCCCGACCCTCTTGTTCGTCAAGAGGAGGTTGACAATGTTGAGGCTGCCACCGCCAACGCCAATGAATCCAATGACGTAGTCATGGCTGACGCTAATGTGGAGCCTGCACCAACTAGTGTGCCTGAAGCAAGTGTGGCCACTGAACCTGAAACCACTGAGGCAGCTGCACCTGAAGCTAATGAGACAATCACTCCCGAAGCACCTGTTGTGCATCCTGACGCCTCAGCTGTTGCCCCTGCTCCTGTTCCGCCACCAAGGCCTCACACAATTAAGCAAGCATACAGTCATGGTCAGCTTACCACTGTCCGATGGCCCATTCTGGTGCCTCTGCCTACTGCCTCAGGACCTCAATTTGACTATCACATTGAGCATAGGCCTCAGGTCCAGAAGCCAAAGCCTAGGTTGCCAAGGTTTCCAGGTACTGCAAACTCACCAGGGTCCTTCAATGCCAATGGCTTCAAAAGCCACAATACCTTCTTTGACAGCGCCAAGAACCCCTACTCCAAGCCAAGGATATCATCAGATCGGTTCTGGAGCTATAAGCAGAGAAGCTATTACTCATGCGTACTATATGATCAAGGGCGCATTTTCCCTCATATGCGCCTTGATACTGAAGCCATTGCTAGACTGCCGTGCTTAGAAGAAGCACTTGATTGCTTTCGTGATGCTGGTCTGCTTCACTTTGTGACAGACAAAGAACATTGGAATGAAGAGCTATTGCTTCAATTCTATGCTAGTCTACACATTCGCGGCTACTACAGAGACATCAAGACATGGGTTCTCGAGTGGATGACTGGAAATGTTCATCATGAAGCCAAAGCTATGGATATCATCGAGCTTACAGGGCTAGCCACTCCTGGAGAACTATATGAACCTGACTGTCAGCTACACCGCAACGCTGTAGAGAGTATCTTCCATAAGCCAGAACCCAATATGAGCCAGATGTTGAGCATGATGAAGCCCTTGCCATCTGACGCTGAATATCCCACACATTTCTTTGTTGAAGACCTTGAGTATCTGCCTCGCACCATATATCATATCATCAGGCGAACTCTATGGCCTGTCAAAGGACATTCATCAGCGGCCAAGCTTGAAGGAGCTATGAAGACTTTGGTCTTCTATATTCTTAATGGCATCAGCTTCAACACTCAAGAGTTCTTCATCAAGCAACTTGCTGCTTCTGGTTCTGACCTATTTGGTTTGAAGTTTTATGCTCCATGGGTCATGCGCCTCATAAAGCGACACTCATCTGTCAATTATCAGCCCTCTACTCGCAATCATATGATCTTTCTACCAGAGGTTGATATGTCAGTTGAAGCTATATACTCTGACCCTGCCAAGAGGCCTCTTTGTCTTCAGAATGCCGAGCACCAAAGCTTCACTCGGCCTATTGAAGGTGTTCAAGCAGCGACACGAATCTATCCATTGGCTAGAAACACTCGTCTGCCTCATCGTGCACCCACTGAAGCCACTGAAAGCACCATTGCACAAAGGCCTCGGAAGCGTTCTCGCGTTCTCAATGACCGAGAACTTCTTGTGGTCCTTCATCAGAAACAGGATAAGCATCATTTCTGGCTCAAGAGACAGATGCAAAGCCTCTTGGTGGATGTCAATCGTATTCGCAACCTTGCCACCAAGAATGCCTTTGTTGCTCATGAAACTTGCCGGCGATCATGGAAGAGTTTGACCCTGCTTAGTGCTGAAGCTGATCTTCAAGACGATGGCTTCAATGAGAGATTCCAGTTTGACTCCACTCCTCCACGGACTGCTGTCTTACGTCGCACTCCATCTCTTGAAGATTCTGAATATTCTTCCTCTGCGGCAACGGTAAATGCCAGAGTGATCGATGATGAAGATGATGCTACTTCACCACCTCCTGCTACTGTGCGCATCGACACTGCACCAAGTTCATCTGCACCGCCAACCAATGACGACAACCCTGCTGCTTCACCTACTCATGACGAGTAGATGCTCTATGTCTTCAAACCTTTTTGGTCATTACTGACAAAAGGGGGAGAAGCGTATGAGTTGATAGTCTTCAAGCGGGTTCATATGGGCGGTTGCATTATATTTTGCTGCGTGCTTACAACTCTTGCGTTTTGAAACATTTGGTTCTTTGAGTTGTATCACCTAAACTTGATGGTCGTCTGCTACTTGTTTGCTTTACGCTGATGCGATGATAAATTCCGCATGTGCGATGATAACTTCCGCACTTAGATCATTCTGCAGATGTCCATTTTTCATTATGCATGTCATTCTACTTGCTATATCATTCCATGCATGATGAATTATCTTCATAAGTTGAAGTGGATCTCCACAAGTACAACCTGCCATGTGCATTTGCATTCCAAAAGCAAATTACTTATATGCACATCTTCAGGGGGAGCCCTTGCTACTTATGAAGACAATTCCCTATCCTTACAATTTCACATATTTATCCCCGTTGAAAACTTCAACCAGTTTGTCATCAATCACCAAAAAGGGGGAGATTGTAAGTGCATCTAGTGCCACCCCTAGTTGGTTTTGGAGTACTGACGACAAAGTTGGTTGAGGGACTAATGCGTTTGTGAGAATTGCAGGATAACGCGGGTTGTGTCCCTCATTGATTCGGTTTACCTACCGGAGATGACCCCTAAAAATGTATGAAGACATTAAAGACATTGGTGGTAAGAAAAGATATTCATATTGAAGACTATGACATGAGAAGACATTGTGTGAAGACTTTGGAGCGTGAAGACTGTGTGGTTTCGTCGTTTCCTTTTCTTCTTTGTTGAGTCATAGGAACCACCGTACTGTTAAGTGGGGTCCAAGTGAACTAAGTCAGAGTGACTGATGTGATGCTCAACCAAAATCCTATGTCTTCGAGCGAAGACAATGAGAGCAAATCTTATCCAGAGCTGGATGAGTCAGCTTTGCTTGTAGCCCAAGTAAAGTTGCCGCATGTGTTTGAAATCTGACCGTTGGAACACGTGTCAATTCCTTAGTGACCCAGGGTCATTTTGGACAAATCAGGTCGGGTTGCCTAGTGGCTATAAATAGCCCACCCCTACACCATAAATTGGTGGCTGCTCAGAGTTTGTGCACGGCTTTTGTCGTTTGAGAGCAACCCACCTCGAAGCATTTGAGAGAGAGAAATCCTTGCGAGGACAAAGCCCAAACACCCAGAGCCAAAGAGTGTTAGGCATCACTGAAGTCTTTCTGTCTGTGTGACCTGAAGACTTATTACACTTGAGGACTGTGAATCCTTCAGCCGGTTAGGCGTCGCGTTCTGAGCATCCAAGAGTCATTGTGGATTGCCGGTGAACGAAGTCTGTGAAGGTTTGGAAGTCTCCCTTGAAGACTTACCAGAGTGATTGGGCGAGGACTGGGTGTCCTTAGCTCAAGGGGAATAAGGTGAAGACACGGTCTTCTGAGTTAAATCTCAGCCTCCCTAACCAGACGTACAGTTGTCACAACAACTGGAACTGGTCTAACAAGTCATGTGTCTTCAACAAGCAACTGGTTCTATCCCTTCCCATCCTTACTTTAGTTTGTCTTCGTGAAGTCATTGCCTATCTGTGTATCTGTTTGACTTCATTGCTTGACTACTACTGTTGATTGGCTTCATACTATCTTCCATCCTGATCCTTACTACCTAGCTGCTATTAGTCCTGTACTTTCACAGCATTACATACTTGACTATGGCTTGCTTTGGGTAGTTTATCTTCCGCTGCATATCAATTAGGTTATTTCTGTTGTTTGTCTTTGAAACTTCCAAGTTTTGAAGACTTTCATAAAAATCGCCTATTCACCCCCCCCCCCTCTAGTCGATACTAGCACTTTCACAGTTCCTTGTTCAAATCAAATCAAAATATAACTTCAAACAAAACTCTTCCAGGATTGTTGTTAGTTGGACGGTACCCATTGCTTCGGACCAGCCGTGGAGTGTACTTGTTGGTGGAGGGGGAGTAAAAACTTTACCATTCTGTTTGGGAACCGCCTATAATGTATCTAGTATGGAAGATACTGAGATCTCTTGGTTGTTATGTTGACAATGAAAGCATACCACTCAAAATATTATTCATATCTATTTTAAAAGCTCGAGCTCTGGCACCTCTGCAAATCACTGCTTTCCTCTGCGAAGGGCCTATCTATTTACTTTTATTGTTGAGTCATCCTTCTCTTATAAAAAGCACCAGTTAGAGATCAGCACTGTCATTTGTATGCATTGTTACTAATTGATATTGAGTATGACTATGAATGGATCTCTTTTACCATGAATTACAATGTCTAGTCGGTCCTTGATATTCAGGGGTGCTCTACATTTATGTTTTGCAGTCTCAGAAAGGGCTAGCGAGATACCATCTTGTTATATCATATCATGATTGTCTTGAAAAAGTGTTGTCATCCGAGATTTATTATAATTGCTCACTAGTTGGTTATGCCATTGATATGAGTAATTGTGAGACCTAAATGTTATTGTGAATATGGTTAGTTCATGATCTTTGCTAAAAAACGGAAAGCTGGCCATACATAGTTGCAACAACAAGATCAAACAGAGTTTGTAAAAGTTTTCTTTATCACTTTCAGTTTGTCAACTGAATTGCTTAGGGACAAGCAATGGGTTAAGCTTGGGGAGTTGATACGTCTCCATCGTATTTACTTTTCCAAACTCTTTTGCCCTGGTTTTGGACTCTATTTGCATGATTTGAATGGAACTAACCCGGACTGACGTTGTTTTCAGTAGAATTGCCATGGTGTTATTGTTGTGCAGAAATAAAAGTTCTTGAAATGTCCTGAAACTTCACGGAGATTATTTTTGGAAATAATAAGAAATATTGGCGAAAGAATCAACAGAGAGGGATCCCACCGACTATCCACAAGGGTGGAGGGCGCACCCACCCCCTAGGGTGCGCCCCCTGCCTTGTGGGTCCCGTGGACCTCCACCGACCTCAACTCCAACTCCATATATTCACGTTCAAGGAGAAAAAAATCAGAGAGAATGATTCATCGCGTTTTACGATATGAAGCCGCCGCCTCCTCCTGTTCTTCATCGAGAGGGCAGATCTGGAGTCCGTTCGGGGCTCCGGAGAGGGGAAATCGACGCCGTCGTCATCATCAACCATCCTCCATCACCAATTTCATGATGCTCACCGCCATGCATGAGTAATCCCATCGTAGGCTTGCTGGACGGTGATGGGTTGGATGAGATTTATCATGTAATCGAGTTAGTTTTGTTAGGGTTTGGTCCCTAGTATCCACTATGTCACGAGATTGATGTTGATATGACTTTGCTATGCTTAATGTTTGTCACTAGGGCCGGAGTGCCATGAATTTAGATCTGGACCCTTTATGTTTCCATGCATATATTTGTGTTCTTGATCCTATCTTGCAAATTGTAGTCACCTACTACGTGTTATGATGCGGCAACCCCGGAGTGACAATAGTCGGGACACTTCCTGGTGATGACCTTAGTTTGAGGAGTTCATGTATTCACTAAGTGCTAATGCTTTGGTCCGATTTTATATTAAAAGGAGGCCTTAATATCCCTTAGTTTCCATTAGGACCCCGCTGCCACAGGTGGGTAGGACAAAAGATGTCGTGCAAGTTCTTTTCCATAAGCACGCATGACTATATTCGGAGTACATGCCTACATTATATTGATGAATTGGAGCTAGTTCTGTGTCACCCTAGGTTATATACTATTGCATGATGAATGCCATCTGACATAATTATCCATCATTGATACATTGCGAGCTTTTCACATATTGATCTTTACTTAGTTACTTTTCCATTGCCACTGTTACGATTGCTACAAAACTGCTACTGTTACTTTTGCCATCGTTACCGTTACTTCCATGCTACTTTGCTACTAAATACTTTGCTACAAATATTAAGTCTTTCAGGTGTGGTCGAATTGACAACTCAGTTGCTAATACTTGAGAATATTCTTTGGCTCCCCTTGTGTTGAATCAATAAATTTGGGTTGAATACTCTACCCTCGAAAGCTGTTGTGATCCTCTATACTTGTGGGTTATCCGTGTCGGCGGCTAACGCTTGAACTGTAGGACGAAAGCAAGCAGTCGGGCTCTCCTGAAGTACGGCGCATAGCGCTCGTCGTACTCCTTATTCACGACATTCGTGTGACCCCTCATGCGCAGTGGCGGGAGCATCTGTCAAAAAGTGGACGCTAAAAGTAAGTAACTTAGCTTCATCAATCCGAAAACTTTGGTTCAATCTTTTGATCGTAGTACTTACCACTCCGTTCTATATGAAACGGGCACGATGACCCTTTTCGAACGCGTAGTCAAGCATGGATTACCGTTTGCCAATGTTGTCGGCAAGAGGCGCCCATCTAAACAAAATTTCATAAACAGAAGCATTATAAGCATAAGCATAAATAAAAAATGAAACATGGTTGATTCATTCATACAACATTCATATATTTATTCATACAACATTCATATATAACATCCACATGCATCATATATCAAAACAAATTCCTCCCCTCCAACATGCATCATATCATCATTTTTTTAACAAAAGAAGTTATAAACTAGGGTTCATCTTGAGGGTTCAACATTTTTCATCCAACAACATCCACTACTTGTATCATATAAAATCCACATGCATTATATATAAAAACAAATTCCTCCCCTCCAACATGCATCATATCATCATTTTTTAACAAAAGAAGTTATGAACTAGGGTTCATCTTGAGGGGTTCACCATTTTTGCTCCAACAAAATCCACTACTTGCATCATATAACATCCACATGCATCCTATCTCAAAACAAATTCCTCCAATATTCATCATATCTTAAAAAAATTAACACAAAAAACTATGAACTAGGGTTCATCTTGAGGGTTCACCATTTTTGCTCCAACTACATCCACTACTTGCGTCATAGCATATCAACATGCATCATCATATCAAAACAAATTCCTCCAACATGCATCATATCAAAAACAATTTCTTCAAAAAAATATGAACTAGGGTTCATCTTCACACTACCATTCCAACTAGTGACTAGAGTTCATATCTAACACAATATAACATCTAAAATCAACCTAAATCAATCCTATGGTACAAAAAAATCTAGTTCAAAAAATGGGAGTGATTTGAATCAAATAATGCGACAAAACAGAAATTATTTGATTAAAACTAATTGGAGGGATCAAAGGAGCTTACTTTTCTCTTTTCGGAGCTATCTCGATCCGCAAAAACGATGAAAAAACGAAGAAGATCCGAGGGGGGAAGTGGAGGAGATGAGAGAGGGAGCGAGAGAAGAACTGCCCCTCTGTTCTTGGGGAGGCTGGGTGTGGGGGGAGGAGGGGGTGGGGCGGGCGGCCGCGCCCAATAACTGTCCACACCCTACTGCCAGGGTACCTGGCGGTAGGATCAGACATCCTACCGCTAGGACCTGCGGCGTTAGGATGGGACGGAGGGGGACGACAACCGTTTACGCTGCTGACGTGGATTAGTTTCCTACCGCCGAGCCCGATGGCGGTAGGAAAAAGGGCCAGATTTCAAAAAAAAATGAACAGGGTAAGATCTCAATTTTATTTGCTAAAAGGGTGAAAACACGAGATTTTGCACCGATGGCACGTACACATGCGATCCGATTGTACTTGGTTTGTAAGCAGCACGTGGAGCTGCGGCTGGCGCACCACATAGCTAGTAGCGGCGCCACATATGATAGATCTACTAGTACAGAAGAAGTACAGGGGGCTTTAGGGCATCCACAATGTGATGTTTTTGCGCCTCTAAGGCCGCCTCTAAAGATTTCTAGTCTGCCTCTATACACTGCATGATTCAGTTTGTCCGCCTCTATGCTTAGCGTCGCCTCCAACACTAGAGGCAGCCTCCAAGTGAATAAACAAGTGGAAGAAAAGAAGAGAGGAGGAAAGAGACCTGCATGCACGCGGATGAGAAGTTGTAACTTGGATTTTTTATTTGTTGTAGGCTTATGGTGGGCTCCACCTTGGAGGCATGTTAAAATCTTTATACACTGCGGAACTTTCATTCATGCTTAGAGGCACTAACGTGGGGCCCAGCTTAGAGGCTGCACTGCCTCCATACATTAGAGATGCTCTAACAAGAGCCTGTCCCCGGCTCCTCGGGCCTCGGCCCTGGCCGAACCAGCTCGGGATGAGCGAGAACGAGGCGCCGTGATGGGCACGGCACGGCACCGCACCGCCACATTATTTGAAATCCACAAATATTTTATAAATTCGCTGATCTTTTATTGTGTTTTTAAATTCACAACATTTTAAATTCGATAATTTATAAAAAGTATGTGAACTTCTTCAAATGAAAATACGAGCTTGTTTTTTCCGAGTTAGAAGTGAGCGAGCGGGAAAAAAAGCTAAGCAAGAGAGCGGAGCGAGGAGCCAAGTTGAGCGAGTGAGGGTTTTATGGGACGGCTCATGTGAGCGTTATAGGAACAGCTTCATGGTTTCAATGTGGAATAAGAACTCCCAAGGAATGTGAAGTTTTTTATCGAGAGCTCACATGCACCTAGGTGAAAAGTAAAATCTGAAGAAAAAATAGTAGATAAATTCAAAAGTATCTGAATAATTTTGTGACAAACATTGGTGAGTTTTAAACCTGTGTGCAAACATTCATGAGGGAACGAAATTCGTTTAGGTCTAGGAAAAAATAAAAATCGATGTGTTACAAACACTATTTCTGAAAGCATTTTGAAGCATGATTTTGTTTTTTTTTGTTCATACCTCCACAAGTTTTATTCCATCGCGAAAATTTGTAGACAGTTGAAAGCACTCATCAATTTTTGTTTCCAATTTTTTTTAGAAGTTTTTAATTTTTTGGAGATTTACTGCTCACCTGGGTGCATGTGAGCTCGAGATTAGAAGAACATTTTGGCTCTTAAGGGCTCACACAGCCAACACAGGTAAACACCAAGGCTGATACATGTAAGGACACCACAACCATCAAACACGCTAAACAACTCCTTTCTCCCCTTGGAACAAATATCTCTTCAACAACAACCCAACACGGTATATGAATGAAAGAAAACACAAAGTACATGAAACCAAAACGAAACTGCCAACGGCAATAACCTACTAGAGAAAAAAAAGGTTAATTCCATGAGTGACGAGCTGCGTGGCGAAGCACGTGTTACCCTGTAGTCAACATGTACAGGTACACTGTTAGACATCAAGAGGCGACTTTGGATCTTTTGGTGTCGAGTAAACAGCCCCAAAATTGCAACCATCAGCGCGTTCGGTTGGTCTGTGGACGCGGGTGCAGAAATTTGCACAACATAAAGCATCGTTCTATGGTCAGTTGGCCACTCAAATTAGATTAGTATAAGAACCCTTTTAAAAAGAAGTAGTAAGAATCACCTAGGTAAATAAATACTCCACCTGGTCCATGGTTTATACTAGCACAGTAACAGCAAAACTGGTCTGAACATATACGTGAAATGATATGAAAACCTCCACGTGGCGCCCCACAAAGAGTGTTTCAATCATCTTAATAAGACCATGGTTCCAGAGTTTCTAGATTCAGGGAAGACGTTACGTGCTAGGATTTCAAGCAGGAGGCCCGACATAATTAGTGCATTCTTATCATTTGGAAGCATCCACCTCAAGTTTAAGGTTGGTCACAATGGGCAAGAACATAAACTAGTAACTTACACACTTCACTAGACTATGTTACTACCTCCATAGTGGGTAGGAACATCTATGTAGTGTCATGCAACGATGTATTTATTAGGTTATAGACTCATTGTTTTTTGGAGTGTGTGATGTTCGGGTAACTTAGCTAGTTACCACAAGCACCTCTCTCTTCATTAAATACATGCCACATAAGCAAAGTTGTATTGGAGTGTGTGATGTTACTCCTAAGTTCCTCCCCACTGTGACCAGCCTAAAGGCTGTGTGTTCTGAAACTGGACCAGGCCGGAAAAGTCCCAGAAGGACAGGTCTCAGGCCCACCGAGAAGATGCTCCGTCGGTCAGATCTCGGAAGAGTGCCAACATGTCTCTAGAATACACAGCATTGCAGGCCCACAAGAAGATGAAGTACTCCCTTCATTTTTATTTATTTCACATATTAGCTTTGTCTTGAGTCAAACTTTTTAAATTTTGACAAAGTTTATTAAAAAAATATTAACATCCATAATACCAATTAATACCATTAGAATCATCATTCAATATATTTTCATACCACATATATTTACATTCTAAAAGTTTAGATTGTTTTTGATAAACTCGATTAAACTTTATGAAGTTTTGACTTACGTCAAAGCTAATATGCCGAGTAAATAAAACGGAGGGAGTAGTGAATAAACGTATCGATTTTTCTGCGAGCTGCATTTCGGAACAGGGCTCTATCCCAGCAGTGGCGAGGTGCAATTCTGTAAATGCATGGTTTTTCCGCACCATTATGATCATACAACTCAGGTTTATTGTCGGGAAAAAATGTTCTGCTAACTCTTGCCCAGTTGCCCTGAGCAAGTAATAGGTTCTGCTGGCCTATAAACGATGTTGTGCATCCACGGCCGACGTGTTCTCCGAAACCTGCACCATCTCTGAACTTTCTGATCAAGCCACGTTGCCACGACAGCATCTGCCTTTCGCAATGAATCAATCGCCAGAGCAACCGTAGCCCTTTCTCTTTTTCCAGTCTCAGCCTTTCCTGATATCAATGGGGCAGCTCTATGCGTTGAGTGTTTGAGAAACTAAATGATGCCTCATCTATCTTTACTTAGGTGGAAGAGGTGAGGCATAAGGAAGGTGATGCCTCCATTGTACATGCCCTAATTGCAATGGAATCGCGACGCGAGCAAAGCATAGGCGCCATTGTCATGGCGACCTTTTTGACCTTCAGGCCCGGACTAGCCCGCCTCCGAACGCATACGACACCTACTATCGCAGCTAAAAAAGGTTGTTTGGTGGCTGCCGCACCGGCGGTTGTGCTCCTCTCCACTTCATGGTGTTGCGCTTGGGCGTGAAGCTGCCAAAGTCTTGATCGATACCTTGCAGGCTGCAGCATGCTGTTTGTTGACTGTATGAGTCTTGATCGATACCCTTTCACTTTTCTCCAAGGGTGATGCTACATGGACGATAGAAAATGCACGATCCTTGGACGACGTTTCACATAGCTGTTGATTTCCTTCTTGTTTTCTGTCTGTACGGGCCATGTTAATGTTCTGCAAGCGTCGTGCAGGTGAGTATCGTCTGCACATCACTTTTGTTTTTGCAATCTTACCTCTTTTTTTTCTGAGGCCAACTCCAACCGGGCCGACGCAAACAGAAGCAGGCCTCATCCGTATTTTGTGCGTTTGGACGAACATTGTCCGATTCTGTCTGGCTTGCAATAGATGCACTCGGCGCTATCGACGCATCTCAAATTTAGGTATTAAAAAACTAATGCAATTAAAAGTTAAAAATATATAAACTTAATAGATAAAAACACCGGCCGAAGTCCACTTATAGAATAATTAAAACACAAAATAATAAATAAAAACTAAAATAACATCCCGCCACCCGCAGCCCCAGGCGTTGTTGTCCTCGTCCTCCTCGGTCAGGTCGACGCACAACGGCGCCTCCACCCAGGGGGGAAGGACTGTTGCTCCTCATTCGGGTCCGCCGCCTGCCACCGCGCCACCAACTGCTCCTCCTCGAGTCGCTCAACATTCGCGCCACGCTCCGCCTACATGGTATGTTCCGCCAACTCCTGCTCGGCCGCCAACGCCCGCGTCTCGGCATTGTAGAGGTGCTATCAATACTCCTCGTCGGTGGCGCCCAAACACACGGGCGTGCAGGACACGTAGATCGGCAGGGTGCTCGTCCACCACCACGAGTGGAGTGGGACGAGCGGCAATGAAGGTGGTGGTAGCGTGTTCGCCTGTACTTTGGCCCTAGATTCGGCCAGAGCGAAAGCAAGGCCAGGCCACTTGGCCATCTCCTTGTGCTTGGACTCTTCGATCGCCTCTCGTGTCGCCTCCTCGAGGGTCACCTGGTAAACTGCCTCCTCTTCTTCGCCCTCCTCCTTCACCACTACTGGCGGGGGTAGAGCGTGGACATCCATCTAGACGACTCCCGGCGCGTAGGCTGGGTCGCATCATTCCTCCGACAAGAGTGGGCACGGCGGTTGTGGATCTTGGTCGCGGACGCTTGGACTACGACACAACTAGCACTGGAATCCTGTTGCGGGTCGAGGTGCCAGCATGAGGGAGGTTGATGTCTGGCCATAGTAGTGGGACGCGATGCTCCTAGTGGAAGTGCGCCCGGTGCACGGGGATGTACAACCGGTCGCACTCGACAAGCCGACCTCATGGTCGTTCTTGCCATGCTTGCTAAAGAAGTCCATGGCCCCGCCGTTGTCTAGGGTTCATGCCAGATGGCGGGAGAGTAAGCTTTAGATGTGGACTAGTGTGGATAGAAGTGGATGAGGGCGCCCTAGTGCACACTTGCATTTAAAATGGACGTGCGTGGACGGTTCTTGCAGCTGACGTGCCGGCCTGAACACCCGTGTGCCGTTGCTGGTTGGGCGGCCAACATGCAGGTCCGAGATGGACACCGAGCAGACGTGCGGTGTGTCCATCTCATGTTCGTGTGGATGCAAACATGCCTCGAATTTAGAACAGAAGTGCATAATTACGAAGGAATCGCAACGCAAGCAAAAGCATATGCACCATGGCGACCTTTTTGGCCTCTCCTCCTAGCCCGCTTTCACCTATTCTTGCTGCTCAAAAAAAGTTGCTTGCTGCCCCGTGATTGTGTTTTATAGCTCCTCTCTACTCCTCCTGTTGCTGTGCTTTTTTTTTTTGAACTGTAATATTCGGTCTGTGCCCTGCAGCACGCTGTTTGTTGACTGTGTGAGTCTTCATAATCATCCTACGCAGCAGGTACGAGCTGATTTTTTTTTGCAGGTACCAGCTGTTGTGGGGCTAGCATCATGAAGTCACCTTGCTCCATGCCCGGTGAATTAATCAGTCAGCTGAGGCAAGTGGCCGACGGAGTGGATTAGCCCATGCAGTACATTTACTGACTCACTAGGAGTTGTAATTACGCATCTGTGTTCTACGGCTGGTCGTAATGGTAGTATCATAGCTAGTATCATGCATGACAACTAGTAGACAATTTTAATGATGTGTCATAAAATTAAATAAAGAAAAAGATGGTTGAGTATCATATTATGATACTGTATCATAATAAATGCAACGCTACTATTTGTCATGCATGAATAAATAGAGTATTTATTGGTCTTCATTGTATTTTATGCCAAATTTTGACCATAGATTAAACTAACAAAATGTTCATGCATGTCATTAAAAATTATATCTTTAAAAACTATGTTTAAATACGAATCCAACTACATAATTTTTGTTGACATGTATTAATATTTTGTTAGTTAAATCTTTAATCAAAATTTGGCACAAACTACAAAAATGATCTATAAACCAGGACAGAGGTACTAATAATATACTGCTATAATACTATGCATTAGGAAGGTAGCATCATATACTAGTATCATATGATACTATCCATTACAACCAACCTACTCCCGCGCAATTCACTCGAGTACTACTTGTCTATATGGCGAACTGTCGGGGGGACTACACTACACTGCATTCTGTGCTCTCCGGATCCGAGAGTAGGACTCCTACTCCTACATCACCAGATCACGGGCTTGGCTTCTCCCCACACTAGAAAAGACGCATATCATTGGCGAACGTGAACCTTCGCCAGAAAGCTCCCCATCCATCGGTAAATAGTGTTTCTAACCAGATAACAGGCCCCACACATGTGCACGAAGCATAATCCAGGTCTAACAACAGATCGAGGAGAAGAACCAGACCCGTTGCCAGCCAAAATCAACCATGCTAGGTCGTCACATCTCATCACATTTGACCTGAAATTAGTGTATGGCCACCGAATCGGTTCAGCCGTACTCTGGTCACACGGATCACAAATCCGACTTGCCTTAATTAATTAACATTATCTAGCCTGCAGATGCAGCAGATAAGTGCGGCGCCCCATCTGCTTCTTCATCGATGCCCCCACGGCGTCAAAGCAACTCCAACTCAGAAACCCAAACGGACACAGATTTTGTCCGCTTTTGTCTGTTTGGTTCTCCTCTCCGCCAAGCGGACACGGGGCGGACACAGCGGATATCCAACGCACGAACCTAAAAGCGGACAGAGCGGACATTGCGGGCATCCATCCGCCGCCCCTCCTCTCCCTATCGCGCCGTCGGACATCGCCGCTCCCCCTCGCGCCGTCCGGCCCCGCTGCTCCCTCTCACGCGGTCAGGCCCCGCCGCTCCTCCACGCAGCCGTCTCGCTATCGTCCGCCGCGGGCGCCGCCCTGACCCCGAACGCGGTGGTCGTGCTGTCCCGCGCCTCCTGCTCGCCGCCCCGCTCGACCACCTCCTGCTCGCGGGGTGCGGCGCATGCGAGCGGCGCACGGTCAAAGCAGCGTTTGCGGAGGCGAGCTGCGGGGCACGCGGCGGGCGGAGCGAGGTGGCGCGGCTCACGGTGGCGTGCGCGGAGAGGCGTGGCGAGGCCTGCGGCGAGCGGCCGGGCGCGCGGGGGGCGGGGCGAGGTGCTCGGGGGCTCTCCAGTGAGCGCGGCGGCCGCCTGCGCATTTGTTCTCGCCGGTGGCCTCACTCCTCTTCGCGGGGTGGGTGGAGCTAGACACCAGCTCGTGGTTAGTCACTGGTAGGTGGGACCAGAGGCAACCAGGGGCGGACACGAGCGGACAACAGCGGTCGACGAGAGCGTCCGCTTCTGTTCGCTTTGTACCCATTTATTTTTAGATTTGGGTCAAGTTTAGATCGGGGGCGGACAGCAGACGGACAAGGTCGTCCGTTTAGGTCGCCCCGTTGGATGAAATTTCGTGTCCGGATGACCCAAGGTCTCCCCTTGAAGTTGCTCTCACGTGCATCGCTAGCTGCTTGCCAGCAGCAGCCTGCTAATGCCTCGGACATGCCAATACGCCTCGACAAGGACGCGCGCAGCAAGCATATGCTGAACGGAACGCGTTGAAATGTCAAAGCACAGTCCACACCGATGGTACGTACGCACGCGATCCGACTGTGAGCATCACGTGGAGCCGTGGCTGGCGCACCACGTAGCAAGTGGCGACGCCACGGGTGATGGATCTGTTGAATGTAAAAGTGATTGAATGAAGAAAGGCTCCTGATTTCATTGATTCTCAAGATATATATACACTCCGAAGAGGCGTCTTGTAGAGGCGGTAGTTATAATAGAGATGGGAAGGGAAAGAATGCGTCTGTACGGACACATGCGTCCGTACGAGGCGTCTGTTCGGTGTTGGACACACCTATTCAACTAATGACGGTTCATTAATTAACCCGTGTTAATTAACTAACATATAAAATCTATTCCTAACACTCTCCCTTGTACAACACCTCTTCTTGAATAATCCATTACTGAAGGCTTCTTGTATATTCGTCATTCATCTTGAGAAATCCTTGTATAGTCTTTAAAGTCTCCTCGAAAAACCCTGTGGAAAAAAATATAAGGAGAATAGTGTAGATATGTTGCTAAAACTCCTTTAAATCCAGTGGGAAAAATAAGGAGAAAATGAGGCAACATATAATGATTATGTCTCTTGATAACCCATATGAGAAAAACCTTCGGAGAAGGATAAAACTCATAAATAAGTTTAGAGACCAATAAATATGTCTTGAGTACTTTCTTTAAAAACCCCGATAGGGAAAATAGAAAGTATATGATATATGATCTTTGAGAAGATATAGCCTCATTAAAAACCATTATGAGAAACTTTGAGAGAAAACTCATAAGGAAAAAGAGTGCGATTATATATACCATTGAAAACTCCTTTAAAACCTAGTGGGAAAAAATATAAGGAGAAATGATATGGCATATATGTACACTTGTGCTTCTATTGTCTCATTAAAAACCTTTTATGAAAAACCATTAGGGAAAAACTCATGAAGGGAAAAAGAGTACAATATATGCAGTCTTATGATTGTTAACAGGTTATAGATTTGGGAAATTACTCCCCCTGAACTTTGCAAACCTGGAGAATGTGTAATACAAATTCCATTGATATGATCATGACATTATTAATAATCTGTAGGATTTTCAAAGTATGTTGTTTGCAAATTGTTTCCTCACTTTCTATAATTTCCGAGGGTAAGTAATTTTCGAGCAATGTGCTTTATGATATTGCTCTTCATATAACCTTTAGGTATTGAGTAACACAAGTGGTAGCGTCTTGATAACTCAAGTTATGTGATTCTGATGAATCTCAACCACATGATTTTGAATGTGGTTAATCGTTCTGCTAAGCCATGCATATTTTGCAATGCTTTTAGATAAAACAATTATGTCAAAATGATAACTAGAAATAGCCATTAATGCTCACTTAGATGACTTCCATATGAAGGCTATTCCCGCAAATTCAGTCATTGATATGGCATTGTTGGGATCAAAGAAAGAGCCAATATCATTATATCATATCATGGTCATATCTTGTATTTCCTGATGGAAATATCCAAGCTTTTATTGTGAGCTTGAGATATAAGCTAATATTTCTTATATCGTCCATATACCTTTTGTTGTGGGTTGTACTCTAAACAAAGATAGCAAATTTAGTGTCAGGCCTGACGTAGTTTTGCAATTATATGAGTGCTTTGACATTAGTGAGATAGAACTTCAGGTCTGATATCACTTCATTATCACCCCTAGGTATGAATGGATTTGTACCCTATCAGGGGTACTATGACCATATTACATGTCTTTTATTGGTTTGATATATCCACATTGGACTTCTCATATATGTCTTGGATATATGTAGACTGATATATATTCTTGAGAGAATGCTCAAGTTGTAAGCTTAAGCTAAATTTGGCTGAATCCAAATTTCCCGTCTTGAGATGATTATGTGTATGTTTAGGTCTTGTATAGACATTGATGATGAGGTCATCAATATATACTGAGGCGATGAAAGGAAATCAAATCTGGGATTCCTTTATTAAACATGTAAATAATTATCATTATTCCAGTAATCCTTTTGAAGAAGGAACTCATTTAGTCGGTAGTACCATATGATTTCCGACTATTTCAAGTCATAGAGTGACTTATGAAGTTTTACACAAAAATTGTTGCGATTTTCTTTTGGATTCGGAAGTATAAGCCCTTCAGGGACTTGAATAGAGATTTCCGAAATGAGAGACTCATATGAGTATGTAGCCACTTCATCCATCAACTGCATGGTTATTGTTATTATTTTTATTGCCAATGATATTTAGTATCGAAACATAATTTCGCTCATACCAAGAGGGTATGTTACATCATAATCGATGTCGGGTCTCTGCGTGAACCCTTTTGCTACAAGCCTCGCTTTCTCACCACCTCATTGACTTTGTCTATGAATGAGAAGTTTTTAGTATTCCATATGGAAGATACTTATGAGGAGTAGGTATTACTGCGGTAAATACTACTCATTTGTAAAGCGAGTGCTATTCTTCATTGCTTACTTCCTTTTATGTGAACCAATATGAGTGCAAGAGGCACTCTACCATGGATTTTGGTTCGGGCCCAAAAGGTTTAGCAATTTGAGAAGAAATATATGTCGATAAATGTAGTCTTTAGTTTATTTGATTCTGATGGAATCATTGAAGTTTGTGGATAATATATTTATTCCTTTTAACTCCTTGTGATTTCCTACAACAAATGGAGGTAAGGTGTTTCAATGTCCCGGCACCAAAACATTTGTGCACATTTATGCCGGGCTTTGGATGATGAGCATCCAGTGAGGTGTCTTTCAACTTGATGTTGAATTACATTTACTGGTTGAGGAATTGATTTCCTCTGTTTCCGCGGAAGCATATGAGAAGTTATATCTCGTGTTGTCAGACTTTCTCCCCCTCTTGCTCTCATTTGGGGAGAAGAGTGGTTTGTCAGGTACCTCCACTCTTCCTGACACTTTACTGCAGGAATATAGAATTTAGTGACACCTTGTCATCAGTAAATGTCTGTGGCAGATTTGCAATGTGTTGCAAATATATGATTCTCTAAACTTCTAGTTTAGATTCTTTGAGTACGTGGATATAAGGATTGAATGTCAATAACATTTATAATTTATTTCTCGGCATTCTTTGTGGTACTTATCTCCCCCTAATGCCGGAAAATATCCTTATTTCTTATGCAATCAGCATACGGGCTATGAATAATTTTGATTGACGGATAAATTGTTATTCCTCACATAGATCCCTAATTGTCTGTGAGTGCCCATTGATGTACGCTGGAGTGGTGATATCGGTATGTAACGAAATTATTGCAGATGGGAAATACTTTATTGATTTCCACGTAGTTACTACAAGGGGAAAGTAGTATAATATGCAGTTGGTATGATTTAGATCATACTTATAGTGTGTAAGGCCGTATTTGTCCAGGAAGAGGCTAGTAAATTTACAATTCTTTGAAAGTGGTCATGTAATTTATTTGACTTTGTTTGATAAGAAATTTAGTTAAACCATTCTGAGTATGTACATAGGGTACTGAATGCAATCAGAAAAGTCTCGTGAAATGAGTTCAACGACATTGTCCATTCGAATGGATTTATCTTTTGTTCAGGAGAACTTTGCTCCTACTTTGATAAGTTAAGCAATTTATCAGGTAAGATCATGGTTGTGTGTGATTAGAAACACACTTAAAAAAATTATAAATGTGTATATGAGTATCATAAGTTATCTAAATTACCCCAAATAATGGTTAAGCAATCCACATATATCTTTTGAATGTGTTCAAGGAAGAATAAGTGGCTTGCTTAGAATTGTTAAGGTGAGAGTTCCTTAAAATAGATTTCCCCTATGGCACATGTGGTGCACATATAATCTGATGATATGGGGAATATTTTGCAACTTGTTAAGTTGTGACCAACAGAATTGTCAACAATTTTCTAATCACCCCCAAACCAGGATGGCTAAGGCTATCAAGCCTAATATTTAATTTATTAATACTTAGAAAATCATTGTGTGCGCAACAATATTGAGTATGAATTGAAGCATACATTCAAATTTATCGAATATTGTATCCAAGGGATATGATATTGGGCATTTTACTACATGTTGCAGTACAAGTATAGGCTAATAATATGGTGGGATAATTAGGACATTACCTGAGGTCCCCGATATTCTTGAGTGCAAATGAGTTCATCCTCCATTTTCTGCACTAGATTTTGGTCCTCCTTCTGATGAAGATTCTGAGAACAATCCTTTACTAGAATTCGGTTGTTATTTGCAAATTTTCAAATTTATCCCATTAAACTTATTGGCCTTTTAATAAATTTGTGGTGTGGTTCAACCATATGTTTGACGGTCTGGTAATCATAGATACAATACTTATATAACCACACATTTGACAAACTGGAGAGCTGTCTTTTGATCATTTGAAAATGACCAATTCCTATTAAGAGATGATTCTATCTTTGGTTGTCTATTAGCATCCACTTTACTTCGAATTCCTCATGGTTTTGTGTTGTTACCACTAACTTGCATAGTATTGTCGGTACTAGTAAGAAATTTCAAATAATGGTATAGCACCCGTTGGTTGAATCTGACGATTTTAAGAAATTCCATGTTTCTTCATCATAAAAATGGTAGTACCATCTTAAGAGGAGATAAAGTGTATAAGGAATTTTCAACTGGATCTGCATATGAAAATATTTGATCACGAGATCTCAACTTGAAGTTGATTATGTGACAGAATTGTGAGATGCAATAGACTTGAGGTCTTGAAAAACGAATGGGCGATCATTCGTGATGTGCTCATGGCAGCATGTTTCTCTTAAAGGAAAAATATTCGAAGTGAATAAATACTCATCCATAATGTACTTAGTTTGAGAACTAAGTGAAGTTTGCGACATATAAAATGAATATGTACATATTTAGCTATCAAGAGAATAGCCATGACATTTTTCAAACATGGGGTTAGTCACTATAAAATATCAACCCAAAATGTGATGTGGATCTTGTAATAGTGTTTGAGACACTCGATCTTTGCTATAAATTATGGTCTCCACCTTTATGTATGGACGACAATATCATCACAAATAGTAATATTTGTGTAATTTTCCACGTCTTATTCAAGCAAAATTATGCTTAAATAATTCATAATAGAAAAAAATGCCATTTTAATCATGTAAGATCATTATTATTATCTCTTTACTAGGAGAGTAAATAATTTTAGTGAACAACAATAATTGCTTCAAAGGAGCAAATTTTATGATAGCTGATGCTAGCTATACACTCATATGTGTAGACCTCAATTTATATAGGATAACACTTTGAAGATAATCACCGGATGCGGTGTAAATCTCGCAGCAATAGATAACATAGTCTGACTTTTGTCAGTAGATGTTCATAATTCTATTACCTTATGTTATGCAAAATGTGTGAAATCACTTTAAAGGTAATCATCTGTCACAAGTGACATGATGTAGACCTTGCTGTAATAATGGATAGTCTGCAAAATTTGCAGTAGATGCCAGTATTACCTTATAATATCTTGAGGTAGTCACATATAATATTAATACTTGGAAGAGCACTTCGAAGGTAGTTATCTTGTTAAAATAAAAAAATGTAGACCTCACAGTAGTGATGGATAATCTGCAAATTACGCAGTAGATGCCATCATACCTTGTGATACGCAAATAAAATATGATGTAGTCATATTAAGTATGACACTTCACAATCATTGTTTTGAATTTACATCATGATTTGCAAGAAGAAGAAAATCAACTGCAAAACATAGTTGTTGCATTTATTGTAAAGAACAGTACTAGTATCTTTAGGGTCCATTGCAGATGTAATGGTCGGCCCATCCAAAAACATATAGGCTCAATGCCTTGGAACTCAACCGATATTATATAGTGGTATTAACCAAAATCTAAAACAATAAACCTGATGGCTTGTGTTCAAGTAATATTAAGTCTGATGATGCATTTGCCAATAAAAGAAACTAGAAGGGCTTAGACTCAAATGGCCGAAGGGATAAGGTTCCCTATCGTCATCCACTCATCCTCGATGCATCACAAACCCATCGATTTGTTTAGTTCTGCACAGAGGCACCGATGCTGCGGTTCATGGCGCCGCCGGCCGTAGCCAGAGGGCTTGCTCGTACAACGCCACGCGCCAGAGGGCGTTGCCGGCCGTCGGTTTCTGCGCCGTGCCGGAGGACGTCGCCTCCACTGCCGCTCATGGTGCGCTCACGCCGAAGGGCTGGATAGCCGCGTCGTGGTTGGTCGCTCCGTGGGAGCCGCCCTGAGGTCGAGAGCCTCGGATGATGGCCATGTGGCGGGCTCGTCGCTGTGCGCCGAGGATTCAGACCGATGGAGGGCGCCGCCGGGGTGCGTCGGGCGCAGAGGGTGTCGCCTCTGCCTGGGCTGTGGACCGCGCTGCCGCGCGCCTGAGGGCATTGCCATGCCGGGCACCGGCCGTTGGCCGCTGCGGCCGCCTCCGGGTGCAGGCTGGGAGCAGCCGGGCCGAAGGTTTCCGCCGCTCCGCTAGGAGCCTGGCCGAGGCAGCGTTGTCCGGGCCATGGGTCGCCGCCGAAGTTTGCCTTGGACGGCATGCAAACGACGCCCTGGAGGTTAGTGCTTACTTCGTGCAGGAACGAAATTGGAATTGAATCACCTGATTGATGTATCAATCAAGATACAGAGTTGGTCTTTGGATGATTGTCGTTTTGTACGAGATGTGTTACAGGGATCTTGTATGTTTCCTTCTGATCCCCTCCCCGTTCTTACCTTTCTCTCTGGATTTTGTGCTTTCATCTCATTTGCATCTGGTTTCTTCCCAGATCGAGAGATTCGCCGCGCCTGGGCCGTGAACGCCTCGGGCTGATGCGGGAGGTCGAGGCCACGCGACCACGCGCCGGCTGGAGACTTGCGCCGCCGTGCCGTTCTGCAGCGTGAGGCGTGCACGCATCACGCACCGGTGGGCTTGGACTGTCGCCAGTTCCGCGTTGCTCGCAGGCGAGCCGTTCGTGAAAACGCTCCGCCGGGGACAACGCGATGCGTCAAAGAGGTCTGGGCTCGCACTCGTTCGGCTGTCTCTCGGCCATCAAAGACATCGCCGGTGACGGATTGATAGTGTGCGGGCGCCGCCGGCGCTGCCAGTTTGTTTAGTGGCCTAATCGCTTGCTCGGGTCGGGTTAGGGCAAAGGGCTGATAACATGTTGAATGTAAAAGTGATTGAATGAAGGAAAGGCTCCTGATTTCATTGATTCTCAAGATATATATACACTCGGTAGTTACAATAGAGATGGGAAGGGAAAGAATGCGTCTGTACGGACACATGCGTCCGTACGAGGCGTCTGTTCGGTGTTGGACACACCTATTCAACTAATGACGGTTCATTAATTAACCCGTGTTAATTAACTAACATATAAAATCTACTAGAAGAACGCCCGTGCGTTGCAACGGGGTCACATTAATTTTAAGAGTAATATTACGACATTGACGATCTTTTTTACCATCAAATCCTCACACACAGAGACACACACTCTTCCTCCCTCTTCCTCACTCTCTACCCCCTCTCCCTCTCTCTCTAACACACACGCATATCTATCTTATTGTGTACGGGACCATAATCCGTCTATTTCACACATACACGCTAGTGCATAACAATATGGATTATGTGTATTATATTTGCCACCAGAACTGGGGGAATTAATTTCATGTAAATCGACCAGCCACAGCTCCAAGAATACGCGGCTGAGGTGGCTCGGGTCGGCGTCGGCGCCGTCCAGCGCGGGCCACAGGCCCGCTTCCAAGTGCACGTGCAATGCACGTCTTCACAAATGTTATAACCAGATGTGAGAAATCACATGCATAGAAAAGACATTCTGATAGCAATCCAAATACCATACTCAATTGAATACCTAACCTGGACAATACTCTTATTTCTATGCGCCAGAAAAAATGGAATAGCAAAGCTAAGTATGCCTACATACGCTTAAATTATATATAAGAATCTTGGGTGAACAATTGCAACAAAGCACTAAGCAGCGATAAATTTAAATAAAAAATCCATTAACTATGCAGGCAGCAGGCTTGTTACAACATAGAGAGATAGGAAAATGTCACCTCCAGTAATGTAGCGCAAAGGAGTGGAACGAAGCATGAATGAGCGGTTGTCTGTTCTTCTCCATGTACATGGATCAGCAGTAGAGGCCAAGTATATAAGTACTTGACTGAACTCCACTCTTCGTGTACGGAGAGCCATGTCACCTTCTCGCCGCTGCAGCATGGGAGGACGGCTGGTTCACGTGACCCTCCAGCTGGGGGATCCATGGTGGCTGACCGTGGAGCTCGAGGCAGAGAAGTTGAGGGCAGTAGTGGCGAGATTCATGCCGGCCAACCGGGCGAAGAGGAGGTCGTTGGGGAGGGACACATCGGCAAGATCCGGTCACCACGCGACCTGAAGAGCAACAGTGATCTCCACAAGCTGTAGGCCGACGGCGTGCTCCATCCCCTGCGATGGGGTGACCATGGCGGTGGCCACAGCTCCTCATGCTCGCCTCGATCTCGGCGACACACGCTGAGTGTAGGAGGCAGCAACGACCTCGACGAAATCTTGGCCTCCATCCCGGAACACATGAAGGACCTCGGCCCCGTCGCTTCTCCTTCCGCCGTAGCTGCACGCGGATGCGGACCGTGGGTAGGAGGGCAAGCGGCGTCGCCTCGGCTGACGACAGGGAGCAGCGTTGATTTCGGGTAGGTGGCATCGCGAGGACGGCCGCGGCCGCGGGGAAGCACCCCGATCATGCTGCCAGGCCAATCCTTCTCCTCCGATCCCCTATCCCCGAAGATTGCGCCGCCTTCACGGTCGTGTTGTTTCCATATATTATGCCATTTTTTCCTGTAACTAAACAAACGCGGGCGAGCGGATGACAGAGTTTTGGTCCGCCCTCTAAAATTGCTAAACGCACTTTTGGTGAGGATTATTGTTAATAAATGAATTCAATTATGTCACTCTAAATAAATTGATTCAATCATGTGACTCTAATTACTTGGGATTGTTATGTGCACACTAAGCGGGGTGCAGTTAGGAAAAAAAATGTTTTCTAATTAAAGTGATTGAGTGATTTAAGGTAAGGTTAATTAATTTAGATTTGATTTTTAGTGATTGTTAGTAAAGTATGATGCGTCTTTAAAATATTTTATTTGTTTCCTTAAAATATATTATTTGTTTTCTAAAGAAATTTGCAATAATGGAAGGTATCGGTTGATTTGGATAAGTTAGTAAATTTAGATCCGTGATTGCGTGCATGATTGGAAAGTGCTGATTTGCAAGTAAAGAGCTGAGGGGTAAATAAACCGGTGAATAAGAAACCAGCATCGAAAAAAATCTACGACGATTAACCTATGAAAAAAACCGGACGAAAGTGGTGGGACGAAAAAAACCTGGAAGCGAGACTACCAACTGCAGTTAGGAAAGAAAATGTTTTTTAATTAAAGTGATTGAGTGATTTAAGGTAAGGTTAATTAATTTAGATTTGATTTTTAGTGATTGTTAGTAAAGTATGATGCGTCTTTAAAATCTTTTATTTGTTTCCTTAAAATCTATTATTTATTTCCTAAAAAAATTTGCAATAATGGAAGGTATCGGTTGATTTGGATAAGTTAGTAAATTTAGATCCGTGATTACGTGCACGTTTGGAAAGTGCTGATTTGCAAGGAAAGAGCTGATGGGTAAATAAACCGGTAAATAAGAAAGCAGCATCGAAAAAAATTTACGACGGTTAACCTACGAAAAAACCCGAACGAAAGTGGTGGGACGAAAAAACCCTGAAAGCGAGACTACCAACTGCTTCATTAGGAATAGAGATTCCTAACAGGATCTACTACAAGAGGTACAGGGGGCTTTGCGGGCCTGTCCCCCGCTCCTCCTCGGCCCTGGCCGAGCCAGCTCGGGATGAGCGGAGAGAGGGGCGCCGCGATGGGCACGGCACGGCACCGCACCGCCACGCGCGTCGATGCGCGCACATATCGGGTGCGGGTGGCGTAAAATAATAAACTACGCGCCGCGGCATGAGATCGTCTGGATATCGATGCGTTCGGATCATATTTTTTGCGTGGGAGTGGGAGGCGGGCCCGTCTTTCCCTGCTGCTGGCTGCGCCAAGCAAGCCACCACGCGGTCCCGTTTTTGATCGAGCACGCACAGCCGGACACTGTGTCTGTATCATCGCAGCGAAGGGAAACAGAACAAGAGCCAGAGTCACCTGTAGGGCAGTACTGCCCGCTTCTAACGGAGTCGCACCCATCATTCGCTTCGCTTCACGGGGAAGTGAAAATGGAGAAAAGGACGACCCCGACGCGCATATGATTGCGCCCTGTAGGCCGCAGGCCGTACCCTGAGACTCCCCACGGCGGTTCCCCGCGATGATGGCGAGGCTTTCCCCAGACCGTTCGTGGCTCGCACCGGCGCCAACTGCATGGAACCCATCTGTAGGCTCTAGGCCGCGAGAGCGAGACACGTCGAACCGACCGCGGGACCAGGGCGGCGCTTATAGTGTCGCGCCCGCGCGGACTCGGCCGTGGGCGATGCGGGCAGCCCGGGGCCACGGACGGATGGTGTCGCGCCGCATGCACGCACCGAGCATCAGGCAACGAGGATGCCTGTTGGAACGGGGAGAAGCAAAGTGATTTGCACGCTGTGTTAGCGCAGAAACTACTACGCCCCTGTTTAGATACTCTAACTCAATTAAAGGTTAGAGTTAGATTCTAATTCTGAACTAACACTGTACTAACTCTAACCAAATAGATATTTGGATGGAAATGCTTTTTCCCTATTTTCTGCCAGATTTGGTGTGGCCGAGGCAGACGGGGACGCGTCCAGTAAGGAGCCGTGCTGGCCACTCGCGCAGCCCGCCGGCCGAATCCGCCGTCCCTGCGCAAGGAACCGTGCTGGCCGAGGCCGACGAGGACGAGCCGCAACTGCTTACCGGCAGGCGAACGGGCCGCAGGGAGACGAGGGGGTTGGAACGTGAGGATAGGGTGGGGCTGCTTACCGACAGCGGATGGTAGCACGGATACGACGAGACGCCTACACATGCGGTGCGAGAGGGAGGGAGGGAGAGGACGAGAAGCTTCGAGGAAGTGGAGAGGAATCTGCTGTGGGAAGAGCGAAAGAAAATTATGTTTTTAGTAGTCCGAAAAAGAACTAACCCAAATAAGCACCTCTTGTGTCGGTTAGTTTTTTGAGAGGGCATCTAACCCAAACTAACCCTTCTGTTTGGATATTTTTGGGTTAGTTGAGCCCAAATAACTTTAACCTATGAATTCAAACAGGGCCACCTGCAATTTTAACTGTTGAAACTGGGCGGGACCTGATCTGGCACGGGCCACAGCGCGCTCTGTGGTCTGTCCTCCTTGGGCTCTCGTCTCAGGCTCCAAAAGCGATGCCGGAATCGTATCGCCGTCTTCGTGACCTGCCCCGCACCGCGGCATCGCCCGATCATGTGTTCGCCTTCTGTTGCGGCTAGGGATGTTAATGGTACGGATAATTTCCGCTCCGAATCCGCATCCGCATCCGTTTTTGAGGATATGGTATGCAATTATGTGAATCCGCCAGATATGGATGCGGATACGGATTTCGATCAGTCGGATATCCGACGGATATGGTAGCGGATTTGGTATCCCTAGTATCCAGCGGATGTGGATTATCCGCTATTTTTTGCGGATTATCCGAGGTAGGAAAACCGGATTATATCCGATAAAATAAGCCCAGACGAGACGGTCCATATAAGCCCATTAAAGTTAGTAATTGTTGATTTGCACTAACCCGATATACTCCTACCATAATGGCGTACACAATCACCGCTTGTAAAATTGGTAGCACAACGACAATAGCGCATACATACCCCTCTCTCCATTGCCAATTTGCCATCTTGCATTGTTGCTTCTCCCTGGCCGCCGGCTACATCTCTGATCTCTTCGATAGTCTGGTGGTTCAACGATGGTCAAAGATGCTCGTGGCCAATCAGTTGGTGCCAACAAAGGAGGTAAGTGATTTCGTAGATGCACACAGTCCTGCGCAAGTTAGAGCACCGATGATCTATGATCATGTTCGGCTGTCAATGGAGCCGTGAGCAGCCACATGCCCACACCACAGGCAAAAGGCACTCCAACGTCGTAACGCCTCAACGGTGTGGCTGATGCTTCTCACGGCCATGATCGGCAGCCCCGAAGCAACGATGGGAAACGTCCGCCGTCTTGATGGCGGTCTGCATGGATCTGACATGGGTTCTCGTCGACGCAGCTCGCCATTGGTAACACACCGATAGAACGTGACCAGTAGCACGTACGCACATACTGACATACTCCTCTAAACTCACCAGGTTGAAAGCAATGAATCCAATAGCTAGCTCTAGAAATCAATCCGATTGCTTGCTTGCTTCGTCCTTGGGCTAGCTTCTTGCAGTTACACGTCTTGCTTAATCAATGTATCTATGGTCAGACCCTCACAATCTCTCTCGTCTTTCTCTACTTTCTGTAGACTCACACACATGCCGTGTTTCAGAAAGACGTATTCTTCAGACTTTCAGACAAAAACAGAATAGCTGAAAAACAGAGACAGACAGAAACAGTAGTATTTGGTTCCGGCCAACACTTGCCCTTTTCTTCTTCAATTTTCAGCTAGCCTTTTCTGTACAACAAATACTTAAACATTTATACAAGATCGACTTGGCAACACAACCTGATTTAAACACAACCGACACACCCAGCTAGTTCAACTCAGCTACAGAGAAAAACATTCTGGCACGTAAGTTGGCTTCACTTGCAGCCTTGCAGGCAAACTGCAGCATGCCACTTCACTTCGGCACCCACGTATACTATTCAGTTCAGATCACCGTGCGGAGCAAAAGCAGTGTTGCTCGTGGCCATGATCGACATCCACCATACATGACATTGGGCAAGTTTGTAGTAGTCGAGTAGGCTTTATGTTAATAGACTACAAAACACTGAATTTATGATGTTTAATGTCTTACTTGCCGATCCTTCTAAGATACTAATTACTTTGATAAGTAAAAAGTGACTGATTACTTTTGTATTGTTATTTTTTTATAGATCGTCTGAAAAAGATATTGGGGAAAAAATCAACATCTGCAAGAACAAGTGCAGTTGAGAGTATGGTTGTATCACCCCCAGCTGAAAGTCGAGATGAAGAGCCACGGAATATTGGCAGTGGCAATGAAGTTGAAAATGAAGTGGTTGATCTGGAGGGCGATAATCAGGATGCCAGAGTAGATGAGCCTGTAGGGAAGAAACAAAAGAAGACCACATCAGAATGTTGGGACCATTTTGATAAGTTTTTCAAGATGGTGGTGGTAGATGGCAAGAAAGTTAAGGAAGCATGGGCTAAATGCAAGTACTGCACTTATGATGCAAGGAGAAATAGCAGGAATGGGACATCAGTCTTCTTGAACCATATTAAGATGCATAGTGTGAAGTCAGGCCAACAGTTGCTCAAAGTAGAGAAGAAGGAACATGGTTCTGTTGCTGTTGAGGCTTATAAGTATGATCAAGAGTCTTCCTTGAGAAAGCTCTACTTGGCAATAATCATGCATGAATATCCCTTCAATATTGTTGAGCATGAATACTTCCGTGACTTCATCAAATCCTTGCGCCCTTCATTTCCTCTGAAGAATCGTAACACTGTTAAAAATGAAATAGTGGCTATGTTTCAAACAGAGAAGGATAAGTTGTATGAGTATTTCAAAACAATTAACTGTCATTTTAGCACCACAATGGACATGTGGACATCAAATCAGAATAAAGGGTACATGTGTGTCACTGTGCATTGGATTGATGATGAATGGATTATTCAGAAAAGGATCATCAAATTTATGCATGTAGAAGGGCGCCATACTGGTCTTAACATGTCTGGAGAATTTCTTGCTTGCATTTTGCGATGGTTTATTGAGAAAAAAATGTTTTCTCTTACTTTGGACAATGCATCTTCAAATGAAGTTTGTGTTAAACATGTCATTAGTAAACTGAAAGAGTACTCCCCTCTAGTATGTGATGGTGAATTCTTTCATGTGAGATGTGCAAATCATGTTCTTAATTTGGTTGCTAGAGATGGTCTTGATCAGATTTCAAATGCAGTTTGGGGTGTTAAGGCATTTGTTTTGGCAGTAAAATCATCGCCTCAGTTGGAGGAGGAATTCTATAAGTGTGCATCTGAGTGTGGGTTGCCCACAGAAAAAGGTCTACGGTTGGATGTCCAAACAAGGTGGAATTCCACATACCACATGTTGAGTGATGCCCTATATTATAAGAAGGCCTTTGATAGGTTGCATGAGATTGACAAAAAGAAGTTTGACAAGTTTGCTCCAACAGCTGATGATTGGGACAAGGCTCTTACCCTCTGTAGATGCTTGAAGAAGTTTGATGATCTCACTACTCTACTATCAGGTAATCAATATCCAACAGCAAACTTATTCTATAAAGGCTTCTGTGAGATCAAGGCTTTAATTTCTGGTTGGCGTAAAAGTAGTGATACTACTATTAAAAAGATGGCAGTTTCTATGCAAACTAAATTTGATAAGTACTGGAGGAAGTCGAATCTTGCTCTTGCGGTTGCCTTCTTTCTTGACCCTAGATACAAGAGAAGTGGAATTGAACATTACATGAGAAAGGTTCATGGGGAACTACTGTATCGTGGTAAAGTAGAAGAGTTGGTTATTGCTGTGAAGCAGATGTACCAAGCATATGCTTCTAAATATTCACAGAGCACTGATGGACCTACCTATACTACCACTTCCCAAGAAGGCAATACTGATCTTATGGTAGAAGATGAAGATGATTATTTTTTGTCTCAGCAGGGCACTCATGGGTCTAATGAAGGTGACACTGACTTGGATAAGTACATGGCAGAAGCTACAGTAAGGCTTTCAAAGGTTGCTTTTGAGAACTTTGACATCTTATCATGGTGGAAAACACATCAAGATGTATATCCTGTGTTAGCAATGCTTGCTCGTGATGTTTTGGCCATACAAGTGTCCACCGTTGCCTCGGAAGCAGCTTTCAGTGCCGGTGGTCGTGTTATTGATCCATTCCGCAGTCGTCTTGACCCCCATGTAGTGGAAGCATTAATATGTACAAAAGACTGGGTTGCTGCATCTAGGAAAAATGACAATAAAAGAGGGGATAGACTTGGTTCTATTGTGAATGACTTGGAGGTTGTGGAAACCCTTGTTGCTAATATGAGTCTGGAGGAAAAGCTTGACGAAAAGGTAAGGCTCTGCCCTCTCTACCACTCTTACTCATTTTGCAAGAGACTTGCCTTCATGATGATTAATGCCCTATACATGATCTAATGCTAATATATTTCCGGGACTTTGTAGCAACAAGAAGAAGCTGGCAGTGATGATGACAATTTTGATTATACCATGAGTACTTCAACTTTAGGGGAGAGGCTAGCTATGCAAGTATGTCTGATTACCTCTTGAACATTACTGCTATTTTATTTCTGTAAAATAATAACAATATTTTCCTTAACTTGCATGCTGCTGATACATAGGATAATCAAGGAACCGATATTGAATAAGAGGCTGATCACCTGCATCCGGAGCAAGAAGTTTAGGTATGTAGTTATAACGACAATTCTTTGATGTATATTAGTATATATTACCAGTCTGTATCCTCTTTGGACATATGGATTAATTTTACTAATATATGCCTTTTATATGTGTGCTGCTACGTGATAGTTACGAATCACATGCCGATCAGATTAGAGATACATTTATATATGCATCTGTACCCATGATTGGATATGTATGTTGCTAGTTACCGGTCAGATGTCAATATAATTTAATTAGTCATGTATGTATAGTACGTGCATCCATGCATACAATATCTGATGCTTGATGTTTCTCTTCTCTATATATACACATACGCTAAGAAGTTTCAAATTAATCATGTGGATATATACACATCAGAGTTGATGCATGTGTGTTCGAACTACTTAATTGTCCACAACCAAGTATAAATAATTTCTCTGATTGTCAAGTGTAGCATCTAATGATCTAATATCTCTTATCATTCTCACAGGGTGATGCCAGTGGATTGGAAGAACACCATGTCGAAGAGAAATCAAGGATGATTACCGGCTTCTACTTGATCGAATACTTGCCTTTCATAATAAATAAAAACTTCGATTGAATTAAGTTTTTCTTAAGTACGACCTTCGTCTTGGGCTCTATGTGTAATGCTATCAGCATTTTATCGGTACTGCATATTGTTGCTATACTGGTGATTTATAACTTTAGAACGCCACTCTCTAGTGTTACGCGCTTGGATGAAAACATGTTTTCATATTGTTGCTTAGTAGAAATAAATCATGTCTTTGCACGTATCATCCGATAATTTTTATCCGTTTCCTGTCCGAATTTACTCCGCCTCCGCTCCGTATCCGTAGTCCGACATAATCCGCATTCGAATCCGCATTCGGTCATTATCCGCTCCGCTCCGAATCCGGCCAAAAAATATGGTAAAGGATATGGTAAAAGCATTATCCGATCCGATCCGATCCGTTTACATCCCTAGTTGCGGCTTCTTTTCTCGTGCGTACGTGTTCGGCTGCCGGCGGGTGCGGCATCGGCTTGTGCCTGGGCGGCCCCACGCCGGCCTCTTTGGCCCGGGCCGCGCCGCGGCGGTACCCAAGACGGGCAACGGGCTATATCTCGAAGGCGTCGGCCGTTTTGACTCTCTCTTCTCTCTCAAAGAAACAAAAAAGAAGGCGTCGGCCGAGGCACGGCGCTGTTGCGTGCGTGGGAACTGGTGCACGAGGAGTTTGCGCGGAAGAACGCCGAAATACGAGGAAATTTATCTAGTCGCGACGCGATTCGTGAGGAACGGATGAGCGGATGTATGGGAATGTAGGATAAGGTCAACTCCAACTGAAGTACTGCCTATACCAAACCAACGTCCGCTTTTATTCGAATTTTATCCGTTTGGGTACGACAATGGATGAGTCTGGCTTTTTTTTTAAGCTAAAACGCCCTCGGGTTCTTTATTCATTAGACGCTAGCATGTCTGACTGCAAACAATCAGTCAGCCACCCAGGGATTGTATCAAACAAATGCATAACAACAGAAAGTTTTAACGAATGCCTAGCTAGACGGTGTGCCGCCATGTTAGTCTGGCGACCCGCAAACCGTAGCCTAAATCCCTGGAAGAATGTAGACAACTCCTTCATCTCCCGAATGAGATGAAAACACGTCGACCTCTGAGGTGCCTCCTAGAGTCGTTGGATCTCCTGACAATCCGTCTCCACCACCACTTGCTGCAAGCCCATGTCACGTGCCATTTGGATCGCGTCTCTGCATGCAAGTAGTTCAACGGATAAAGGATCAGTAATGCCATCATATCGTGCTCCTCCCGCTCTGACAAGCGCTCCATGATGGTCTCGAGCAATGAAGCCCGTCCCACCACATATTAGCCCCGCATCCTTCGCTCCGTCGGTGTTGAGCTTTATCCACCCCTCCTCAGGTGGTAGCCACCTTTGGATAGTAGTAGGCTGGGTCTTCTTCCTCTCAGGGATCTCCAATGCCCTGATAATCTCTTCTATAATCACCAGTGATTTGACCGTCTGATATGCTAACTCACCATGGGTATAACTGTTCCTGGAGTGCCACACAGCCCACATTACAGTGATCATAATAGCTGCCACCTCCTTCTTAAATAAGCGTTGATCTAGTAGATCTCGGGACCATGACAGTGGATGTAACCGCGGTATATCAATACCAAAGAAGCGTTCTGCCGCTTCCCAAAAACATTTTGCGTGGTCACATTCCATAAGCGAGTGAAACAGCGTCTCGTTGTCATGTCCACACATCGGGCAGTTCGGTAGTTGCTTGATATGCCTCCTCTTAAGCTCTCCAAAAGACGGCAAGAAGTCCTTTAGCACGCGCCACCAAAACACCCGGATCTTTGGAAGCACATTGATCTTCCATAATGCCTTCCACATGGTCGATTCACCCGATGATGAACCAACTATCTCAGTTACCTGTAGCTTAGAATGCATTTCATGTCTGTATGCCGACCGGACCGTGAAGACACCAGACTTTTCCCGTGACCATGCCCACACATCCGTGCCTGCCACCCGCGGTCTTGCCATGGCAAGAATAGATGTCGCATCAGGTGCATAGAAAATGCTCTGGATGAGCTCCTTGTCCCACTGATTTGACACCGGATCAATCAAGTCCGACACTAGCTGGACTGAGTTTGGCTTGAGGGCTCCCAACGGTTTCATAGATATGGTCCCATCTATCCATTTGTCATGCCACACTTTGGTGGTTTCTCCATTTCCAATTCGCCGAATGAGTCCCTTCTGCAACATATTTCTCCCTATGATTATTGCTTTCCATGTCTTAGAAGCACTTGCGGGGCAGCCCGCCGTTAGGAAATCCTAAATAGCGTGCTTTAAGCACTCGTGCACACAAGCTATTTGGATTCTCGAGAAGCCTCCATGCTTGCTTTGCCAACATCGCATCGTTGAAAGTTTCCAAGTCTCGGAATCCCATTCCTCCTTGTGACTTTGCAAAGCACATCTTGTCCCAAGATTGCCAATGCATTCCTCTTCGTCTAGTGATCCAGCCCACCAGTATTTGGACATATTTGTCGTAACTTTCTTGCACAAGCCTTTTATGAGTTTGAAACAACTCATAGAGTAGGCCGGTAAAGCTTGGACCACTGACTTCAAAAGAACTTCTCTAGCTGCACATGACATTTTCCTCTCGCACCACCCTTGTACTCTTGCCCTTGATCTTTCATTAATATGAATAAAACTTGCTCTGTAATTTTACCTGCAGCTGTTGGGAGTCCAAGGTATTTTTCTGACATCGCTTCTCTCTGAATTTGTAGGACTGCCTTGACTCCCCTCTTAACTGACGAGCCACTATTAGGGCTAAAAAACACAGAACTTTTCTGCTTGTTTGCACTTTGTCCAGAGCCAATGCTATACTGATGCATAATTTCATTTAGCCTAGTGGCGCTTCTGGAGTCAGCTTTCATGAAAATTAAACAGTCATCTGCAAATAAGAGGTGGGAAATCCACGGGGCATTATTGCTAACTCTGATTCCCCTATCTACCCATCCTCCATCATAGTTTTGTAGCAAACATGAGAGGCCCTCACCGCATAGCAGAAATAGATATGGTGAGATCGGGTCCCCCTGACGGAAACCTCTCGACGGTGAGAACACCGGCGGCAATTCTCCATTGACTTTCACCTGGAAACTCACTGTCGTCACGCACGACATAACAAGGGTTATCCATCGCTCATGAAACCCAAGTTGGCGCATTATCCCTTCCAGATACTCCCACTCAATGCGATCATAAGCCTTGATCATATCGATCTTGATCGCACACCAACCTTGTTTTCCTCTCTTTCTTCACATTGAGTGTATGCACTCATATGCCACTAGGACATTGTCAGTGATCAACCGTCCCGGGACAAAAGCACTCTGCTCCTCTGCAATAATCTCATCAAGAATCTCCCTCAAGCGATTAGCAAGTACTTTAGAGCAGATTTTGTATATAACATTGCACAATGAGATCGGCCTATATTGTGTAATATTTTGCGGTTTTTTTACCTTACATATAAGCACAATCACCATGCTGTTCACCGTGGCGGGCATGTGTCCTCCGTTCAAGAACCCTAGGACCGCCGCTGTAACATCCGGCCCTATCAACTCCCAGTGGCGTTGGTAGAACCCTGCATGGAAACCATCACATCCGGGCGCCTTCGTCGGCCCCATGGCAAAGAGCGCAGCCTTCACTTCTTCTTCTCTGAACGGTCTCATGAGCCGTTCATTCATTGGATCTGTAATTTTATGTGGCACATGGTGAAGCACTGCCTCCACATCTGTATACTCTTGCGCCGTGTACAACCCAGTATAAAACTGCTGCACCTCAGCATGAATCTGTTCCTTTGTCTCGCATATTCCTCCATCCGTAGTTTGAAGGCTCCGAATCCGATTAATGCTCTTGCATGAAGCAGCACGAGCTTGAAAAAAGCCTGTATTGCGATCGCCTGCCTTCAGCCAGTCCGCCCTTAACCCCTGCCGCGCCATGATTTCCTCCTTATGAAGGAGCTCCGAGAGCTGGCGGGCTAGGTCCTTTTCCTTCTTTGTTGGTCCCCGAAACAGAGAGTTAGACCTCTCGTTCTCATACCCCTTACGTACTTTCTTGATTTTTCTCTTCACATCTATGAACTTTTTCGACTTCCAGTCCTAAGTTGCACTTGCATGTCCAACAGGGCCTGTTCTATGCCCTGTAGACCTTGCGTACCAATCCCCTTGCACCACCCATGTAGGACAGCTTCATCATATGATTCCTCCTGCTGCCACGCCTCCTCATACATGAATCTGTGCTGGTACCTTTCATCTGGCAATGTTACCTCCTTCATCTTCACCACTAGCATGCAGTGATTTGATTTTGGCGTTGGACAGTGTCTCACAAAAGAAGATGGGAACATTGACATCATCGCCGGATTCACCAAGAATCTATCAAGCCGCACTTTCACGTTTGCATTGCCATGTTGCATGTTATCCCACGTGAAGGGCACACCCTAGTAGCCCAAATCATGTAGTTCACAATCATCCACACATTGCCGAAAACCCTCCATCTGCCACTTCGGGCGGTCATGGGCACCAAAGTACTCCGAACTATCAAGAATTTCATTAAAATCACCTCCACATAGCCACGGGGCATCACTTTGAGCCTTCAACCATCTCAACAAATTCCAACTTTCTGCACGTTCACTTCGTCTAGCTTTCGCATAGAAACCCGTAAACCGCCACTTTTTATTATCACCATTATTGTTAACCAACACATCAATATGCTGGTTTGAAAAATTATTAAGAGTTACATCAACCTCTTTTGACCAAAACAAAGCCAGTCCACCACTGAGGCCGTCACTACTAACGGGATAGCAACCCTCAAAACCAAGTCAGGCAGTGAGATCACTAACCCTTCTTCCCTCAATCTTCATCTCCGCAACAAAGACTAGGGCGGGAGCTTCTCTCTTCACTATATCGTGAAGTTCACGAACTGTCTCCGGTTTCCCAAGCCCGCGACAGTTCCAAGATATACAATTCATTGCTCCCGCGGGGCTGGTGACCAGCCTCCGCGAGGTTCCTTGTCTCTTCTTCCTCTGCCTTCTTTTTCTTCGAGTCTCTGCTATCTTCTCGTGACCTAGACGACTCAGTCTCCTCGTTTTGCCTCTTCCTCATGACCGTTTCACTATCTTGCAGTAACATCTGATCGCTACCTCGGCCCCTCCCCTGAGAAGTATTCATGTCAACCCTTCGATAGACAGGGTTTGGCCCTCGGCCCGTCCTACCTCCTCTGCCATTCGCACCCCTTCCCCTTGCATTAAATTGGTAGGTAGTGTTCTTAACTCTGCCAGAAGGTGGTTTCTCAGGCGAGTTTACTTCCAACCCCGGTTCCACATCTTCCTCTCTTTCTTCTGTCTCTTGTTATCTCCCCATGTCCCGGGCGGTCTCCTGCTTGTAAGTTGGAGTTATCCCCCAACTCTTGTTCTTGCTGGCTACGCATCTTAGAGCCTCCCGATACGACGGTATCCCATGCTCATCTCTCCCAGCAGGCGTAGGGCACATTAACTCAGCGTGTCCCAGCATCCCACATGAGAAGCAAAAGTAAGGTAGATTTTCATATTGGATGTCAAAAATTCCGACTCTTTCGTTTTTGCTTTCTCCAACTACACCCAACGCATCAAAGGTTCATCTACTTTGATCCAAGCCCTAAATCTCAGGCAGTCACCATATGCAAACCCCTTCTCATTCGCATCCAGCGCTACCACATCACCTACCATGCCTACAAGTCGCTTCGGCCATGGTGGACATAAAAGGTTAAAAGGGAGGTTTATCACTCTTGCCCAGATTTTGATCTTATCGAACTTGAGCTCGGATGGGCGCGATCTGATGTTAAACCTCTCCAAAACCACACAGTGCTTCCCCACCATCCATGGACCTCCCTCGAAGATCCGATCGCAGTCCCGCTTGATGGCGAAACTGGCAAGAAAAACATTCTCCCCCTTTGGCCGGAAGCTAAGCCCCCTAGGGTTGCCCCATGCCGAGCGCAGGGCCTCCTCAATGGTGTTCACATGAAAAGCCTTTCAGTACAAAACCTTCCCGATGAGTGCGTAGGGTTCTTCAATGCTCGCTTCCTCATCCTCATCGATGACAAGCTTCGTCTTCTCCTTCTCCTTTAGATCCAGTCTGTCCATCATCTGCTCCATCGTCTCAGCCTCCCTCGTCTTCCCTCTCCTTCCTCCCATGGCGCTTCTCTCCGCCATCAGATCGCCCGGCCTTCCCCGATCCCCTTACTGGCAGCGCCGCCAAGGGTGGGAAAGGACGCCAGGTCCCCCCTTGATCACCCCGAGCAGCTGGCTGACGAGATCCGGTGACCGAAGAGTAGATGATCCGGCGGTCGTCAAAACCCTAGTCTCGCGCCCCCGAGTTCACCTCGTGCGCCGCCCTGCCACTCGAAACCCTAGAAAACGTTTCGGGGCTTACCTGGTGCTCTCTTATGGATGGGTCTGGCTGTTTTCCTGAATGTGACGCAGAACCGCATCTCATCCTTCCGCCCTGAAATCTTGCCACCGCGGCCGTAGTTCATGTCCGCGACCATAGTTCGATGCCGGCAACAAAGCCAGCGGACGGCAAAACATATGCCATCCTACAAAATGATTAACCACCAAGGTTTCACGATGGCAACAAATACAACGATCGGCACACTGGCCAGCCTTCAAAATGAACAATCCCCAAGTTCTTTTGTCGGCGTCAAAGACATCGGCTGGCACACTAGCCAACCTTCAAAATGAACAACCCCCAAGTTATCTTGTTGCAATAAAGCCAGTGGCAGGCACACTTGCTAGCCTTCAAAAAGGCCATAGTCCATGGTCGAGGCCTCCCCTAGTTCATGCCGTATTGGTTGAACATCTCCTTTTGTCTGTTCGCGAACCAACTTCTTTGCTTTAGGGACATGTTGGTCAAGTCCACGCTCATGATTGCTAGCGCCACCTCTTTTGCTTTGGTGTCGGCATTGGTAGCCTCGACATGAGCTTCTTCGATTGAGTGGCCTCCTCCATGTTGAGCTTCTTCCTCTTGGCGGCCTCCTCCATGTCAAACTTCTTTGTTTGGAGCTCCAAATATATCTTCATTTGCTCCTTCATTCCTTGGTGCTTCCTCACGTTCCTCACTTCCTTTTGAGTTATCATGTCGTGCAAAGTTTCTTGCAAGGCGATAGATGCCACATCACACTTCTCATCAAGCTTCGAGTTGGTTTTACTCATCGGCCTCTTGAGCACATCTTCATTCCCAGCCACGGTCGTCGACCGTCCTTTCTTCTTTAGGGCGACATGCTGCCGTAGTGCATTAAAACCGTGTTGGGGAACGCGGTAATTTCAAAAAAAATCCTACGACCACGCAAGATCTATCTAAGTGATGCATGGCAATGAGAGGGGAGAGTGTGTCCACGTACCCTCGTAGACCGAAAGCGGAAGCGTTTCAGTAACGTGGTTGATGTAGTCAAACTTCTTCGCGATCCAACCGATCAAGTACCGAACGCATGACACCTCCTCATTCAACACACGTTCAACTCGATAACATCCCTCGTACTCTTGATCCAGTTGAGGCCGAGGGAGAGCTTCGTCAGCACGATGGCGTGGCAACAGTGATGATGAAGTTACCGGCACAAGGCTTCGCCTAAGCACTACGATGATATGACCGAGGTGTGTAACTGTGGAGGGGGGCACCGAACACGGCTAAAAGATCAACTTGTGTGTCCATGGGGTCCCCCCTGGCCACGTATATAAAGGAGGGGAGGGAAGAGGTGGCCGGCCCAAGGGAGGTGCGCAGGTGTGTCCATATGCTAGGATCGTCAATTTTAACCCGAGTATTCTGCGTGTGCAAAACTGGCTTGCACCCGTTGTATGTGAACGTAGAGCTTATCACACCCGATCATCATGTGGTGTCTCGGCATGACGAACTGTAGCAATGATGCATACTCAGGGCGAACACTTATGCCTTGAAATTTAGTAAGGGATCATCTTATAATGCTACCGCCATACTAAGCAAAATAAGATGCATAAAAGATAAACATCACATACAATCAAAATATGTGACATGATATGGTCATCACCGAAGCATTGATACGTCCATTTTTCATCATGCTTTTATGTCAATATTTATTGCATTATGGGCTGTTATTTCACGTTATGTCACAATACTTATGGCTATTCTCTCTTATTTTACAAGGTTTACATGAAGAGGGAGAATGCCGGCAGCTGGAATTCTGGGCTGGAAAAGGAGCAAATATTGAAGGACTATTCTGCGCAACTCCAAAAGTCCTAAAACTCCACGGAATACCTTAAAATAAATAAAGAAAAATCGTCGCCAAAGATGAAGGCTAGGGGGCCCACACCCTGCAAGAGGGTGGGGGCGCGCCCCCGGGGGCGCGCCCCCCTACCTCGTGGCCCCCCTGGTGGCTCTCCGACATCCATCTTCTCCCATATGAAGTATTTCGATGAGAAAAAAATAGAAGAGAACCTTTCAGGACGAGACTCCGCCGCCACGAGGCGGAACCTTGGCGAAACCAATCTAGGGCTCCGACAGGGCTGTTCTGCCGGGGACACTTCCCTCCGGGAGGGGGAAATCATCACCATCGTCATCACCAACGCTCCTCTCATCGGGAGAGGGCAATCTCCATCAACATCTTCACCAGCACCATCTCATATCCAAACCCTAGTTCATCTCTTGTATCCAATTCTTGTCTCCAAGTCCGGGATTGGTGCTAGTAGGTTGCTAGTAGTGTTGATTACTCCTTGTAGTTGATGCTAGTTGGTTTATTTGGTGGAAGATCATATGTTCAGATCCTTTATGCACATTATTACCCCTCTGATTATGAACATGAATATGCTTTGTGAGTAGTTACGTTTGTTCCTGAGGGCAAGGGAGAAGTCTCGCTATTAGTAGTCATGTGAATTTGGTATCCGTTTGATATTTTGATAAGATGTATGTTGTCTAACCTCTAGTGGTGTTATGTGAATGTCGACTACATAACACTTCACCATTCTTTGGGCCTAGAGGAAGGCATTGGGAAGTAATAAGTAGATGATGGGTTGCTAGAGTGACAGAATCTTAAACCCTAGTTTATGCGTTGCTTCGTAAGGGGCTGATTTGGATCCATATGTTTCATGCTATGGTTAGGTTTACCTTAATACTTTTGTTTTAGTTGCGGATGCTTGCAATAGAGGTTAATCATAAGTGGGATGCTTGTCCAAGTAAGGGCAGTACCCAAGCACCGGTCCACCCACATATCAAATTATCAAAGTACCGAACGCGAATCATATGAGCGTGATGAAAACTAGCTTGACGATATTCCCATGTGTCCTCGGGAGCGGTTTTTCCTATTATAAGAGTTTGTCCAGGCTTGTCCTTTGCTACAAAAAGGATTGGGCCACCCTGCTGCACTTTATTTACTTTTGTTACTTGTTGCTCATTAGAATTATCTTATCACAGAACTATCTGTTACCACTTATTTCAGTACTTGCAGAGAATACCTTGTTGAAAACCGCTTATCATTTCCTTCTGCTCCTCGTTGGGTTCGACACTCTTACTTATTGAAAGGACTACGATAGATCCCCTATACTTGTGGGTCATCAAGACTCTTTTCTGGCGCCGTTGCCGGGGAGTGAAGCGCCTTTGGTAGGTGGAATTTGGTAAGGAAAAATTTATTCAGTGTGCTGAAATTTTTTGTCACTTGTTACTATGGAAAGTAATTGTTTGAGGGGCTTGTTCGGGGTATCTTCACCCTGTCCAGTTGAGCCAAGAGTTGCTCCTCAACCTACTCAACCTACTGAACCTACTGAACCTATTGAAAATGAAACTCCTTTTCAGATTCCTTCGGGTATGATGGAAAAACTGCTAGCTAACACTTTTGCAGGAGATGGAATAAAGCATCCTGATGAACATCTACGCTATGTGGATGATATTTGTGGACTATTTAAGCTTGCAGGTATACCCGATGATGTTGTTAAGAGGAAGGCTTTCCCTTTATCTTTGGAGGGAGACGCATTGACATGGTATAGGCTATGTGATGATACGAGATCTTGGAACTATAAAAGATTGAAATTGGAATTTCATCAAAAGTATTACCCTATGCATCTTGTTCATCGTGATCGCAATTATATATATAATTTTTGGCCTCACGAAGGAGAAAGCATCGCTCAAGCTTGGGGGAGGCTTATATCAATGTTGACAATTCTCCAGAATTTTTATGCTCGGCTTTCTGATAACAATCGCACCATGCTCGATACTTCTTGTGCTGGCTCTTTTATGATGAAGCCTATTGAATTTAGATGGAATTTATTGGATAGAATTAAATGCAACTTTGAAGATTGGGACCTCGACGAAGGTAAGGAGTCAGGTATGACACCTAAGTTTGATTGTATTAAATCTTTTATGGATACCGATATTTTCCGTAAGTTTAGCACTAAATATTGACTTGACTCTCAGATAGTAGCTTCTTTCTGTGAATCTTTTGCTACTTATGTTGATCTCCCCAAGGAGAAGTGGTTTAAATATCATCCTCCCATAGAAGTAAAAGTAGCTGCACCTACTAAAGTTGAAGAAAAGACTGTCACTTACAATGATCCTATTGTTCCTACTTCTTATGTTGAGAAACCACCTTTCCCTGTTAGAATGAAGGATCATGCCAAAGCTTCAACTGTTGTTCGTAAAAGCAATACTAGAACTTATACACCTCCCGAGCAAGTCAAAGTAGAACCTAATATTGCTATTGTTAAAGATCTCTTGTCTGATAATATTGATGGGCATGTCATTCAATTCTCTGGTGAAACTGTTAGAATTGCTAAACCCTGTGATAGAGATAAACATAGACCTGTGGTAGGCGTGCCCGTTATTTCTGTTAAAATAGGAGATCATTGTTATCATGGCTTATGTGATATGGGTGCTAGTGCTAGTGTTATACCCATTGGCTTATACAAAGAAATTATGCATGATATTGCACCGGCTGAGTTAGAAGAAATTGATGTCACAATTAAATTTGCCAATAGAGATACTATTTCACCTATGGGAATTGTTAGGGATGTTGAAGTCTTGTGTGGGAAAACCAAATATCCCGCTGATTTTCTTGTTCTTGGTTCTCCACAAGATAGCTTTTGTCCCATTATATTTGGTAGACCCTTCTTGCGTACTGTTAATGGTACGATAGATTGCGAAAAGAATGTTGTTACTGTTGGCTTGGATGATATGGTTCATGAGTTTAATTTCTCTAAATTTAGTAAACAACATCGTGAAGAAGAATTGCCTAGTAAGGATGAAATTATTGGTCTTGCTTCTATTGCTGTACCTCCTAGTGATCCATTAGAACACTATTTGCTGGACCATGAAAATGATATGTTCATGAATGAAAGAAGGGAAATAGATGAAGTATTCTTTAAACAGGAACCTATTCTGCAACACAATTTGCCTGTTGAAATCCTAGGGGATCCTCCTCCACCCAACCTTTCAGAGCATGAAGAAGAAAGATTATTGAAAACTCTGAAAAAGCACCGTGCTGCTATTGGATATACTTTGGATGATTGAGGGAGTCCTGGACTAGGGGGTGTCCGGATAGCCAAACTATCATCATTGGCCGGACTCCAAGACTATGAAGATACAAGATTGAAGACTTCGTCCCGTGTCCGGATGGGACTTTCCTTGGCGTGGAAGGCAAGCTTGGCAATACGGATATGTAGATCTCCTACCATTGTAACCGACTTTGTGTAACCCTAGCCCTCTCCGGTGTCTATATAAACCGGAGGGTTTTAGTCCATAGGACGAACAACAATCATACCATAGGCTAGCTTCTAGGGTTTAGCCTCCTTGATCTCGTGGTAGATCCACTCTTGTACTACCCATATGATCAATATCAATCAAGTAGGAGTAGGGTTTTACCTCCATCGAGAGGGCCCGAACCTGGGTAAAAACATCGTGTCCCTTGTCTCCTGTTACCATCCGCCTAGACGCACAGTTCGGGACCCCCTACCCGAGATCCGTCGGTTTTGACACCGACATTGGTGCTTTCATTGAGAGTTCCTTTGTGTCATCGCTCATAGGCCCGATGGCTCCTTCGATCATCAACAGTAATGCGGTCCAGGGTGAGACTTTTCTCCCCTGATAGATCTTAGTATTCGGCGGCTTTGCACTACGGGCCAATTCGCTTGGCCATCTGGAGCAGGTCGAAAGTTACGCCCCTGGCCATCAGGTCAGATTTGGAAGTTTGAACTATACGGCCGATATCCATGGAGACTTGATCTTCGACGGATTCGAGCCACAGCCGAGTGCGCCGCACTGTCACGATGGGCATGATTTAGCTCTGCTGCCGGACAGTGCCCTGGAGGCCGCACAAGAGTCTGCTTCGACCCTTAACTCGGAGCCGACCGCGCCGATCGAGGATGGGTGGCTAGACACCGCCTCGGGGGCTGCTACCTCTATGGTGATGGAGCCGAATACCGACCCTGTACCTTGTGAAGCTCGTGACTCCGGGGTGCTGGACTCCTCGCCGGACTCCGAAACTCCCGCGCCCCTACCAATCGAATCCGATTGGGCGCCGATCATGGAGTTCACCGCTGCGGACATCTTTCAGCACTCGCCTTTTGGCGACATCCTGAATTCGCTAAAGTATCTCTCGTTATTAGGAGAGCCCTGGCCAGACCACGGTCAGGACGGTTGGGATGCGGACGACGAAGAAATTCAAAGCCCACCCACCACCCACTTTGTAGCCACTGTCGACGACCTAACCGACATGCTAGACTTCGACTCCGAAGACATCAACGGTATGGACGACGATACCGGAGACGACCAAGAACCAGCGCCTACGGGGCACTGGAAAGCCACCTCGTCATACGACATATACATGGTGGACATCCCAATTGATGGGAATGGCGATGGAACAGTGGAGGAAGACCCCTCCAAGAATCAGCCTAAGCGCCGACGTCAGCGGTGCCGCTCTAAATCCCGCCACAGCAAGAATGGAGATTCCGGCACCGGAGACAACAACACCCCGGATAGTGCCGAAGACAACCCCCTCCAGCAAGATTCAGCACAGGAGGATGAAGGAGCCAGCCCTCATGAGAGAGCGGCAGACAAAGAGGTAGAGGACGATAATTACATGCCTCCCTCCGGAGACGAGGCAAGCCTCGACGACGACGAATTCGTCGTGCCTAAGGATCCCATCGAGCAAGAGCGTTTTAAACGCAGGCTTATGGCCACGACAAGCAGCCTCAAGAAAAAGCAGCAACAGCTTAGAGCTGATCAAGATTTGCTAGACGACAGATGGACTGAAGTCCTTGCGGCCGAAGAGTACGAACTCGAACGCCCCTCCAAAAGCTACCCTAAACGCAAGTTGCTGCCCCGATTAGAGGAGGAAGCATATAAACCCACATCACCAACGCACAATACGGCCGACCGGCCACCTTGTGGCCGCGACAGAGAGGCCTCCAGGCCCTCCACTAAAGCCGTACCCCGGCATCGCTCAAAAAGTACAAAGCCACGGGGGAATGCGCCGGTCTTGCGAGACATATTGGAGGATAAGGCAAGACAATCAAGATCGATCTACAGATCGTGTGGGCGCCCCACAATGCACGTCGATGACCGTCGCGCCGGATACAGCAACTCCGGCCGGGCCGAACACAGTAGACAAAGCTCGCTTGAGCTACGTTGTGATATAGCCCAATATAGAGGCGCCACACACCCACTATGCTTCACAGATGAAGTAATGGATCATCAAATCCCCGAAGGGTTCAAACCCGTGAACATTGAATCCTACGATGGCACAACAAACCCCGCGGTTTGGATCAAAGACTATCTCCTTCATATCCACATGGCCCGCGGTGATGATCTTCACGCCATCAAATACCTCCCACTCAAGCTTAAAGGACCAGCTCAGCATTGGCTTAACAGCTTGCCAGCAGAATCAATTGGGTGTTGGGAGGACCTGGAAGCCGCATTCCTTGATAACTTCCAGGGCACATATGCGCGACCACCAGAGGCTGATGACCTAAGCCACATAATTCAGCAGCCAGACGAATCGGCCAGACAATTCTGGACATGGTTCTTAACCAAGAAAAATCAAATCGTCGACTGTCCGGATGCAGAGGTCCTCGCAACCTTCAAGCATAACATCCGCGACGAGTGGCTTGCCCAGCACCTAGGACAGGAAAAGCTGAAATCCATGGCAGCCCTCACATCACTCATGACCCGCTTCTGTGCGGGAGAGGACAGCTGGCTAGCCTGCAGTAACAACCTCAACAAAAAATTCTGGCAGTCCGGATACCATGGACCGCAATGGCAGGTCGCGTCGCAACAAGCACAAACGCCGCATTAACGGTGATAATACTGAGGATACGGCAGTCAACGCCGGATTCAGAGGCTCCAAACCCGGTCAGCGGAAAAAGCCATTCAAAAGAACTACTCTGGGTCCGTCCAATTTGGACCGAATACTCGACCGCTCGTGCCAGATACACGGCACCCCCGAAAAGCCAACTAATCACACCAACAGGGATTGTTGGGTATTCAAGCAGCCTGCTTGCAGAAATGAATGGATCAGAAAGGGGGCTGGGTTCTATTTCCGGGCAGGCAAGTTAATTGCCGAAAACAATGACAAGGGGCTGCATAGCGATAACGAGGAAGAGACCCGGCCGCCGAACAATAGAGGACATAAGGGTTTCCCCCCACAAGTGCGGACGGTGAACATGATATACACAACCCACATACCCAAAAGGGAGCGGAAGCGTGCACTCAGGGACGTATATGCGATGGAGCCAGTCGCCCCAAAGTTCAATCCATGGTCCTCCTTCCTGATCACTTTTGATCGAAGGGACCACCCCACCAGCATCCGCCATGGCGGGTTCGCCGCATTGGTTCTAGACCCAATCGTCGACGGGTTTCACCTCACTAGAGTCCTGATGGACGGCGGCAGCAGCCTGAACCTGCTTTACCAGGATACAGTGTGCAAGATGGGCATATACCCCTCAAGGATTAAACCCACAAAGACGACCTTTAAAGGCGTCATACCAGGTGTAGAGGCCAATTGCACAGGCTCAGTGACACTGGAAGTGGTCTTCGGATCCCCGGATAACTTCCGAAGCGAGGAGTTAATCTTTGACATAGTCCCGTTCCGCAGCGGCTATCATGCACTGCTCGGACGAACCGCGTTTGCAAAATTCAACGCGGTGCCGCACTACGCATACCTCAAGCTCAAGATGCCAGGCCCTTGAGGAGTCATCACGGTCAGCGGAAACACTGAACGCTCTCTCCGAACGGAGGAGCATACAGCGGCTCTCGCGGCAGAAGTGTAGAGCAGCCTCTTAAGGCAATTCTCGAGTCCGGTCGTTAAGCGACTGGACACCGCCAAGCGCGCCCAGAGTAACCTACAACAAGACCACCTGGCACGTTCCGAGCACGCGTAGCAATGCGGCCCCAACCCCAGCCCTTGCAAAATTGCAAAACCAGTACTCCGCATACATCACTACGCTCTGAAGATACCATGGGCACAGGGGGAGGGGCACGACCACGGCAGGCCCAGAGTGCGGCTCAACCACACCAAGGGCTCCCAAACGTGTCATCCTTTTTCTTTCTTTGTTTTCTTTTTTTTCTTACCCTCAGGACTACGTTTACCAGAGGCCCTATCCGGCAGTAGACCTGCCGAACTCACGATGCAACAGCCAGGGAAGAAGAAAGGCCACGCTGAGTATCCAGGTGGTCTCCATTACGAGCATTATACCTATTTTATACACCATTCTACAGCCTACCCCTGGAGGGGGACATGCTAAATAGTTCCATCCCTTGCTTATCGCACTATTTGTATCATTCTGCATTCATGGCAGTACCTTTTAAATAAACAATGCATCGTTTTTTTGCCTACCACTGCATTCCTTTCTTATACATATGTTCATCTATGACATGTTGCATCCGTACACTTTGCTACGGCTAAATACACCAGGGGCTTAAGTTCCCCACATTATGGTGTGATAAGTCCGAACACTTTCACAAGTGAGGCACCCCGAACTTATAGCATTATATGCGTCGGCTCCGAATCATGTCTTGGGTCAATAGTTGGGTTTGCCCGGCTCCCATGTTTTGGTACCTTACGTTCCGTTATATCGGCTAAGGTAGCGCTGGGAGAACCACTGCGATTGTGCCCCAGTTGAGCTGGGCGAGCACCTCAGTGGAGAAAGCTAAAACTGACTGTCATGATGAGGTGAGAGCCGGTCGCTGCTCGAGAGGTCTTTTCGAGTCCCTAAAGGCTTATGCCGCTTAGAGCGAGGAACCGGCTTTGTCCGGCCCAGGCGTGGATAGAGCCCCAAATTCGGCCTTCCGAACAATAGGGGCTTCGCCGAAATTTAAAATTATAGAATTCTATGGCTAAGTGAGAGTGTTCAAGCATTATAAGTTCGGTTGCCTCGTTCGTTGTGTTGAGCGCCTCCCTAGATGGACCCAAAAATGGGAACAAGAGCGCTCAAGTTTATCCCGAACACCCCAGCACTTGTGGCATGGGGGCTGAAGCCGACGACTTGCCATCTCTCAGATTTGAAAAATGGCTGCACAGAAGGTAATATTTTAAATTAACAAGCGTTGCTTAGCGCATATGAACAAAGTTTTCAGCGCACAGGATAACAAAATGCGAGTCTACTCAAATATTACATCTTTGGAGCACTCACCCACAATAATGCGGGCACCCTTCAGGACACCCTTATAATACATCTCGGGCGTGCGATACTCCTTGCCCGGCGGTGGAGCATCCGTCACAAGCTTCTCAGCGTCCATCTTGCCCCAGTGCACTTTGGCACGAGCAAGGGCCCGACGGGCACCTTCAATGCAGGCGGAATGCTTGATGATTTCAACCCATGGACAAGCATTCACCAGCCGCGGCACCAGGCCGAAGTAGCTCCGAGGCATGGCCTCTTTGGGCCACAGCCGAAGTATGAGGCCCCTCATGGCCTGTTCGGCCACGTTGTGGAGCTCGACCAGCTGCTTCAGCTGGTCGCTAAGGGGCACCGGATGTCCGGCCTCAACATACTGAGACCAGAACACCTTCTCTGTCGAGCTCTCCTCCTCGGCTCTGTAGAAAGCGGCAGCATCGGACACGCTGTGGGGTAGATCTGCGAACGCTCCTGGAGAGCTCCGAATTCGGATAAGTAACAGGTAATTCACTTTTACATGCTTGCTTTGCATGAAGAATGCCTTACCCGCCGCTATTTTCTTCAATGCCTCAATCTCCTGGAGGGCCTTGTGGGCTTTGGCCTTAGCTGCTTTGGCACTCTCAAGAGCCGACGCAAGCTCGGACTCTCGAGTCTTTGAGTCACGCTCCAAACTCTCGTGTTTTTCCACGAGAGCCTAGAGCTCTTGCCGTACCTCCGCCACCCGCGCCTCCTGCTTCTCTCACTCGGCGCACTCCGCAGACGCATTACGTTCGGCCGCGGACACCACCTCCTTCAGGGTCGCCACCTCGTTCGTAGCCCTGGAGTACACACGTTATCCTTGTCATTCCTCTTGCAACCAAATCCTTTTCTGTAAGGTACAATTTTAACAAGGTGTTACTCACCTTCCTTGTCCTCGAGCTACTTCTTGGCACGGCCGAGCTCGCCCTCGGACCGCTCGAGGCTCTGCTTCAAGGCATTGACCTCCGCAGTCAGTGCGGCAGAGGTCAGCAGCACAGCTTGTATTCCCATATTGACATATTTTTGTTAAGACTCCTGCGTATATCTTTTTAGATCCTTAGTCCGGCTTTTCTTTCCGAACACCGAACCGAGAATCAGGGGCTACTGTCTATGCGGTACTATTTTACATATCTTAAAATTCTTACCTCAAAGCCTGTTAGAAGGCTGCTGCAGGCTTCGGTCAGCCCGCTCTTAGCGAGCTGAACCTTCTGAATCACCGCACTCATGACAGTGCGGTGTTCCTCTTCGATGGAAGCGCCGTTGAGCACCTCCAGCAAGTTATCTGGCGCCTCCGGTTGGACGGAGGCCGCCGGCGTCACAGTCTTGCCCTTCTTATGAAGGGGCCGCTCGCCGGACTCCGGAACCACTGCAGGTTCCGGTGCGGAGTCCGGTCCAAAGTCCGGGAGGTTGCCTTGCGGCACCTCCGGGGCCTCCCCTCCTGGTGGGTCCCTTTCCGAGATGCCACCTCGGCGTCGTCATGGGGGGAGGAGGCGGTCGGAAGTGAAGTGATATCCACATCCGACGTACCCAAGGACCCGCTCGACGAAGCGGGAAGATCGTCCTTGGGCGGACTACAGGGTTGTATGCGGCGTTAGAAAGACACCGTGCGACAAAAAGAAAAATTATGAATCATTTAGGAGTCCGGATACTTACGATCTCGCCAGGGGCTTGGCCCTTGAGGGCCACTCCTCGTCGCCGTCACCGGCGTTGGCAGAACAGTCCGGGGGAAGGGTCCTTCCCTTCTTGGACCCTTCGGCCTCCCTCGTTGGGGAGGCCTTCCTCTTCTTCTCTCCCCCCGCTGGGGGAGAGGCCTCTTTCTTCTCCTCCTCGTCCTCGTGGGACGAGTCCGCCTCGGAATCATCGGACGATGAGTCCGATAACACCTGGCACCGGGAACTCCTCTGGGTTCCCGTGGCCTTCTTCTTGGCCTTCTTCTCCGGCACCATGTAGGGTGCCGGGACCAACAGCCCTGTCAAACGGGCATCTGCTGGGTCCTCTGGAAGGGGAGCCGGACAGTTAACCTGTCCGGATGTCTCCTGCCACGCCTGTTAAAGGTATTGGGAGTTTAGATCCCACATATAGTCAAACTATGAAAAGCAAGTGTCCCATAAAGGATAACATGGCTTACCTCGCCTGCCGGACACTGCGAGCTGAATCCGCGATCTTTGGTAGCGGACGCGGGAGCCTCGGCGCCCTTGAACAGCACCTTCCGGGCCTCTTCGTACGTAGTGTCGAAGAGCCCGCTCAAGGTCCGGTGCTGTGCCGGATCAAACTCCCACAAGTTGAAGTCCCGCTGTTGGCAGGGGAGAATCCGGCGGATGAGCATGACCTGGATTACGTTGACAAGCTTGAGCTTCTTGTTCACCAGGGTTTGGAGACAGGATTGGAGTCCGGTCAGCTCCTCCGAACTACCCCACAGTAGGCCCTTCTCTTTCTAGGAAGTGAGCCGCATGGGGATGCCAGATCTGAATTCGGGGACCGCTGCCCATTGAGGGTCGCGCGGCTCAGTGATGTAGAACCACCCCAATTGCCACCCTTTGATGGTTTCCACAAAGGCGCCCTTGAGCCAAGTGACGTTGGGCATCTTGCCCACCATGGCGCCTCCGCACTCCACTTGGCTGCCCTTCACAACCTTCGGCTTGACATTAAAGGTCTTTAGCGACAAGCCGAAGTGGGGCTGGATGCAGAGGAAGGCCTCGCACATGACGATAAACGCCAAGATGTTGAGGATGAAATTTGGGGCCAGATCATGGAAATTCAGGCCATAGTAGAACATGAGCCCCCAGACAAAGGGGTGGAGTGGGAAGCCCAGTCCGCGGAGGAAATGGGGAAGGAATACCACCCTCTCATGGGGCCCGAGGGTGGGGATGAGCTGCCCCTCGTCGGGGAGCCGGTGCGCGATATCGCTGGACAAATATCCGGCGCCGCGCAGCTTCTTGATGTGCCCCTCTGTAACGGAGGAGGCCATCCACTTGCCTCCCGCTCCGGACATGGTTGGAGAAGGTTGAGGTGAGATGTGTGGACTTGGGCGCTGGAGCTCGAGTGCACGGAGATGGATAAGCAAAGAAGGAAGAAGGCGTAGGTAAAAAGGTGGATCCTTATCCCCTTATGTATGGGCGGACGAAACTATGCGTCCCCACCGGCCTGGTAAAACTCGCTTATCTCCCAAGCGCCGCAATCAATGGCGCGGTTGGGTTACCTACGTCCGTATTGATGGGAATCCCGGAATAAGGGGAACACGATCTTTGCTTCGACAAGACGTGCCAAGGAAACCGCTTCGCTAAACGCGCTGAGGTGGTGTGACAAAAATGATTCGAGTAAAGGCTTGGCCGTGGTGTGATGTCACGCCGCGAAGTACGTCAGCAGATTGAACTTGTGTAAATATTATTCTCTCTACGGTGGTATGTGGAATTTATTTTGCAGAGTCGGACACTATCCTGGTGTTCACAATCTTCTACGAATTATTCGGAAGAGGAACCCGCCTTGCAATGCCGAAGACAATATGCGCGCCGGACTCGTCGTCATTGAAGCCTGGTTCAGGGGCTACTGAGGGAGTCCTGGACTAGGGGGTGTCCGGATAGCCGAACTATCATCATTGGCCGGACTCCAAGACTATGAAGATACAAGATTGAAGACTTCGTCCCGTGTCTGGATGGGACTTTCCTTGGCGTGGAAGGCAAGCTTGGCAATACGGATATGTAGATCTCCTACCATTGTAACCGACTCTGTGTAACCCTAGCCCTCTCCAGTGTCTATATAAACCGGAGGGTTTTAGTCCATAGGACGAACAACAATCATACCATAGGCTAGCTTCTAGGGTTTAGCCTCCTTGATCTCGTGGTAGATCCACTCTTGTACTACCCATATCATCAATATCAATCAAGCAGGAGTAGGGTTTTACCTCCATCGAGAGGGCCCGAACCTGGGTAAAAACATTGTGTCCCTTGTCCCTACTACTGAGGGAGTCATGTACCTAGGGTAGGGTCATAGACCTGATCTAAGTACCCTGCACAGGCACATCCTTAGAAGAGATCACCTTCTAGTCGACCTACGAGGGACTCACTCGACTGACTTGAAGGACTCGACCACGAAGACTCACTCGACCACCAGAAGGTCAAGAGGCACTCTGCACTGCAACGGTCTGTAATTAAGTAGACTTTATGATAGTAAAGACACTTTATGTGGGGCGTTACCAGTAACGCCCCGGACTTAACGCACCTTAAACCCTCTCCTACGTGGGCTGGCTGGGGTCCTGCCGCACTCTATATAAGCCACCCCCCTCCACAGGTAGAAGGGTTCGGCACTCTGTAATTCATATACACATAATCCACTCGACCGCCTCCGGGCTCCGAGACGTAGGGATTTTACTTCCTCCGAGAAGGGCCTGAACTCGTACATCTCTTGTGCTTACAACCTCTCCATAGCTAGGACCTTGCCTCTCCATACCTACCCCCCACTCTACTGTCAGACTTAGAACCATGACAGTTGGCGCCCACCGTGGGGCAGGTGTTTTAGCGATTTTGTGGAGAAGTTGCGATTCTTCCGAGTACTTTCATCATAGTGGCTGCTGGAGTTTTGGTCGAGGGTCGAGAGATCCGTCTCGGTGCTCTCACCTTCGTCGCCGACGACTCCGCCTGGCTCCAGGAGGCTCCACTCGACGTCGATGCGCTCCCCGTCCGCGGTGCGACGCATTTTCGCGCATGTGTCCGCGGCATTCTGCTGCGGCAACCGTCGACCCCGTATCGGTCGACTCCCCCATCGGCCACCCTCCCAGTCTCCTGCCAGCGCAAGCGCTCGGGCCGGTCGAGGCTTTAGCGGTGGGTGAGGCACGCGGTGGCTCGCCAGACGGCCACCACCCAAGTTGCGGCAATCGAGCCCGACGAATCTCTTTACGGCCTGTTCGATCTGTCAACTGGCTCCGTGGAGACTGCATCCAAGTGCGATAGCAGTGATCCAGCGGCGGAAATCCTGATGGTCGACGGGCCCCGCAGTCCTCCTGGCTTCGCCCGTGATGGTGGGGCAGGCGACGGAGGTGACCCCGCACGAGACCACGAAGAGTACCAGCCCGAGCCACTTGACTCTCTGCAAAGAGAGGAACTTCGCCGCAGGAACGTGGATGCCCTGCGTACTCCCATCGCAGGAGAAACCCCCGAGGCTCGCGCCTTGGAGGAGGCACGTTTAGCCAACTTGGCCGAACGCACTCGCCTGGAGAATCTTCAGCGAGCACTCGACGAGCGCGCGCGGCAACGAGTTCCCGACACCAGTCGACATCAACTCTTCCCGCCGACTCAGGTATATCGAACCCCGATCCAGAATTTAGCAGCTGTGACCCGTATTGCAGAGTCCATCCAGCCCTCTCAGTCGGAAGCTGGCAGAGGCTTGATGCAGATCAGGGATCTGCTCCGGGCAGCAGGTGATCAGAATTCAGCCGTGTCGCAGTCGCGCAACAGAATTCACAGTCGATCCGTCGCTGCGAATACGGTTCAGTCGGCTCACAGCCCCAGATCGCCTCCGCGGCGTGAAGGGCGTGAGAATCGGCGAGACCAATATGGAGACCGATACGACCGAGATGATAGGCGTCGAGTTCCCGCTTCCCCTCCGAGGGGTGGGTCTTACGCTCCTCGGCAGCAAGATGACAGACGTCAGTTCAGTGCAGGGCGAAGAGTTCCAGTCGACCCCAGAGAACCATGCTTCGACGCGCGATCCATTATCGTGCAAGGCTTGGTCGACCGGAATAGAGCCCATCGAGGTGGACCCGACAAAGATGCGCCCACGAGCAGTCGAGTGCATGTTTCTGGTCCGGAATGTTTCAGCAGAGCTATCAGAGCCGCAGTGATTCCTCCCAATTTCAGGTTGGCAACAGGAGTCAGCAAGTTCACTGGTGAGTCTAAGCCTGAAACTTGGCTTGAGGACTACCGAGTGGCGGTTCAGATTGGTGGTGGGAATGATGAGGTGGCCATGAAACATCTGCCCCTCATGTTGGAAGGTTCTGCCAGAGCATGGTTGACTCAGTTACCTCCTAGCAGCATTTACACTTGGGAAGATCCGTCCCGAGTGTTCGTCAGAACGTTTGAAGGAACTTGCAAGCGACCGGCTGGATTGACGGAGCTGCAAGTCTGCGTGCAGAAGACCAATGAGACTCTCAGGGAGTATATTCAGAGGTGGATCACTTTGCATCATACTGTGGAGAATGTGTCTGATCATCAGGCAGTCTGCGCCTTTAAGGATGGTGTCAAGAACAGAGAATTGAGTTTGAAATTTGGTCGAACCGGTGACATGACCTTGAGTCGGATGATGGAAATTGCTACCAAGTACGCCAACGGTGAAGAAGAAGACCGACTCCGAAGCGGCAAGCACAAGCCGAGTCAGTCGGAGAAGGGAAACACCAGTCGGAAACAGAAGCGGAAGGCTGAACCAGCAGCTCCTGGAGAGGCTCTGGCTGTGACTCAGGGAAAGTTTAAAGGGAAACCAAAAGGATCCTGGAACCCTAAGAAGGTAAAGGATAAAGAAGGGAATGACGTGATGGATATGCCGTGTCACATCCACACGAAGAAAGACGAAGAGGGGAATATCATTTACCCAAAGCATACCACTCGCCAATGTCGACTCCTGATCCAGCAGTTTCAAGGAAAACAGTCTAAGGACAAGGAAAGGGAGTCGGACAAGGCTGAAGGCAAGGAGGACAGTGAGGAAGGATATCCGCATATCAACTCCACTCTGATGATCTTTGCAGATGTGGAAAGCAAGAGTCGATTGAAAGTCATTAACCGAGAGGTGAACATGGTTGCCCCAGCAAAAACAAATTATTTGAAATGGTCCCAAACACCCATCACATTCGACCAATCTGATCACCCGACTCATATTGCCACCCCTGGGAGGCAAGCTTTGGTGGTCGATCCAGTTGTCGAAGGCACTCGACTGACAAAGGTGCTGATGGACGGTGGTAGCAGGCTGAATTTGTTGTATGCAGACACACTGAAAGGAATGGGCATTCCGATGTCCCGACTGAGCACCAGTAACATGAGCTTTCATGGAGTTATACTAGGGAAGAAAGCCGAGTCACTCGGCCAAATAGCTCTGGACGTGGTGTTTGGTGATTCGAAACATTTTCGCAAAGAGAAGTTGACGTTTGAGGTCGTGGATTTTCAGAGTGCATATCATGCCATTTTGGGGAGACCAGCTTATGCACGGTTCATGGCTCGACCATGTTACGTGTACCTCAAATTGAAGATGCCCGGCCCCAAAGGAGTGATCACTGTCACCGGCGATCGGAAAAAGGCAGAAGAGTGCTTTCAGAAGGGCTCAAAGATTGCTGATTCCCAGGTGACAGCGGTCGAGTTCGAAGAATACAAGCAAAACGCAGATCCGAGTGACTTGCTGCGATCCAAGAAACCCGCCGCAGAATCTGCATTCCAGTCGTCCGGTGAGACGAAGCCTGTTCACATTCACCCGACCGACCCCGATGCAGCTCCGACCCACATCTCCACAACACTCGGCCCGAAATAGGAAGAAGCGCTCATCCAGTTCCTCCGTGAGAACTGGGACATTTTTGCATGGAAGCCCGCTGACATGCCAGGTGTTCCCAGGGGACTGGCTGAGCATCGCCTAAGAGTCGACTCATCTGCAAAACCAGTCAAAGAGCATCTTCGGCGGTCCGCCGTCCAGAAGAGAAAAGCCATTGGTGAGGAAGTGGCTCGACTGTTGGCGGCAGGATTTATCCGAGAGATATACCACTCCGAGTGGCTCGCTAATGTCGTCATGGTTCCTAAGAAGGACAAATCACTCCGAATGTGCATTGATTTCAAGCACATCAACCGGGCCTGCCCGAAAGATCATTTTCCTCTCCCTCGCATAGATCAAATTGTTGACTCGACCGCGGGATGCGAGAGATTGTCTTTTCTAGACGCCTACTCCGGATACCACCAGATCCGTCTGTACGGACCCGACAAGGTAAAAACAGCTTTCATCACTCCATTCGGGTGCTTCTGCTATATCACCATGCCATTCGGCCTCAAGAATGCCGGAGCCACATTTATGCGAATGATTCAGAAGTGTCTACTCACTCAAATCAGTCGGAATGTGGAAGCGTATATGGATGATATCGTCGTCAAGTCACGAAAAGGTTCCGACCTACTCGCTGACCTCGCCGAAACATTTGCCAACCTCAGAAGGTATGATATCAAGCTCAATCCATCAAAGTGCACATTCGTAGTTCCTGGTGGCAAGTTACTCGGTTTTCTCGTTTCCGAGCGAGGGATCGACGCTAATCCAGAGAAGATCGGCACTATTCTCCGAATGAAATGCCCTATGCGAGTGCACGATGTCCAGAAGCTTACTGGATGCTTGGCCGCATTAAGTCGATTCATCTCACGACTCGGTGAAAAGGCATTGCCTCTTTACCGACTGATGAAGAAGGCAGACAAGTTCGAGTGGACTCCAGAAGCTGATGCAGCGTTTGCCGAGCTAAAAGCTCTGCTCTCCACCCAGCCGGTGCTTGCTGCTCCAATCAGCAAAGAGCCTCTGTTGCTTTATATCGCAGCCACAGGACAAGTCGTCAGTACTGTGCTTACGGTCGAGCGGGAAGAAGAAGGAAAAGCTTTCAAAGTTCAGCGCCCAGTGTATTATTTGTCTGAAGTCTTGACTCCATCCAAGCAAAGATATCCTCATTATCAGAAGCTTGCATATGGAATATACATGACCACAAAGAAGGTTGCTCATTATTTCTCTGATCATTCCATCACAGTCGTCAGCGATGCTCCACTATCAGAGATTTTGCACAACAGAGATGCAACTGGTCGAGTGGCTAAATGGGCGATTGAACTTCTTCCCCTTGATATCAAGTTTGAGGCAAAGAAAGCCATTAAGTCCCAGGCAATAGTAGATTTCCTCGCCGAGTGGATTGAACAGCAGCAGCCGACTGAAGTTCACTCGGAGCATTGGACCATGTTTTTTGATGGATCTAAGATGTTGAATGGTTCCGGTGCTGGGGTTGTCCTGGTTTCCCCCAGAGGAGATAAGCTCAGATATGTGCTCCAGATTCACTTTGATTCCTCCAACAATGAGGCAGAGTATGAGGCCCTCTTATACGGATTGCGCATGGCCATTTCACTCGGCGTCCGTCGCCTGATGGTCTATGGCGACTCAGACTTAGTGGTCAACCAAGTGATGAAGGAGTGGGACGTGAGAAGCCCAGCCATGACTGGATACTGCAGTGCAGTGAGGAAATTGGAAAAGAAGTTCGAGGGGTTGGAGCTCCATCATATACCCCGACTGAAAAATCAAGCAGCTGATGATCTAGCAAAGATAGCTTCCAAGAGAGAGGCCATTCCGAGTGGTGTGTTCTTGGAGCATATACACACTCCGTCAGTCAAAGAAGACCCTTTCACCGAAGAAGCTCCACATCCCAAGAGTGCCAAAGATCCGACTGAGGTTGAAGTCCTAGCAGTAGTCGACTTGGTCATGGAGGTCTTGGTGGTCATTCCCGACTGGACAGTTCCGTATATCGCGTATATCCTGAGAAAAGAGCTCCCGGAGGATGAGGAAGAGGCTCGACAGATCGTCCGTCGATCTAAAGCCTTTACCGTAATCAAAGGACATCTATATAGAGAAAGCGCGACTGGAGTTGGTCAGAAGTGCATAACACCAGAAGAAGGTCGAATCATCCTCAATGATATCCACTCGGGAACCTGTGGTCATCATGCGTCCTCTCGGACCATCGTGGCCAAAGCATACCGAGCCGGATTTTACTGGCCAAAGGCAAATGAGATGGCAAAGGAGATAGTGGATAAGTGCGAGGGATGTCAGTTCTACTCTAATATGTCGCACAAGCCTGCATCAGCTCTGAAGACCATTCCACTCGTTTGGCCTTTCGCAGTATGGGGGTTGGACATGGTCGGTCCTTTGAGAACAGGGCGAGGTGGCTTCACGCATGTACTGGTGGCAGTCGACAAGTTCACCAAGTGGATTGAGGCTAAACCAATCAAGAACCTTGACGCCGATGCTGCTGTTAGCTTCATGAGGGAACTGATATTCAGATATGGAGTCCCGCACAGCATCATTACGGATAATGGGTCGAACTTTGACTCGGAAGAATTCCGGGATTTCTGCAACTCTCAAGGCACACGAGTCGACTACGCTTCAGTCGCCCATCCGCAGTCGAATGGACAAGCAGAGCGAGCCAATGGTCTGATTCTCAAGGGATTGAAACCCCGACTGATGCGTGATCTCAAGCATGCAGCTGGAGCTTGGGTCGACGTACTTCCCTCGGTGCTTTGGGGACTGCGGACCGCACCTAATCGGTCGACCGGAAGAACTCCATTCTTCTTGGTCTACGGAGCTGAAGCAGTCTTGCCAAGTGATCTTCTCCACAATGCTCCTCGAGTTGAGATCTACAACGAAGCAGAAGCTGAACAAGCGCGGCAGGACGCAGTCGACCTTTTAGAGGAAGAAAGGGAGATGGCTCTGATCCGATCGACCATCTACCAACAAGATTTGCGTCGTTTCCACGCCAGAAATGTGAGAGGTCGAGCCTTCCAGGAAGGAGATTTAGTTCTCCGAGTGGATCAGAAGAAACCACACAAGCTTGCTCCTTCTTGGGAAGGACCCTTCATCGTCACCAAAGTTCTCCACAACGGGGCATACCGTCTTTACAACGTCGAACATAATATCGACGAGCCCCGAGCTTGGAACGCGGAACTACTCCGCCCATTTTACACTTAAGTTTATCACTCGGATGAGTTGCAATAAAGTACTCCTGTAGTTCATGGATTTCAAAATAATAGTGTCATAGTTCCTCCATAATTTTTGTCACTTTTTATTTTTGTCCAATAAAATTTTCCCCTCAGTGGGTGACTTAGCCGCGAATCCGTTTCGCCTAACTTTGTAAAATCCTTACCGAGTGGTGAGCCAGACTCCCACTCGGAGGCTTAGCTGCGAATCCGTTTTGCCTAAGTTATAAAAATCCTACCGAGTGGTAAGCCAGACTTCCACTCGGAGGCTTAGCTGCAGTCCAAGTACTCGCCTAAGATATAAAAAATCCTACCGAGTGGTAAGCCAGACTTCCACTCGGGGGCTTAGCTGCAGCCCAGTGCTCGCCTAAGTTATAGAAATCCTACCGAGTGGTAAGCCAGACTTCCACTCGGAGGCTTAGCTGCAGCCCAGTGCTCGCCTAAGTTATAAAAATCCTACCGAGTGGTAAGCCAGACTTCCACTCGGAGG
>NC_041393.1:103322744-103491774 GCF_002162155.2 Triticum dicoccoides
GGGGCTTAGCTGCAGTCCAAGGACTCGCCTAAGTTACCAAAATCCTACCGAGTGAAGAGCAAACCTCTCACTCGGGGGCTTAGCTGCAGCCCAGTGCTCGCCTAAGATATAAAAAATCCTACCGAGTGAAGAGCAAACCTCTCACTCGGGGGCTTAGCTGCAGCCCAGTGCTCGCCTAAGATATAAAAATCCTACCGAGTGAAGAGCAAACCTCTCACTCGGGGGCTTAGCTGCAGCCCAGTGCTCGCCTAAGATATAGAAATCCTACCGAGTGAAGAGCAAACCTCTCACTCGGGAGGCTTAGCTGCAGCCCAGCGCTCGCCTAAGTGGATTAAGGAATAAGTCGACTGCAGTGAGCGTCTTGCTTTGAACCTGCAAAAGACATTTCGAGCCAAAAGCAATCATATTCAAACACCAAATTCAAGTTCAGATTGATACCTAAAGGAACCGAAAGTGCTCAGGCGCTAAGCCTGTTAAGGTTTATCGGTTACAACTCCACTCGGCATACCGAGGCAAATTTAAAGCGTCGAGCTTAGAAGAAGTTTTTTACCCCTCCTGTGGAGGGCTGGAAGGTGCAACAAACTCATCAAGATCAATTCCATCTGCGATCCGAGTGGCAGCAGCAAGGAAAGTTTCCATAAAGGACCTGAAGTCGTGTTTCTTGGTGTTGGCCACTCGGAGAGCAACCAGCTTGTCTTCTCGCGCATCTTTGCAGTGGACTCGGGCCAGACACAGAGCAACATCTGCACCACACCGAGCCGAGGACTTTTTCCACTCCTGCACTCGACCAGGGTCAGCGTTCAAACGAGCCATCAGCGACTCGAGGTCGTTCTGGAGTGTCTCCCCGGGCCAGAGCGTTGAGTCCATGCGAGATGTGGCGACCTTCAGCCTTGCAAGATAGTCCACGACAGCTGCAACACAGGACTCCAGTCGGAAAACATTCATGGCAACTTTGTCGTTCACCGGAGAATTGACGGGGTCAAGGTTTGGTTCCAGCCGGCTAGTCTCTTCTTCAAAGTTTTGAAAAAATTCTGCAAGGACGATCACCGAGTCAAAGCAATGGTCGAATGAAAAAACCACAGTTGAAAGTGATTGTTGAAGGTTTACCTTCAAGCATAAGAGACAACTTCCTGGCAAGACCACTCAGGAAGGCCTCCAGATCATTTTTCTTCTCAAGAGCAGCTTTCAGATTGGTATTTTCTTGTTCAAGCTTGGTAACCGAAGCTAACTTCTCGTCGGCAAGCTTGATCCTCTCAGCTAGTTCAAGGTCTTTTTTCCTTTGGGACTCCCTCACCTTACCTGCAAGTTACAGCAAGATCAGATTTTGAAACAAATGAAGGGAAAAAGCAGTCGTCAAGGTCTCACCAAACATACCTTCGGTCTCCTCCTTCGCCTTCGTCAGATTCTCCTGAACCAGCTTCAAATTCAGCTCGAGCTGAATGTGCTTGTTTTCTAGTTCAGTGTAGCGAGCCGCAAGGTCACAGGAGTTCTGCGACGAACCAATCGACTAAATGTCAAAAATAATTCACTTCCGAGGGGAAAAGGAAAAATCACGCGTTTCTAAGACTACAACCGAATCCAAGCATTCGACCGTAGTCTCGGGGACTACACCCAGTGGGTGCACTCAGCGTGCCCCCACTAATCCTATTGAAGACAGAGTCGACCAGTCGACCGGTTTGCGAAATCCAGTCGCCATCGTCGAATGACGGAAAGACTGAAATTATAAAGCCTAAGGTTGACTGCCAGCAGTCGACCTTAGCCTTGGGGACTACACCCAGTGGGTACACTCAGCGTGCCCCCACTAATCCTATTGAAGACAGACTCGACCAGTTGACCTCAAAAAAAAACAAGATGTATTCTTTAAGACTGTAACCGACTGCCAGCAGTCGACCACAGTCTCGGGGACTACACCCAGTGGGTGCACTCAGCGTGCCCCCACCGGTTTGCGAAATCCATTCGCCGTAGTCGAATGACGGAGAGACTGAAATTATAAAGCCTAAGGCCGACTGCCAGCAGTCGACCTTAGCCTTGGGGACTACACCCAGCGGGTGCACTCTGCGTGCCCCCGCTAACACGGAGTTTAAATCGACACACCCACTGGGTGACTACTATAAATTCTGGAAAGAAAAGTTTTTTGATAGCATATCCTAACAGAACAAGTGGTGGTCGACTGACCTGAACATTCCTTTGAAGGGCAGAACTGGCGTCGTAAGCTGCCTGGCTCGCATCCCGGATGGTCTTCAACTGCTCCATCATGATTCCTGCCTGGCGTATCGCCTCCTTCGCGGCGCCAGCTTGGTCCTCTGGGACGTGGTGCGTCGTGAAGAGGGAGGGTTGCGGAGCACTCGTCAGCGGATCTGCGAAGGACACAGTGTGTCGAGTGGTGTTCTCCTCCTCCGCGACCAGAGTCTCAGGCACCGTCACATCCTGGGGCACCCTGCTGGCAGACGCTTTCCTCCTCATTCTATGCTTCAGCAGTTCCTCATCTTCATCATCATCAGGGAGAGTGATAACAACATTGGATGGAGCTACAGAAAAGAATCAGAATTAGAGATCATGAGTCAGTCGACTAGAAACGGGGTTAAGAATATAATACCAGGTTTTGAGGTTGCTCCGTCCTCCATCTCATGATCGTCAGCCCGGGCTGAGGTCTCAGAAGTAGCAGCACTGCAACTCCAAAGAGTCAGTCGACTAACTCCAGCGCCAACCAGAGATAAGTTCACGCAAAACAAGAAGACTTAAGCAACATGATTACCCTGAGATGGTGGGGATGGACACCTTCATCTTCGGCAGGTGCTTGGTCGGCTTTGACGGGGCCGCCCTGGGCTGCTTCGACGCCTTTTCAGTCGGCGCCGGAGAGGTGGTCCAAGGGCGCTTGGTCGACTGAGTGACGGTCGCAACCCCCTTGCCACGTTCAGTCGCAGGGTCATGCACAAGCTTCGACCGCCTTTCCGAGCGCGGTGGTGCAACCTCCTCCTCCTCCTCTTCCTCGTCCTCATCAACATCATCATTATCGTCATCAGTGTCATCGTCATCATCATCATCCTCAGCGGCGTCCGAGTCCCACTCCTCCTCCTGGCTCTCGCCCCCGCTCGCTTCTCCCTCCTCAGTCGGAGCTTGTGCTCCGTTGGGCATCGAGTACAGCTCAGTGAGGGCCTGATAGACATCCAGACAAAGATCAGTCGACCGATCGGTAGGGAAAACAGAAATAAGTATGACGAGAATACAATGAGAAGTGGAGCAGACATACCTTGTTTGGATCACTGTGGCAGTCGAGTGGAGGAATCCTTCTGGCTCCGCGAGGGTTATCCTTGTTCCCAGTAACAGCGGCCATCCACCTTTCCAGAGTGGCATCGTCGACTGTTTCTGGATTGACCCGAGTCACATCCTCAGTCCCGCAGTACAGCCACATGCAATGGCTCTGGAATTGAAGATGCTGGATACGACGCCTAAGGAAAACTTCCAGGAGATCCATACCCGTCACTCCATCCCGAACCAACTGAACTACACGCTCCATCAGCATCTTCACGTCAGCTTTCTCCTCCGGAATCACCTTCAGAGAGGAGGGCTTGTTCACTCGGTCCATGGTGAATTGAGGGAGTCCACTCGACTGTCCCGGCGTCGACTGATCCTGGAAGTAGAACCAGGTCGACTGCCAGCCTCTGACTGACTCGGGAAATGTCATGGCTGGGAAGGTGCTCTTGCTCCTCACCTGGATCCCCAGACCCCCACACATTTGGACAACTCGGGTTTTTTCGTCGCCTGGGCTCGCCTTCTTCACGGTCTGAGAGCGACACGTGAATATGTGCTTGAACAAGCCCCAATGCGGTCGACAACCCAGAAAACTCTCACACATGGACACGAACGCGGCAAGATAAGCGATAGAATTCGGGGTGAAGTGGTGGAGTTGCGCTCCAAAGAAGTTCAAGAAACCATGAAAGAAAATGCTCGGCGGCAAAGAGAATCCGCGGTCGACATGGGTAGCCAGAAGCACGCACTCACCCTCTTCTGGCTGGGGCTGCCACTCTTTCCCCGGAAGCCTCGCAGCTCCATGAGGAATCAGGCCCTCGTTGGCCATGTCGAGGAGATCCTTCTCCGTGATGGTCGACTGGATCCAATCTCCCTGGACCCAGCCTTTCGGCAGGCGAGATCTAGACGAAGACCCGCCGCGGCTGGTGGATCTCCCCTTCGCCTTCTCCGTCGCCGACGCCTTCTTCGTGCGTTCCAGCGCCGCCGTCTTCTCCTTGACCATGGCTACCGGCGAGATGCGCGAGGAGGAGTTGTGCCGAGGCGAGAGCGAGCGCGTTGGGCGGAGACGAAGGGAGCAGAGGGAGAATGCTGAGGCACTGTTCAAAAAACCCTCGCCGAGCGCATTTATAAGATCCCTTCCGAGTGGATGACAGGTGGGCCCGGTCGATCTAATCATATCCTGAAACAGTTGCGCAAGCGTGATACGTGGCGAAAAAAGCGGCGCGGAGATCGAGGTGTTTATGCCCCGTCCCATCCGAGCGCCGCGGACCGCTCCGCTTCACGCGCTCCCCCAAATTCCGTATCCCACGGAATCCGCGAACGGCAGATCAGTCTGCCAGACGCGGGATTCCCTGCGATCCGTCGCTCGGAAATCAGCGAAGTCCAAAAGATCACTCGACGAAGAAAAAGAATGGATCGAGTCGACTGAAGAAAAGTTGCTCACTATCAACAAAGAGATTTTTTGGTTCAAAGCAAGGCACGACTAGCATGCGAAGGCTAATCGGCAACAACATCAACTCCTTCATCACTCAAGCCTCAATCCATTCGGGGGCTAATGATGGAGTCATGTACCTAGGGTAGGGTCACAGACCTGATCTAAGTACCCTGCCCAGGGACATCCTTAGAAGAGATCACCTTCCAGTCGACCTACGAGGGACTCACTCGACTGACTTGAAGGACTCGACCACGAAGACTCACTCGACCACCAGAAGGTCAAGAGGCACTCTGCACTGCAACGGTCTGTAATTAAGTAGACTTTATGATAGTAAAGACACTTTATGTGGGGCGTTACCAGTAACGCCCCGGACTTAACGCACCTTAAACCCTCTCCTACGTGGGCTGGCTGGGGTCCTGGCGCACTCTATATAAGCCACCCCCCTCCACAGGTAGAAGGGTTCGGCACTCTGTAATTCATATACACATAATCCACTCGACCGCCTCCGGGCTCCGAGACGTAGGGCTTTTACTTCCTCCGAGAAGGGCCTGAACTCGTACATCTCTTGTGCTTACAACCTCTCCATAGCTAGGACCTTGCCTCTCCATACCTACCCCCCACTCTACTGTCAGACTTAGAACCACGACAACCATCCACCTAGACGCACAGTTCGGGACCCCCTACCCGAGATCCATTGGTTTTGACACCGACAATGATCTTAAGGGCATCAGTCCCACTCTATGTCAACATAAAATAAATTTGGAAGCTGATGCCAAACCAGTTCGTGATCCTCAACGACGTTTGAATCCTAAAGTGAAAGAAGCGGTAAGAAAGGAAATACTCAAGCTTCTGGAGGCAGGTATAATTTATCCCGTTGCTGATAGTCAGTGGGTAAGTCCTGTCCATTGCGTCCCTAAGAAGGGAGGTATTACTGTTGTCCCTAATGGTAAAGATGAATTGATTCCGCAAAGAATTATCACAGGTTATAGGATGGTGATTGATTTCCGCAAATTAAATAAGGCTACTAAGAAAGATCATTACCCCTTACCTTTTATTGATCAAATGCTAGAAAGACTATGCAAACATACACACTATTGCTTTCTAGATGGTTATTCCGGTTTTTCTCAAATACCTGTGACGGCTAAGGATCAATCAAAGACTACTTTTACATGCCTTTTTGGTACTTTTGCTTATAGACGTATGCCTTTCGGTTTATGTAATGCACCTGCTACCTTTCAAAGATGCATGATGGCTATATTCTCTGACTTTTGCGAGAAAATTTGTGAGGTTTTCATGGACGACTTTTCCGTCTATGGTTCCTCTTTTGATGATTGCTTGAGCAATCTTGCTCGAGTTTTGTAGAGATGTGAAGAAACTAATCTTGTCTTGAATTGGGAAAAGTGCCACTTTATGGTTAATGAAGGTATTGTCTTGGGGCACAAAGTTTCTGAAAGAGGTATTGAAGTTGATAAAGCCAAGGTTGATGCTATTGAAAAGATGCCATGTCCTAAAGACATCAAAGGTATAAGAAGTTTCCTTGGTCATGCCGGATTTTACAGGAGGTTCATTAAGGACTTCTCAAAAATCTCTCGGCCTCTGACTAATTTATTACAAAAAGATGTACCATTTGTCTTTGATGATGATTGCGTAGAAGCATTCGAAATACTTAAGAAAGCATTAGTCTCTGCACCTGTTGTTCAGCCACCTGATTGGAATTTACCCTTTGAAATTATGTGTGATGCTAGTGATTATTGTCACACCCTGATTTTCATGCCACTACACTTAAGCTAACAATCATGATAAAATTTGGTTTGACAAAAACTTTTGAGTGATTTGGACCTTGCCTTGATTGGTTTTTGTGTGCTGTTTGCAAGTGCTCTAGAAATCAAATAAATCCTCCAACTTCGATACTTCATTTCCTTGCCCCAAACTTCTGCCCAATGATCATGCCATGTGTATAGAGCAATATAGTATTTTCTTACAAAATTAATTTGGCCAAAAAGTATTTTCTAAAATTAGTTTTTCAAAAACCCCTGAATTGAGGTTTGCACTGCAAGTACTTAATTAAGGGCAGTAAAAATCTTTCCAAAAATATATTTGACTCCTATTAGATATAGGATACCCAGAAACCACAAAAATATAATTTTAAAGGTTATTTTCCTATTTTATTTAAAAGCTTTTTCTTAAGTCCGGAAATGGTCTTTAATAGGGAAAAATTATTTTATTGTTTTAAAAATATTTGACAAAAATCAGGGAAACTCAGTGGACATATATTGTCCATATATAAGAGTTTTAACACATGGTCATGTTCAAAATATTGGTCAAATCCCTCAAAAACCCTTTCTGGATATTTCAAGCTTTTGAAATATTTACAAAGGAAATTTTCTCCAAAAATTCCAAGAACATTCTATCATGTCACATATGACATATTTGGTGATCTTGCCAAGTCTCATGTCTTGGAGAACAAGATAACATCATCAAATCCTCTTAAAACCATTTCTGTCCATTTTGAAGTTTGAGCAACTTTACATTGCCAAACATTCCCAAATGTTCTCAAACCTTGTGAAAATTCTCAAATGTTCTAATTATTCATCTAGACAAAATGGCACAAGTTGGAGAACAAGTTAACTTGATCAAAGTGCCCCAAAACCCTTCCTGTCCAGAACCAAATTTGGACAACTCTACATTGCCAAGTGTGTCCTTTTGATCTGAATTTTTGTGGACATGTTCAAATCCTCAAATGATGCCACTACACCAAGTGGTGCATCAAGGAGAATAGATTTTCATGACTAAATCTTGGCAAAGCCATTTCTGCTGATTTCTAAGGTTTACCAAAGTTACATTTGCTACTTTGCCCAAATGAGCTCAAACTTGGTGGAACACCCTAATTCTATGTGCCATTCCATCCTGTTAATTCTCATGGCAAGTGGAATTAATTTTCTTGCCCAAACCAACAACAAACACCTTCTGCCATTTTTCCAAAATCATCATTTTGACCACTTCCACTATTCTCCATGAGCTCAACTTTTTACCACAGCCCCTCCTAGTCCCCTTGCACCTCCAGTAGAAATGGCAAATCCATAGCTCAATTATTGGAGGGGTAAAACCCCACTTTCCCTCTCTGGACAGCCCTTTTCTCTCTCTCCCTCAACCTCTCTCCTCTCCTATTGGTCCACCAGGGCATCCAAGGCCACCTCCCCTTTGTTTACCAACCCCACAAAGCCCCAGACACTAGTGGACACGCCCCTGGCACATAAACAATGCCATGGCGTGCAGAGCTCGTGCTCTGGAGCACACTACAGTGCTCTCCCGCACTGTAGCTCACCCATGCCAAGGGCATAAGACGGCCTTGGGCGGCGGGGTGGTGTCCCCCGAGGTCGCCTCGGCGTCCAAGACACGGCAAGGTGTCGGGCCCCTCCTGGACCTCTCTCCTCCCCCCTCTGCAAGGCTCACAAAGCGCGTCCGTGGACGCTGCCCACGGAGCACCAGCGCCTCCTCCATATAATCCATCCCCCGAGCTTTCTCTCGCCTCGTTTGGACCCCTCTCTCTCCCGTGCACCTCCTGGACAGACTCCCCCTACCTCTCGTGCCCTCCAGCACTCCCCCCATGGCCGGAATGCCGCCGCTGGCCTCCGCTCCGATTCGGACAAGGACGAGGTCCTCCCCACCTCCTCTCCCCTCCAGAAGAACCGCCTCTCCCCGGCGACCCCTCCGGTGGCCGGAGCTTGGCCGAGGGTGGCCTGTGCCGCCGGGGGCAAGCGATGGCCGGCGCTCACCCACGGCCTCGATCCCCTCTGTCGCAGGCGCGGGAGGAAGGAGACGACCCTGCGGGTGGGCCCCGTGGGTCAGCGACTCAGCCGGCAGGCCCCGGCGTTTAAGTGGAGGCGGGATCCGGGTTAACCGTCTCCCCCGCAGAGAAGCATACTCCGCTAGTCCGCCATCGGCGTGGCCCTCCTTAGCCGCGTGGCCAGGCAGCTGGGCCGGCCCAATGCACTGTGGCGCTATGCTGCGCTCGGTGCGCAGTATAGGTATAACCCCTTCCTTTGTCTTTTTCTTTTTCCAGAAACTTGTAAAATCTCCCAAATATTCAAATTAACTCCAAATCCAATGATTCAAATTTCTAGTAGTTTCTAAAATCATGCCCTACCGCATGGTGCTATTGTCATATTTTTACAGAAGCATTTCCTTCACAAATATTTATCAAAACCCCATTTTCCATTTTTGTGATGAACTTTAGAAAATCACAGAGAGCTCAAAATTGATCCAAATGCCATGATTCAAATTCCTAGATGCTTCTAAGTTCATAAACATTTTTCTTAATACTTTCTGTACCCCACAACATAATGAGCCATTTCTTCATATTTATCAACTTCGCAAATTCATAGGGAATTCATTTGAACTCCAAATCCAGTGAAACCAACTCCTAGATGCTTCTAAAATCATGATTTGTTAAATGGGCGCCTTTTCTCATTTTCCAAATATATATTTTTGGACACTTCTTGCAAATCCATAAATCCCTTGGTTCCATCATATCAAAATGTTCAGAGATATCCCTTGATCCACTTCCAATGAAATCACCTTGGTCATTCCTCATATGACCAGAGGTATCCTACAAAAATCCAACTCATGTTTTTAGAGCACTTTTATTTCCTGCCTTGTTGTGTTGCTTATTATGGTTGCTTTCGATGATAGTTGACGAAGTAGACGAAATGCTCGAAGTTGGACCAGAGATATTTGAAGACCTCGAAGACTTTGTTAAAATAGGCAAGCAACCCTTTGACCATGTCTATGAAACCCTTTTTATGCATGTCATATAGCACCATATTGTTGTTGCAACGGAATCATGATGAGGTGGTATCCACTTTGATGGTTTGCCACTGTGCTTCCTCGTTGATACTTGCATTGTGCATGACCCTACCTCCTTATGAGGGTTATGCCGGTGGGAGTAGATAGGATGCTAAAGTAGATGCTACGCAAAAGGGACGGGAATATGCATGGTGATGGAGACAAAGTATTTTCAAAAGACTTTTTCGAAAACCCCGTCGGGTGCCACTTATGCTCGAGGGAGATGATGAGATGGGTAACCACTTGATGACGAAGTGGTGTACCGAGGCAAGTGTGTGTGTTGTTTTCGAAAACGGATTAGATTTAAGATTTGATGACTGTCCCAAACTTACATGCGCAACCACTCTACCCTTATATGGGAAAGGGCATTATTGATTACCTAGACCGATACTAGCTTGGAGCCCGCATTACTAGTGACGGGAGAGTTGTTGGTGCGCTCTCTCGGGACGGGGTCGTGCTAGGTAGGGCGGCCATGACTGTTTTCACAGGGCACCGGATACACCGTTGTGTCCCCTCTTGGATGTTACGATCTCGAGTGAGTCTCGTATGATGTACATCGTGAGGATACGGAGCAACGAGTGGACTCCATGTTAGTGTAGTCTAGGGAAAGGTAGTGATCGGGTGCTTACCCCGGGTACTTGAGGTATCGCGGGTCATGGATGACACGGAAGTTCCCCGGATCTTGTGGGTACAATGTGCAACCTCTGCAGAGTGTAAAACTATTCGAATAGCCGTGTCCACGGTCAAGGACGGTTGGGCGGTGCTGCTTAAACTATGTCCAGAGTTTTGCAACCGTGTGTGTGAGCTGATAAAACTACTTGGGTCAAGTCAAAGGACTTGACATGATTGAGTTGGGTTGGTGCCCACTCTATTTATGTTGATATCTGTAACCTGTCCTCATGGTTACGTGAATTCTCTTGATGCATGTCTTACTAGTTGTTGAACATGGCATTGCACTCAAAACTAGCTTTCTGCAAAAATTTACCTATATCATGCATTGTTGTATCTTGAACCAAAACATGGGTTGCTTGCGAGTACATTCAAAGTACTCATTGGCTTGCCACTGGTTATTTAATTGACCAGGCATGGAAGAACCGGAGTTCGAAGAAGAGTTCTTTGGAGACGAACATGCGAACTAGGACGTTTCCCAGTCAGAATGCCTGTAGGGTTAAGGCAGATGGCATGGGTTCTACTTATCGACAAAGATTTCCGCTGCTTGTGTTTCATTTGATGTTCAGCCCTTAAGGCTTTATCAATGTAAGACTTGACCATAATGGTCATAATTTGTGTAAGACGGTATGTATGGATGTAAGACTCTTGTTATTCAGCTTCTGTGTGTTCAGTGAGCATTGATCTCTGGGATCACTATACATGTGCATTCGTTGATCTCGACTTATGAGTCGGGGTCCCCACAATTATGCTGTAGGTGCTGTTCTAGGGCAAAGAGTTGATAAGAAATTGAATGCTATCCATTATGCTAGTAAGACTCTAGACAATGCTCAAAGAAATTATGCTACTACCGAAAAGGAACTTCTAGCAGTTGTATTTGCTTGTGATAAATTCAGACCTTATATTGTTGGTTCTAAAGTTACTATTCACACAGATCATGCTGCTATTAAATATCTTATGGAAAAGAAAGATGCAAAACCTAGACTTATTAGATGGGTTCTCCTGCTGCACGAATTTGATTTACATATTGTTGATAGAAAAGGAGCTGAGAACCCCGTTGCAGACAACTTGTCTAGGTTAGAGAATATTCTTGATGACCCACTACCTATTGATGATAGCTTTCCTGATGAACAATTAAATGTCATAAGCACTTCCCGTAGCACTCCGTGGTATGCTGATTATGCTAATTATATTGTTGCTACATTTATACCACCTAGCTTCACATACCAACAAAAGAAAAAGTTTTTCTATGATTTGCGACATTACTTTTGGGATGACCCACATCTTTATAAAGAAGGAGTAGATGGTGTTATTAGACGTTGTGTACCTGAGCATGAACAGGAACATATCCTACGCAAGTGTCACTCCGAGGCTTATGGAGGACACCACGCTGGAGATAGAACTGCACATAAGGTATTGCAATCCGGTTTTTATTGGCCTACTCTCTTCAAGGATGCCCGTAAGTTTGTTTTGTCTTGCGATGAATGTCAAAGAATTGGTAATATCAGTAGACGTCAAGAAATGCCTATGAATTATTCACTTGTTATTGAACCATTTGATGTTTGGGGCTTTGATTATATGGGACCCTTCCCTGCTTCTAATGGATACACTCATATTTTAGTTGTTGTTGATTACGTTACTAAGTGGGTAGAAGCTATTCCAACTAGTAGTGCTGATCATAACACTTCTATTAAAATGCTTAAGGAAGTTATTTTTCCGAGGTTTAGAGTCCCTAGATACTTAATGACTGATGGTGGTTCACACTTTATTCATGGTGCTTTCCATAAGATGCTTGCTAAATACGACATTAATCATAGAATTGCATCTCCATATCACCCGCAGTCTAGTGGTCAGGTAGAATTGAGCAATAGAGAGCTCAAATTAATTTTGCAAAAAACTGTCAATAGGTCTAGGAAGAATTGGTCCAAGAAACTTAATGATGCATTATGGGCCTATAGAACTGCATACAAAAATCCTATGGGTATGTCTCCGTATAAAATGGTTTATGGAAAAGCATGTCACTTACCTCTCGAACTAGAACATAAGGCATATTGGCTATTAAAGAGCTCAACTATGATTTCAAACTTGCCGGTGAGAAGAGGTTATTTGATATTAGCTCACTTGATGAATGGAGAACCCAAGCTTATGAAAATGCCAAGTTGTTTAAAGAAAAAGTTAAAAGATGGCATGACAAAAGGATACAAAAACGTGAGTTCAATGTAGGTGATTATGTATTGCTATACAACTCTCGTTTAAGATTTTTTGCAGGAAAACTTCTCTCCAAATGGGAAGGTCCTTACGTTATTGAGGAGGTCTATCGTTCCGGTGCCATAAAAATCAACTTCGCAGGCACAAATCCGAAGGTGGTAAACGGTTAAAGGATCAAACACTATATCTTAGGTCATCCTATAAATGTTGAACCTAATATTATTGAAACCGTAACCCCGGAGGAGTACATAAGGGACACCTTCCAGAATGTTCCAGACCCCGAAAAGGAATAGGTATGTGGTACGGTAAGTAAACCGACTCCAAAACAATTTTTAAGGCAATATTTCTCCGTTTTGGAATAATTAGAAAAATAGAAAAATAAGTAGCAGTCCGGGGAGGACACGAGGCCTCCATGAGGGTGGAGGGCGCGCCCTACCCCCCTGGGTGCGCCCCCTACCTCGTGAGCACCTCGTGTGCCATCCGGACTCCATTTCCTTGCACGATACGTATTTTGGTTGGTAAAAATTCATTATATATACTCCCGAAGGTTTTGACTCTCGTATCACGCAAATTTCCCCTGTTCTTGTTTCGAGCTGTTTTTCTGACAGGTCTAGAGCACCATGACTTCTCCCTCCTCCAACAAGGATGCTTGGCTATTGAGGATAGAGTTGAAAAGAGAAGAACCAGAAGAAATCAACAAGGATGAAGGGATCAAGAAGACCATGGAGGTTCAAGCTCCGGTGGTGAAAGAAGAAGACATCCCTCATACTTTACCTAACCTTTTTACTCTAACAGAGCTTGAAGCCTTCAAGATGATTGAGTTAGCCCGCATACAAAACAAGTATCTCACACAGGAGAATATTTTGCTGAAGGATCATATTGCTGGGCTTAAGGGCATTATCCGCAAATTGGAGGAGCTTTTACGCTCAATGTGCGATTATCCACCGTCTTCATCACCACCTCCATCACCTCCGAGGAAATAATCACACGGGTATGGGCACTCCCCTTGGCAACTGCCAAGCTTGGGGGAGGTGCCCTGGTATCGTATCACCATCACAACTCCTATCTTTACCTTTTTCTTAGTTCGATCCTATTAGTAGTATCTTGATTTAGTAGAATAAAGTCATGGCATGACCTAGTTTTGAGTTTTGCTTTATGATCCTTCTTTGTAATCGAGTCCGTGAGCTATATAATAAAGATTAGTGTTGAGTCAAGGGCTTGAGTATTTTGCCATGATGTTGGGTGATTAGAAGAAAAATAATAAAAAGAATCAAAGAGTTCGTATTGATCTTAGTGAAAGTAATGACTCCACATAGAAAGAGTATGATGATTAAATGTTGTTGGGAGTTGGCAAATATAGCTTTGGTCATTGTTGCAATTAATAGGAAGTAATAAGGAAAGAGAGGTTTCACATACAGATATATTATCATTGACATCTTTTATGATTGGGAGCACTCATTAAAATATGACATGCTAAAGAGTTGATGTTGGACAAGGAAGACAACATAATGAGTTATGTTTTCTTACATCTGAGATAAAGCATGTTGTCATGGATCCTCTACCGTGTTGAGCTTGCCTTCCCCCCTCGTGCTAGTTCTTAGCACTAAGTAGAAATACTACTTGTGTTTCCAAATACCCTTAAACTAGTTTTGCCATGAGAGTCCACCATATCTACCTATGGATTGAGTAAGATCCTTCAAGTAAGTTGTCATCGGTGCAAGCAATAAAAATTGCTCTCTAAATATGCATGATTTATTAGTGCGGAGAAAATAAACTTTGCACGAACTTGTTGTGGACGCAATAAAAGCGACGGACTGCATAATAAAGGTTCACATACAAGGGGCAATGTAAAGTGACGTTCTTTTGCATTAAGATTTTGTGCATCAACCCTAAACGCGCATGACAACCTCTGCTTCCCTCTGTGAAGGGCCTATCTTTTATTATTATCCTCTACCTTATGCAAGAGTCACGGTGATCTTCACCTTCTGCTTTTTATTTTATCTTTTGGCAAGCTGAGCATGTTGGAAAGAACGTGATATATATATATATCTAATTGGATGTGGGGGAGCATGAATTATTATTGTTGACATTACCCTTGAGGTAAAAGGTTGTGGGGCAAAACTATAAGCCCCTATCTTTCTCTGTGTCCGGTTAAAACTCCGTAACCACAAGTATTGCGTGAGTGTTAGCAATTATGAAGGACTAAGTGATAGTTGAGTATGTGGACTTGCTTTTAAGCTCTGACATAGACTCTTCCCGATGTTATGATAAATTGCAATTGTTTCAATGACTGAGGGTATAATTTGTTGGTGCTCAATAAGGTTTCTGATTCATACTTTGGCTTTGTGAAAAGATCATCACTTGAACTTGAGCGACCTTATGACAAATTCTATATATGTTGCTGTTATGAAATATTCATGATGCCTTCATGTCCGTATTTTATTTTTATTGACGCCTCTACCTCTAAACATGAGGACATATTTATTGTTATTGTCTTTTCGCTTGAGGACAATCGAGGTCTAAGCTTGGGGGAGTTGATACGTCCATTTTGCATCATGCTTTTATGTCAATATTTATTGCATTATGGGCTGTTATTTCATGTTATGTCACAATACTTATGGCTATTCTCTCTTATTTTACAAGGTTTACATGAAGAGGGAGAATGCCAACAGCTAGAATTCTGGGCTGGAAAAGGAGCAAATATTGAAGGACTATTCTGCGCAACTCCCAAAGTCCTGAAATTCCACGGAATACCTTAAAATAAATAAAGAAAAATCATCACCAAAGATGAAGGCCAGGGGGCCCACACCCTGCTCACAAGGGTGGGGGCGCCCCCCTGGACGCACCCCTATCTAATGGGCCCCCTGGTGGCTCTCCGACGTCCATCTTCTCCCATATGAAGTCTTTCAATGAGAAAAAAATAGAAGAGAACCTTTCGGGACGAGACTCCGGCGCCACGAGGCGGAACCTTGGCGGAACCAATCTAGGGCTCTGGCAGAGCTGTTCTGCCGGGGACACTTCCCTCCGGGAGGGGGAAATCATCACCATCGTCATCACCAACGCTCCTCTCATTGGGAGAGGGCAATCTCCATCAACATCTTCACCAGCATCATCTCATCTCCAAACCCTAGTTCATCTCTTGTATCCAATTCTTGTCTCCAAGTCCGGGATTGGTGCTAGTAGGTTGCTAGTAGTGTTGATTACTCCTTGTAGTTGATGCTAGTTGGTTTATTTGGTGGAAGATCAGATGTTCATATCCTTTATGCACATTATTACCCCTCTGATTATGAACATGAATATGCTTTGTGAGTAGTTACGTTTGTTCCTGAGGACAAGGGAGAAGTCTCGCTATTAGTAGTCATGTGAATTTGGTATTCGTTCGATATTTTGATAAGATGTATGTTGTCTAACCTCTAGTGGTGTTATGTGAACGTCGACTACATAACACTTCACCATTGTTTGGGCCTAGAGGAAGGCATTGGGAAGTAATAAGTAGATGATGGGTTGCTAGAGTGACAGAAGCTTAAACCCTAGTTTATGTGTTGCTTCATAAGGGGCTGATTTGGATCCATATGTTTCATGCTATGGTTAGGTTTACCTTAATACTTTTGTTGTAGTTGCGGATGCTTGCAATAGAGGTTAATCATAAGTGGGATGCTTGTCCAAGTAAGGGCAGTACCCAAGCACCGGTCCACCCACATATCAAATTATCAAAGTACCGAACGCGAATCATATGAGCGTGATGAAAACTAGCTTGACGATATTATCATGTGTCCTCGGGAGCGCTTTTCCTATTATAAGAGTTTGTCCAGGCTTGTCCTTTTCTACAAAAAGGATTGGGCCACCCTGCTGCACTTTATTAACTTTTGTTACTTGTTGCTCATTACAATTTATCTTATCACAAAACTATCTGTTACCACTTATTTCAGTACTTGCAGAGAATACCTTGCTGAAAACCACTTATCATTTCCTTCCGCTCCTCGTTGGGTTCGACACTCTTACTTATCGAAAGGACTACGATAGATCCCCTATACTGGTGGGTCATCAAGCATCGTCATGATCTCCATCGTCACCGGCGCGACACCTTGATCTCCATCGTAGCATCGTTGTTGTCTCGCCAACTGTTGTTACTACGACTATCGCTACCGCTTATTGATAAAGTAAAACAATTACATGGCAATTGCATTGCATACAATAAAGTGACAACCATATGGCTCCTGCCAGTTGCCAATAACTTTGTTACAAAACATGATCATCTCATACAACAATTTATATCACATCATGCCTCAACCATATCACATCACAACAAGCCCTGCAAAAACAAGTTAGACGTCCTCTACTTTGTTGTTGCAAGTTTTACATGGCAGGTATGGGCTTCTAGCAAGACCCGTTCTTACCTACGCATCAAAGCCACAATGATTTTTCGTCAAGTGTACTGTTTTAACCTTCAATAAGGACCGTCCGTAGTCAAACTCGAGTCAACTAAAGTTGGATAAACACACACCCGCCAGCCACCTATGTGCATAAGCACGTCGGTAGAACCAGTGTCATGAACGCGGTCATGTAATGTCGGTCTGGACCGCTTCATCCAACAATACTGTCGAATCAAAGTAAGACGCTCGTGGTAAGCAGTATGACTATTATCGCCCACAACTCTTTGTGTTCGACTCGTGCATATAAGATCTACGCATAGACCTGGCTCGGATGCCACAGTTGGGGAACGCGGTAATTTCAAAAAATTGCCTACAATCACGCAAGATCTATCTAGGTGATGCATAGCAGCGAGAGGGGAGAGTGTGTCCACGTACCCTCGTAGACCGAAAGCGGAAGCATTTCAATAACGCGGTTGATGTAGTCGAACTTCTTCGCGATCAAACCGATTAAGTACCAAATGCACGGCACCTCCGCGTTCAGCACACGTTCAGCTTGATAACATCCCTTGTACTCTTGATCCAGTTGAGGCCGAGGGAGAGTTTCTGCAGCACGACGGCGTGGCGACGGTGATGATGAAGTTACCAGCACAGGGCTTCGCCTAAGCACTACGATGATATGACCGAGGTGTGTAACTGTGGAGGGGGCACCGAACACGGCTAAAAGATCAACTTGTGTGTCCATGGGGTGCCCCCTGGTCACATATATAAAGGAGGGGAGGGAAGAGGTGGCCGGCCCAAGGGGGGCGCACAGGTGTGGGGAATCCTACTAGGACTCCCCAGTCCAAGTAGGATTCCCCTCCTCTTTCCTATTCCTAGTAGGAGAAGGAGGGAAGGAGGAAGAGGGGAGAAGGAAGGAGGAGGCGCCGCCCCGTCCTAGTCCAATTCGGACCAGCCCATGGTGGGCGCGCGGCCACCCCTTGAGGCCCTTCTCTCCTTTCCCTTATGGCCCATTAAGGCCCATTACTTCCCCCAGCGAATTCCCGTAACTCTCCGGTACTTCGAAAAATACCCGAATCACTCGGAACCTTTCCAATGTCCGAATATAGCCTTCCAATATATCAATATTTATGTCTCGACCATTTCGATACTCCTCGTCACGTCCGTGATCTCATCCGGGACTCCAAACAAAGTTCAATCATCAAATCGCATAACTCATAATACAAATCGTCATCGAACGTTAATCGTGCGGACCGTACGGGTTCGAGAACTATGTAGACATGACCGAGACACATCTCCAGTCAATAACCAGTAGCGGAACATGGATGCTCATACTGACTCCTACATATTCTACGAAGATCTTTATCGGTCAAACCGCATAACACTACTAGGGAAAAGCCTAGCAACAGCGTGGGTTTTGGGCCTATTAGTAGCGCGGGGGCCGGCGCTACAACTAACGTATAGCAGTAGCGCGGGTGCGACCCGCGCTACTACTACGTCCTTTAGCAGTAGCGCGGGTGCCAACCCGCGCTACTACTAATCTCTAATCTCTGATTTTTTTTTGAATTTTTTCGAATTTTTTTGATTTTTTCCCTAATTTTCAAATTTCTGAATTATTTTAACCTCAAATCTCTAATCACCCCTCATCGCTGCTCAATTTAATCTCTAATCACCCCTCATCATTCCAAATCATCAAACTTCCCGGACGGTCACCCATCCTCTCACTACTCCAGCCTGAGCACGCTTAACTTCCGGGTTCTATTCTCCCTCGTTTCCAAGTCTGCACTTGTTGTTTTCCTGACAATAGTAAGATGTCAATCCTGTTAACCTCAGGAATTTAGCTTGAGCATGAAGTCACACATTTCACTGTTTGAGTTTGAAACTATTGTTCTAAGAAATTAGTAACACTAATATTTCTTGAATAATTAGTTTGACCATAGTTTGACCATAGTTTGACTAGATTTGACCATAGTTTGACCAGATTTCACCAAAATTCAAAAAAACTAAAATAATTATTTAGTAACACTAATATTCTTGAATAATTAGTTTGACCAGATTTAACAAAAATTAAAAAAACTGAATTTTTTTTTGAATTTTTTTCCCTCTAGATCTTGAAAGCCCCGTAACTTTTTTTCTGTTAGGTTTTTGAGGATTTTAAAAATGTTTAACGGGGTTAGTATGCAAAAGTTATGCCCATTTTCATTTGGATGTAACTTTTCAAGTAGATGATTTTTCATATAATTTTTTTTTTCATCCGAGTTAGTATGCAAAAGTTATGCCCATTTTTACAAATTCTCGAGAGATTTTGCAAATAAAGTCGAAATTCATATTTGCAAATTTTCCCAACAACTAGACCACATATCACATGGGAAACTTATTTTCTTTTATTTTTTTGACATTTTCATCATTTTCTTTTATTTTTTTAAAACTGAAAAGGCGATCCACAGGGGGGGGTAGAGTTTGAAAATGGGACCTTTAGTAGTAGCGCGGGTTTTTAACCCTCGCTACTGCTATGGCACCACTTAGTGGTATCGATGGCTAAAAACCAGCGCTACTGCTATCTCCCTTAGTAGTAGCGAGGTTTAAAAACCCGCGCTACTACTATGGCATGTCCCGGGGGGCACGGTAGAGACCGCTTAGTAGTAGCGAGGGTTATAAACCCGCGCTACTGCTATCAACTTAGTAGTAGCGAGGTTTAAAAACCTGCACTACTAGTAAGTAGCAGTAGCGAGGGTTTTTAACCCTCGCTGCTACTAAGATTCTGTGTATAGGCTTTTTCCTAGTAGTGTAACAACATACGTTCTTCCCTTTGTCATTGGTATGTTACTTGCCCGAGATTCGATCATCGGTATCATCATACCTAGTTCAATCTCATTACCGGCAAGTCTCTTTAATCGTTCCGTAATACTTCATCCCGCAACTAACTCATTAGTCACAATGCTTGCAAGGCTTATAGTGATGAGTATTATCGAGAGGGCCCAGAGATACCTCTCCGAAAACATGGAGTGAAAAATCCTAATCTCGATCTATGCCAACCCAAGAAACACCTTCGGAGACACCTGTAGAGCACCTTTATAATCGCCCATTTACATTGTGATGTTTGGTAGCACACAAAGTGTTCCTCCGGTATTCAGGAGTTGCATAATCTCATAGTCTGAGGAACATGTATAAGTCAAGAAGAGAGCAGTAGCAATGAAACTGTAACGATCATAATGCTAAGCTAACGGATGGGTCATGTCCATCACATCATTCTCTTAATGATGTGATCTCGTTCATTAAATGACAACACATGTCTATGGTTAGGAAACATAACCATCTTTGATTAACGAGCTAGTCAAGTAGAGGCATACTAAGTTTCCAGTTAATACAATTCTAGCATGAATAATAAACATTTATCATGATATAAGGAAATAAATAATAACTTTATCATTGCCTCTAGGGCATATTTCCTTCAGTCTCCCACTTGCACTAGAGTCAATAATCTAGTTCACATCACCATGTGATTTAACACCAATAGTTCACATATGTATGTGATTAACACCCATAGTTCATATCGCCATGTGACCAACAACCAAAGGGTTTACTAGAGTCAATAATCTAGTTCATATTGCCATGTGATTAACACCCAAAGAGTACTAAGGTGTGATCATGTTTTGCTTATGAGAGAAGCTTAGTCAACGGGTCTATCACATTCAGAGCCGTATGTATTTTGCAAATATTCTATGTCTACAATGCTCTGCATGGGGCTACTCTAGCTAATTGCTCCCACTTTAAATATGTATCCAGATTGAGACTTAGAGTCATCTGGATCAGTGTAGAATCTTGTATCGATGTAACTCTTTACAATGAACTCTTTATCACCTCCATAACCGAGAAATATTTCCTTAGTCCTCACTAAGGATAATTTTGACTGATGTCTAGTGATCTACTCCTAGATCACTATCGTATCCCCTTGTCAAACTCATGGCAAGGTACACAATAGGTCTGGTGCACAACATATCATACTTTATAGAACCTATGACTGAGGCATAGGGAATGAATTTCATTCTTTTTCTATCTTCTGTCGTGGTCGGGCTTTGAGTCTTACTCAAGTTTATACCTTGTAATATAGACTAGAACTCCTTTGACTGATCTATTTTGAACTCTTTCAAAAACTTGTCAAGGTATGTACTTATTGAAAAATCTTTATCAAGCGTCTTAATATATCTCTATAGATCTTGATGCCCAATATGTAAGCAGCTTCACCGAGGTATTTGTTTGAAAGTATCGTTTCAAACTCTCCTTTATGCTTTCTAGATAATTCTACATTATTTCCGATTAACAATATGTCATTCACATATACTTATCTGCAAGGCTGTAGTGCTCCCACTCACTTTCTTGTAAATACAGGCTTCTCCATAAGTCTGTATAAAACCATATACTTTGGTCACCTAATCAAAGCATATATTCCAACTACGAGATGCTTGCACCAGTCCACAAATGGATCGCTGGAGCTCGCACACTTTATTAGCACCTTTAGGATTGACAAAACCTTCTAGTTGTATCATATACAACTCTCCTCAGAGATATCTATTTAAGGAATGCAATTTTGACATCCATTTGCCAGATTTCCTAAAATATGGCAATTTCTAACATGATTTGGACGGACTTTAAGCATCACTACAGTTGAGAAAATCTCATTGTAGTCAACACCTTGAACTTGTCAAAAACCTTTTGCGACAAGTCAAGCTTTTTAGATAGTAACACTACTATCAGCGTCTGTCTTCCTCTTGAAGATCCATTTATTTTCTATGGCTTGCCGATCATCGGGCAATTCCACCAAAGTCCATACTTTGTTCTCATACATGGATCCCATCTCAGATTTCATGGCCTCAAGCCATTTTGCGGAATCTAGGCTCATCATCACTTCCTCATAGTTTGTAGGTTCATCATGGTCTAGTAACATGACTTCCAGAATATGATTACCATACCACTCTGGTGTGGACCGTACTTCTGGTTGACCTACGAGGTTCGGTAGTAACTTGATCTGAAGTTTCATGATCATCATCATTAACTTCCTCACTAATTGGTGTAGGAATCACTAGAACTGATTTCTGTGATGAACTACTTTCCAATTCAGGAGAAGGTACAATTATCTCATCAAGCTCTACTTTCCTCCCACTCACTTTTTTTGAGAGAAACTCCTTCTCTAGAAAGGATCCATTCTTAGCAACGAATATCTTGCCTTCAGATCTGTTATTGAAGGTGTACCCAACAGTTTCCTTTGGGTATCCTATGAAAACACACTTCTTCGATTTGGGTTCGAGCTTATCAGGTTGAAGCTTTTTCACATAAGCATCGCAGCCCCAAACTTTAAGAAATGACAATTTTGGTTTCTTGCCAAACCATAGTTCATAAGGCGTCGTCTCAACAGATTTCGATGGTGCCCTGTTTAACGTGAATGCAGATGTCTCTAATGCATAACCCCAAAATGATAGCAGTAAATCAGTAAGAGACATCATAGATCGCACCATATCCAATAAAGTACGATTACGACGTTCGGACACACCATTTCGCTGTGGTGTTCCAGGTGGCGTGAGCTGTGAAACTATTCCACATTGTTTTAAATGAAGGCCAACTCGTAACTCAAATATTCTCCTCCACGATCAGATCGTAGAAACTTTATTTTCTTGTTACGATGATTCTCCACTTCACTCTGAAATTCTTTGAACTTTTCAAATGTTTCAGACTTGTGTTTCATTAAGTAGATATACCCATATATGTTTGAATCATCTATGAAGGTCAGAAGATAACGATACCCGCCATGAGCATCAACACTCATTGGACCGCATACATCAATATGTATTATTTCCAATAAGTCACTAGCTCGTTCCATTGTTCCAAAGAACGGAGTTTTAGTCATCTTGCCCATAAGGCACGGTTCGCAAGCATCAAATGATTCATAATCAAGTAATTCCAAAGGTCCATCTTTATGGAGTTTCTTCATGCGCTTTACACCGATATGACCCAAACGACACTGCCACAAATAAGTTGCACTATCATTACCAATTTTGCATCTTTTGGCATCAATATTATGAACATGTGTATTACCATGATCGAGATTCAATAAACCATCAACATTGGGTGTATGACCATAGAAGGTTTTATTCATGTAAACAGAATAACAATTATTCTCTGCCTTAAATGAATAACCGTATTGCAATAAACATGATCTAATCATATTCATGCTCAATGCAAACACCAAATAACTTTAGGTTCAACACTAATCCCGAAAGTATAGGGAGTATGCGATGATGATCATATCAATCTTGGAACCACTTCCAACATACATCGTCACATCATTCTTAACTAGTCTCTATTTATTATGTAACTCCTGTTTCGAGTTAACAATCTTAGCGATCGAACAAGTATCGAATACCCAGGGGCTACTATGAACACTAGCAAGGTACACATCAATAACCTGTATATTTGATAAGTGGAAGCTACTATGAACACTAGCAAGGTACACCTCTATTTATTATGTGGGGTATATTCTTTTCGGGGCTACTATGAACAATTCATAGTAGCTTGATGTGTACCTTGATGTGTACCTTACTAGTTTTCATAAGCAAGGTACACTAACAGAGGTGTACCTTGCTACTATGAAACAGAGGCGTACTTGATGTGTACCTTACTAGTGTTTATAGTAGCCCCTGGGTATTTGATACTTGTTCGGTTGCTAATATTAGTAACTCGAAACAGGGGTTACATAATAAACAGAGACTAGTTGAGGGGGAAGTGACGATGTGTGTTGGAAGTGGTTCAACACTAATCATCGCACACTCCCTATACTTTCAGGATTAGTGTTGAACCTAAAGTTATTTGGTGTTTGCGTTGAGCATAAATATGATTAGATCATGTCTATTGCAATACGATTATTCATCTAAGACAGAGAATAAATTGTTATTCTATTTACATGAATAAAACCTTCTCTGGTCATACACCCAATGTTGATGGTTTATTGCATCTTGATCATAGTGATACACATATTCATAATATTGATGCCAAAAGATGCAAAGTTGATAATGATAATGCAACATATTTGTGGCACTGCCGTTTGGCTCATATCGGTGTAAAGCACATGAAGAAACTCCATAAAGATGGACTTTTGGAATCACTTGACTATTAATCATTTGATGCTTGCAAACCGTGCCTTATGGGCAAGATGACTAAAACTCCATTCTCCGGAACAATGGAACAAGCTAATGACTTATTGGAAATAATACATACCGATGTATGCAATCCAATGAGTGTTGATGCTCGTGGCGGGTATCATTATTTTCTGATCTTCACAGATGATTTGAGCAGATATGGGTATATCTACTTAATGAAACACAAGTCTGAAACATTTAAAAAGGTTCAGGGAATTTCAGAATGAAGTGGAGAATCATCGTAACAAGAAAATAAAGTTTCTACGATCTGATCATAGAGGAGAATATTTCAATTACGAGTTTGGCCTCCTTTTAAAACAATGTGGAATAGTTTCATAGCTCGCGCCACATGGAACACCATAGTGCAATGGTGTGTCCGAACATTGTAACCGCACTTTATTGGATATGGTGCAACCTATGATGTCTCTTACCGGGTTACCACTATCCTTTTGGGGTTATGCATTAGAGACAGCTGCATTCACTTTAAATAGGGCACCATGAAAATTCGTTGAGATGACGCCTTATGAACTGTGGTTTGGCAAGAAACCAAAGTTGTCGTTTCTTAAAATTTGGGGCTGCGATGCTTATGTGAAAAAGCTTCAACCTGATAAGCTCGAACCCAAATCAGACAAGTGTGTCTTCATAGGATACCCAAAGGAAATTATTGGGTACACTGATACGTCTCCAACATATCTATAATTTTTATTGTTCCATGCTATTATATTACCTATTTTGAATGTTTATGGGCTTTACTTTACACTTTTATATCATTTTTGGGACTAACCTACTAACCGGAATATCAAATGGAGTCCAAACGGAATGAAACCTTCGGGAGCGTGATTTTTGGAACGAACGTGATCCAGGGGACTTGGAGTGGAAGTCAAGAAAGAACCGAGGCAGCCACGAGGGTGCCCGGCGCGCCCCTAGGGCTGGGCGCTCCCCCATCCTTGTGGGCCCCTCGGGCATCCACCGACCTACTTCTTCCTCCTATATATATCCATGTACCCCGAAAACATCAGAAGCGACCACGAAAAACTATTTCCACCGCCGTAACCTTCTATATCCGCGAGATCTTATCTTGGAGCCTTTGCCGGCACTCTGCCGGAGGGGGAATTGACCACGGATGGCTTCTACATCAACTTCCTTGCCCCTCCGATGAGTTATGAGTAGTTTACCATAGACCTACGGGTCCATAGTTATTAGCTAGATGGCTTATTCTCTCTTTTTGGATCTCAATACAATGTTCTCCCCCTCTCTTGTGGAGATCTATTCGATGTAAACACTTTTTGCGGTGTGTTTGTCGAGATCCGATGAATTGTGGGTTTATGATCATGTTTATCTATGAGAAATATTTGAATCTCCTCTGAATTCTTTTATGTGTGATTAAGTTATCTTTGCAAGTCTCTTCGAATTATCAGTTTGGTTTGCCCTACTAGATTGATCTTTCTTACAATGGGAGAAGTGCTTAGCTTTGGGTTCAATCTTGCGCTGTCCTTTCCCAGTGACAGCAGGGGCAACAAGGCACATATTGTATTGTTGCCATCGAGGATAAAAAGATGGGGTTTATATCATATTGTATGAGTTTATCCCTCTACATCATGTCATCTTTCTTAATGCGTTACTCTGTTCTTTATGAACTTAATACTCTAGATGCATGCTGGATAGCGGTCGACGTGTGGAGTAATAGTAGTAGATGCAGCCAGGAGTCAGTCTACTTGTAACGGACGTGATGCCTATATACATGATCATGCCTAGATAATCTCATAATTATTTGATTTTCTATCAATTGCTTGACAGTAATTTGTTCACCCACCGTAATACTTATGCTATCTTGAGAGAAGCCACTAGTGAAACCTATGGCCCCCGGGTCTATCTTTTATCATATAAGCTTTCAATCTACTTTTATTTGCATCTTTACTTTTCCTACCTATATTATAAAATACCAAAAATATATTTATCTTATCATATTATCTCTATCAGATCTCACTTTCGCAAGTGGCCATGAAGGGATTGACAACCCCTTTATTGCGTTGGTTGCGAGTTCTTGTTTGTTTGTGTAGGTTCGCGGGACTTTTGAGGAGCCTCCTACTGGATTGATACCTTGGTTCTCAAAAACCGAGGGAAATACTTACGCTACTATTGCTGCATCACCCTTTCCTCTTCAAGGAAAACCAACGCAAGCTCAAGACGTAGCATACACCTTCTATCACATATCCAAAGGAAAAATCTTTATTGCTAAAATGGATCCTTTCTAGAGAAGGAGTTTATCTCGGAAGAAGTGAGTGGGAGGAAAGTAGAGCTTGATAAGGTAATTGTACCTTCTCCCGAATTGGAAAGTAGTTTCATCACAGAAATCAGTTCCAGTGATTCCTACACCAATTAGTGAGGAAGCTAATGATGATGATCATGAAACTTCAGATCAAGTTACTACAGAAACTCGTAGGTCTTCCAGAGTACGGTCCGCACCAGAGTGGTACGACGATCCTATTCTAGAAGTCATGTTAATAGACCATGATGAACCGACGAACTATGAGGAAGCGATGATAAGCCCAGATTCCGCGAAATGGATTGAGGCCATGAAATCTGAGATAGGATCCATGTATGAGAACAAAGTGAGGACTTTGATGGACTTGCCCGATGATCGGCAAGCCATAGAAAATAAATGGATCTTCAAGAGGAAGACGGACGTTGATAGTGGTGTTACTATCTACAAAGCTCTACTTGTCGGAAAAGGTTTTCGACAAGGTTCAAGGAGTTGACTACGATGAGACTTTCTCACCCGTAGCGATGCTTAAGTCTGTCCGAATCATGTTAACAATTGTTGCATTTTATGATTATGAAATTTGGCAGATGGATGTCAAAACTACATTCCTGAATGGATTTCTGGAAGAAGAGTTGTATATGATGCAACCAGAAGATGTTGTCGATCCAAAGGGTGCTAACAAAGTGTGCAAGCTCCAGTGATCCATCTATGGACTGGTGCAAGCATCTTGGAGTCGGAATATACACCTTGATGAGTTGATCAAAGCATATGGTTTTATACAGACTTTTGGAGAAGCCCGTATTTACATGAAAGTGAGTGGGAGCTCAGTAGCATTTCTAATATTATATGTGGATGACATATTGTTGCTTGGAAATGATATAGAATTTCTGGATAGCATAAAGGGATATTTGAATAAGAGTTTTTTCAATGAAAGACCTCGGTGAAGCTGCTTACATATTGGGCATCAAGATCTATAGAGATAGATCAAGACGCTTAATTGGACTTTCACAAAGACACATACCTTGATAAAGTTTTGAAAAAGTTCAAACATGGATCAGTCAAAGAAAGGGTTCTTGCATGTATTACAAGGTGTAAAGTTGAGTAAGACTCAAAGCCCGACCACGACAGAAAATAGAAAGAGAATGAAAGTCATTCCCTATGCCACAGTCATAGGTTCTATTAAGTATGTTGTGTTGTGTACCAGACCTATTGTGTATCTTGCCATGAGTTTTGGCAAGGGGGTACAATAGTGATCTAAGAGTATATCACTGGACAACGGCCAAAATTATCCTTAGTGAGGACTAAGGAAATGTTTCTCGGTGATGGGGGTGATAAAGAGTTCATCGTAAAGAGTTACATTGATGCAAGCTTTTACACTAATCCAGATGACTCTAAGTCTCAATCTGGATACATATTGAAAGTGGGAGCAATTAGCTAGAGTAGCTCCGTGCAGAGCATTGTAGACATAGAATATTTGCAAAATACATATGACTCTGAATGTGACAGACCCGTTGATTAAACTTCTCTCACGAGAAAAACATGATCACACCTTAGTACTCTTTGGGTGTTAATCACATAGCAATGTGAACTATATTGTTGACTCTAGTAAACCCTTTGGGTGTTGGTCACATGACGATCTGAACTATGGTGTTAAATCACATGGTGATGTGAACTAGATTATTGACTCTAGTGCAAGTGGGAGACTGAAGGAAATATGCCCTAGAGTAAATAATAAAGTTATTATTTATTCCCTTAATTCATGATAAATGTTTATTATTCATGCTAGAATTGTATTAACCGGAAACTTAGTACATGTGTGAATACATAGACAAAACATATAGTCCCTAGTATGCCTTTAGTTGACTAGCTCGTTAATCAAAGATGGTTATGTTTCCTACCCATAGACATGTGTTGTCATTTGATGAACGGGATCACATCATTAGGAGAATGATGTGATGGACATGACCCATCCGTTAGCTTAGCATTATGATCGTGTTAGTTTCATTGCTACTGCTTTCTTCATGACTTATACAAAGTTCCTCAGACTATGAGATTATGCAACTCCCGAATACTAGAGGAACACTTTGTGTGCTACCAAACATCAGAATGTAAATGGGTGATTATGAATGTGCTCTACCAATGTCTCCGAAGGTGTTTGTTGGGTTGGCATAGATCGTGATTAGAATTTGTAACTCCATGTTTCGGAGAGGTATCTCTGGGGCCTCTCAGTAATACTCATCACTATAAGCCTTGCAAGCATTGTGACTAATGAGTTAGTTGCGGGATGAAGTATTACGGTATGAGTAAAGAGACTTGCCGGTAGCAAGATTGAACTAGGTATTGAGATACCGACGATCGAATCTCGGTCAAGTAACATACCGATGACAAAGGGAACAACATATGTTGTTATGCGGTTTGACTGATAAAGATCTTCGTAGAATATGTAGGAACCAATATGAGCATCCAGGTTCCGCTATTGGTTATTGACCGGAGACGTGTCTCGGTCATGTCTACATAGTTCTCGAACCCGTAGGGTCCGCACGCTTAACATTCGATGACGATTTGTATTATGAGTTTATGTGTTTTGATGACCGAAGGTTGTTAGGAGTCCCGGATGATATCACAGACATGACAAGGAGTCTCTGAATGGTCGAGACATAAAGATTGATATATTGGAAGGTTATATTGGGAAACCAGAAGGGTTCCGAAGTGTATCGGATATTTTTTGGAGTACCGGGAGGTTACCGGAACCCCCCGGGGAGTATATGGGCCTTATTGGGCCCTAGTGTAAAAAGAGGGCAGCAAGCAAGATGTGGGGCGCGCCCTCCCTAGGCCCAAACCGAATTGGTTTAGGGCTTGGGGCCCGGCCCCCTCCTTCCTTCTCTCTTCCTCCTCTTTCCTCCCTTTTCCTAGTAGGACTAGGAAAGGATGAAATCTACTCCTACTAGGAGTAGGAATTCTCCTCCCTTGGGCGCGCCTCCTCCTAGGCCGGCCCTATCCTCCTCCCCTCCTTTATATACGGGGGAGGGGAACCCCATAGACACAAGTTGACATTGTTTAGCCGTGTGCGGTGCCCCCCTCCACAGTTACACACCTCGGTCATATCGTCGTAGTGCTTAGGCGAAGCCCTGCACTGGTAACTTCATCATCACCGTCACCACGTCGTCGTGCTGACAGAACTCCCACTCGGCCTCAACTGGATCAAGAGTAAGAGGGATGTCCCCGAGATGAACGTGTGCTGATCGCGGAGGTGACGTACGTTCGGTGCTAAGATCGGTCAGATCGGTCACATCAACCGTGTTGTCATAACGCTTCCGCTTTCGGTCTACGAGGGTACGTGGACACATTCTACCCTCTCGTTTGCTATGCATCACATAGATAGATCTTGCGTGATCATAGGAATTTTTTTTAAATTATCGCGTTCCCCAACATTGGGCTTCTTCACGGGAGTGAAAACTTGCTTGCCATTCTATTTGAAGTCCCCTTTCTTTCCCTTTGCCCTTTTTCTTGAAACTAGTGGTGTTTTTTAATCATCAATACTTGATGCTTTTTCTTGATTTCTACCTTCGTCGATTTCAGCATCACGAAGAGCTCGGGAACCGTTTTTGTCATCCCTTGCATACTATAGTTCATCACAAAGTTCCAGTAACTTGGTGATGGTGACTAGAAAACTTTGTCAATCACTATCTTATCTGGAAGATTAACTCCCACTTGATTCAAGCAATTGTAGTACCCAGACATTCTGAGTACATGCTCACTAGCTGAGCAATTCTCCTCCATCTTTTAGGTGAAATACTTGTTGGAGGTCTCATACCTCTTGACATGGGCATGAGTCTGAAATACCAATTTCAGCTCTTGGAACATCTCATATGCTCCATGATGTTTCAAAAACGTTTTTGAAGTCCCGGTTATAAGCCATAAAGCATGGTGCACTAAACTATCAAGTAGTCATCATATTGATCTAGCCAAACATTCATAACGCCTGCATCTGCTCCTGCAATAGGTCTGTCATCTAGCGGTGCATCAAGGACATAATTCTTCTGGGCAGCAATGAGGATACACCTCAGATCACGGACCCAGTCTGCATCATTGCTACTATCATCTTTCAACTTATTTTTCTCTAGGAACATATAAAAAGATAGGGAAGCTATAACGCGGGCTATTGATCTACAACATAATTTGCAAAATACTATCAGGACTAAGTTCATGATAAATTAAAGTTTAATTAATCATAGTACTTAAGAATCCCACTTAGATAGACATCCCTCTAGTCATCTAAATGATCACGTGATCCAAATCAACTAAACCATGTCTGATCATCACGTGAGATGGAGTAGTTTTCAATGGTGAACATCACTATGTTTATCATATCTACTATATGATTCACGCTCGACCTTTCGGTCTCCAGTGTTCCGAGGCCATATCTGCATATGCTAGGCTCGTCAAGTTTAACCCAAGTATTCTGCGGGTGCAAAATTTGCTTGCACCCGTTGTATGTGTTGGGGAACGTAGTAACAATTCGAAATTTTCCTATGTGTCACCAAGATCAATCTAGGAGATACTAGCAATGAGAGAGAGAGAGAGGGAGTGCATCTTCATACTTTTGAAGATCGCTAAGTGGGAGCATTACTAGAACACGGTTGATGGAGTCGTACTCGCGGCGATTCAAATCACGAAAGATCTGACCTAGCGCCGAACGGACGGCGCCTCCGCGTTCAACACACGTACAGCCCGGGTGTCGGTGTCAAAACCGGCGGATCTCGGGTAGGGGGTCCCGAACTATGCGTCTAAGGCTAATGGTAACATGAGGCAGGGAACACGATGTTTTACCCAGGTTCGGGCCCTCTCGAGGGAGGTAATACCCTACTTCCTGCTTGATTGATCTTGATGATATGAGTATTACAAGAGTTGATGTACCACGAGATCGTAGAGGCTAAACCCTAGAAGCTAGCCTATGATTATGATTGTTGTTCTATGGACTAAACCCTCCAGTTTATATAGACATCGGAGGAGGCTAGGGTTATACAGAGTCGGTTACAAAGAAGGAGATCTAACACCCGGATCGCCAAGCTTGTCTTCCACGCAAAGGAGAGTCCCATCCGGACATGGGACGAAATCTTGAGTCTTGTATCTTCACGGTCCAACAATCCGGCCAAAGTATATAGTCCGGTTGTCCGTATACCCCATTATCCAGGACTCCCTCAGTAGCCCCTGAACCAGGCTTCAATGACGATGAGTCCGGCGCGTAGATTGTCTTCGGCATTGCAAGGCGGGTTCCATCTCCAAATACTCCAAAGTAGATTAAGGATCGTGTCCGGCTCTGTAAGATAATTTCCGCACACCACCATAGAGAGCATAACACTTTACAAATCTAATCTGCTGACAATTTTTCACGGTGTGCCCTTACGCCGCGGCCTGGCTCAATACGAACCGGTTTTTCTCGGCCTACCACGACATGCACTGCAAGGCGGTTTTATTGGCACGCCTCGTCGAAGCAGAGATCGCGTTCCCCTTATTGAGGGATTCCCATCAATACGGGTGTGGGCAACCCCACTACGCCTGTTGGTATGACTCCGTCTTTTTAGGCAAGTCCCAAGCGGTTACACTGAGGACGCTTGATATTCACCCCCTTTATAGAGGGGCCGAGGCCTATCCCTCTTTCCTACCACGCTTGCGCCTTTCCGCATCTCGAGTTCCAACACCTGAAGCCCAAGCCTAGGCACTTCAGATCTTCAATCATGTCCGGATCCAACCTTCAAGGCCAGTGGATGGCCTCCTTTGTCACAGAGGAGGACATTGCAAGCTTAGGGAGGTCAGATATCTGACCGCTGATATCAAGCACAGGCTTCCTGCTCCAGGGCAGGTCATCCCTACTCCCGAGCCCAACGAGAGCGTCGTATTTGTTTCTCACTTCCTCCGTGGCTTAGGCTTCACCCTCGATCCCTTTGTGAGAGGGCTCATGTTCTATTACGGGCTAGATTTTCATGATCTAGCTCCGGACTCCATCCTTCACATCACGTCATTTATCATCATGTGTGAAGCCTTCCTCCACATCACCCCGCACTTCGGCTTATGGCTCAAGACCTTCAATGTAAAGCCGAAGGCGATCGAGGGACGACACGCGAAGTGCGGAGGCACTGCAATAAGCAGAAACACCGATGCCCCATGGCCAGAGGGCTTCTTCCCGAAGGTGTCCGATCTATGGAAGTGGAGGTGGTTCTACGTCACTGTTCCCAGAGGCACAAAGTGGGTGGCTGCCCCCGACTTCCGCTCGGGCCCTCTGCCGCAACTGGCATCGTGGGCCAACATGGGACCGGATTGGGGGCCTGCTAACGACGTACCGACATTGCAGACCCGCATTCGGGAGCTTCTTGAGAAGGACATCAGTCTTCTCAGTGTAATTCAGGTAATGCTAGTCCGGCGGATCTTGCCGTGCAAACTTCGGCCTCTCCGGATGTGGGAGTTCAACTCGGAAGGTCCGCGAACTATTCAACACTTCTTTGACATGACGCTCGAAGGGATGTGTAGGTTATTCTTCGGACCACAAGTGAAGTGTCCGGACACCACCGAGGATGCGGGCCTGAGCTGCAACCGCCCAGATACCCAATTAAGTAACCTAGAAACCGAACACTTCGTTTATATTTATCACAACATTATTCTGAAAACCATCCGCGGCCAGGATTGGCTCAGCAAGGCAGAGAGAATCAGGTGTCCGGCACCACTTCCCGAAGGCTCGCCTAGTCCTGTAATAGCCAGGATGCTTAGTCGTGTGCTAAGTCAAGTGCCCTCGGGGAAAGACGAAGGGAAGAACAGAGAAGCAGAGCTTCACACATTGCACACCCAAACCGGGGGAATTACTATTTCCATGAAGGAGGATAGTCGGGGAGGGGAATCTAAGGTATCCTCCCCCCCGGGAAGAAGAGGGCCGCCTCCGAAGACTTGGAGATGGAGGTGCCTCGACAAGGGAAGAAAACTTCACCAGGGGGCCCTGCCCCGGAGGGCGTCCTCATCGCGCCATGCCCGAAAACGGGCCAGCCCTCCACCGAGCTATAAGTTAATCATAAATACAAAGCTACTGCTTCCTCCTCCGAGAACAGAGTTCGTCTTCGGGGGATCCATTCTTTGCAGTCCGGCTAGTAGCTCTTCTCGACAGAGTTCGTCTTCGGGGGATCTTCTTCCGGAGATGATGGAGAGTGAAACCCCACCTGCCTCTCCGGCTCATGGGGCGGGCGACCCCAAGGTGTCGTTAAGGAGGAGTCCAGATTCGCCGAGGCAGAAGCTAATACTTCGGCCGCCCTGAGCCCGGAGCATTCGGCTCCCACGGGGGGCAATAAGAAGGGTCCGGCACAGTCCGACGACCGGCCGGACACGCTGACGGGCCTTCTGGAGCAAGCTGCTCTCTCGGAGGATCACCGTTCGTTAATGGGCATGGTGCTTGAGAAGATTTCATCCGCCACAAGCGGGTTGAATGAAGCTTTTACGAGCCTGCTCAAAGGCTTTGAGGTACATAATGAAATATGTAATTTTTTGGTTGTACCGCACGCGCTAGGTGTGCTCCGTATAGATAGTATCCCCTGAGACTCTGGTTGCCAGCCCTAGGCGGCAAACGGAGGATCACACTCTTCAGTAATGATTGCACTGCATTCATGCGCAGGTGGCTAAGGGTCCGGCAGTAGACCGGACCGCTGAATTCACTGAATTGAGGCGACAGATTGAAGTTATGGATGCCGACATCACGCTTGTGAACGAGCGGCTTAACGAGTCACAGGGTATGTGCTCTGTTTTCCTTTATAGGAAATATTAAGAGGAGCATAATGTTAATGTGATATGCTTTGGCTGCAGGCGGAGCTGCTGCCGTGGAGGCCCTGAGGGCGGAGCTTACCCTAGCCAAGGAACAAGCTCGGGCTAGCAATGCGACCGCCCTAAAGGCGGCCGAAGATTTGAGAGCCGAACAGGCTGCTCATCGCCGAAGCGAAGATAAAATAGCCGAGATGGCTGTGGAGCTGGGAGAAGCCGCCGGCCAGTATGAGCTCCTTGAAAAGGAGAATCAGGCGAAGTCGGCTGACCTGAAGAAGGCCCTTGATGCGGCCAAGGAGACGCGTTCTGAAATTAGGGATGCGCGGGAGGAGCTTCGACAGGCCGGAGAAATCGCGGCTGGAAGCCCCTATTTGTTGCGGATGAAGTTCTTAGATCCAAAGTACGTTCCTCTGGATCGGGGCTGGAGCGCTGCAGACGCGTATGCGGATCTGGCAAGAAGTACGGCTGATGCAACCAAGTTTTTCGAGGATCAAAAAGATAGTGAAGTAGAAAGGCTGTTCTGGTCGCAATTCAGTGCTCCAACGCGCCCGTTGCCATTGAGTGAAAGGATGGCCACTGTGGCCGAGCTCCATAGGTTGTCCAGTCTTGCAATGAGGTCTGTAATAGACCATCTATGGCCGAAGGGACCGAAGCCGGGCAGTTATTTTGGTTTAGTGCAACAATTCCTTGGTGTCGTATCACGAATCGATGCCATGAAGAGGTCGGCATGCATAGAGGGTGCGCGGATGGCTCTTGCCCGTGTTAAAACATATTGGGCAGATATGGAGGCCACCATCATTGCAACCCAGAATCTAGAGGGAAGCCAGGATCCAGCCGAGCACTATTTCGAGCAGGTAACAGAAGGTGCTCGTTTAATAGAGGCTCAGTGCTCGAAGAGTGTCATGTTCGAGTGAAAAATCATTCTGTTTGTAAAAACAATTGTATTTTAATTATAGAGGCTATGTTTATACTTTCTCCCGAAAGTGTTATTGTGCCTCATGTGCGGCAGTTTGATGTATATATAACCTGAAAGTTAGCAGTCGTTGGCTTCAGCCCCCACGCATACAATGCGAGGGTGTTCGCAAAAATGTGCGTAATCACACTTGATCCAACGTCTTGGTCCATTAAGGAGGTGATCACATGTCGAACTAGGCAACCGGACTATAAAGCTTTAACACTTTCACTTAGCCATAGGAGTTTGACGGTGGGGCTACTATGTAGCCCCTGGTACCTTCGCGTGCATCCGGATATGGGCGCATGCGTACATGACCGGGAAACGGCCCTTCGTTAATGCGGAGGAATCCTAAAGATTCCGATGAGTCCTCGAGTGGTTGAATAGTCTCTCGCTATATCATGACAGCCAGTTTTCGGCTTTCTCTACTGAGGTGCTCATCCGGAATAACCAGGGCACAATCGCAGTCGTTCTCCTTTGGCCGCCTTAGCCGATAGAAGTGGAACATAAGGCAGCAAACCCAGGAGCCGGGCAAACCCAACATTTGACCAAAGACATGATTCGGAGCTGATGCATATAAGGCCAAACTCGCGACGCCGAACACTCCCGAAGGTATTCGGACTTTATAACATATATTGGCCTGAGTAGCGCCCTTGATTATGAACCCTGTATTTCCAGGTACGTGCGTTAGTCTGTTGTGGCGAAATGCCAATAACGCCAGTATCCCCTGTGGGTGTATTGAGTACCCATGGGATGTCAAGCAACAAGAGACAATAAAGAAGGTTTACACAGGGGCTTAATCGAAAGAGAAACCTTTGAGCGGGGCCCTGCTACACGTCTGCGCCTTTGTCTCCGTTGTGCCGTGTCCTGGTAGGGTGTCGCACGAATGGTGTCTGTAAAAAGGAAAACTCATGTAAAAGAGTATGGCGTAAGCGTGCAAAGAGTTGGTTATTATCAATGGATAGTAGAAGTGTAAGACATTGGCCTATTAATAAGGTCATGCCAAAAGGTGGGTTTTATTGCATGTTTGCATCCCCTGATGCCCTCTATGGGATTACGTGTATAGCACCCAACTCAGGTTTATCTGGGATGTTACCTACGGTGGTGCGCCGGACTCGTCTAACCGTGTCCGTGGTCTTGACGACCGATCATGCGTTCTGATAGGAGAGGCCGCTTAGTGTTCGGCTGCTAAAGCCGCTGCATACTCTTCCGCACGTAATGAATGCTCTGTATTTCCGCTAATGGTGATGACGCCACGTGGACCGGGCATCTTGAGTTTAAGGTAGGCGTAGTGCGGTACTGTGTTGAAGCGAGCAAAGGCCGTTCTTCCGAGCAATGCATGATAACCACTTCGGAGGGGAGCGATGGTGAAGAGTAATTCTTCGCTTCTGAAGTTGTCTGGAGAATCGAATGTCACCTCTAATACGAGGGAGCCCCTGCAGCGTGCCTCAACGCCTGGTATCACCCCTTTAAAGGTGGTGTTACTTTGGCTGATTCGGGATGGGTCTATCCCCATCTTGCGACAGTGTCCTGATATATTAGATTGAGACTACTGCCGCCGTCCATGAGGACACGAGTGAGATGGTATCCATCGATTATTGGGTCGAGCACCAAGGCAGCTGATCCTCTATGCCGGATACTAGTCGGGTGGTCCCTATGATCAAAGGTGATCGGGCTGGCCGACGAGGGGTTGAGTTTGGGGGCGACGGGCTCTACAACGTATGCATCTCTGAGCGCGCGTTTGCGCCTTCTCTTTGGTATGTGAGTCGCGTAGATCATGTTTACTATTTTTACCTCTGGTGGGAATTTTTTCTGTCCCCCAGTGTTCGGCTGGCGAGGCTCATCCTCGTCTTCACTTGGTGTTTCCCTTCCCTTGTGTTCGGCATTTAACTTGCCGGCCTGCTTAAAGACCCAGCATTCTATGTGAGTGTGGTTCGCAGGTTTTTCGGGGGTGCCATGAATTTGGCACAATTTGTCCAGGACTTTGTTCAGGCCGGACGGTCCCTCTTTGCTGTCTTTAAATGGCTTCTTTTGTTGACCAGCTCGAGAGCCCCTGAATCCGGCGTTGACCGCCATGTTGTCCGGACTTTCTTCCTTGTTTCGACGCTTGTTTTTATTGCACCATGGCTTCCCGTTGCCATCCCTAATTTTGGTTGTGCCCGGGTCGCTGGTGCCTTTACGTGCCAACTACCTGTCTTCACCCGCACAGAAGCAGGTCATAAGTTTTGTTAAGGCTGCCATTGTCCTCGGCTTTTCTTGGCCGAGGTGTCTGGCGATCCACTCGTCTCGGATACTGTGCTTGAAGGCCGCTAGGGCTTCGGCATCCGGACAATCAACAATTTGATTCTTCTTAGTGAGAAATCTGTTCCAAAGCTTACGAGCGGACTCTCCGGGTTGTTGAATTATGTGACTTAAATCGTCAACATCCGGAGGTCGGACATAGGTCCCTTGAAAATTGGCCCTGAAAGCGTCCTCAAGTTCTTCCCAACTTCCAATTGAATTTTCGGGGAGGCTTTTCAACCAATGTCGAGCTGGCCCCTTCAACTTGAGGGGAAGGTATTTGATGGCGTGGAGGTCGTCCCCACAAGCCATGTGGATATGAAGGATAAAATCCTCAATCCAGACCCTGGGGTCTGTTGTTCCGTCGTATGCCTCTATGTTCACGGGTTTGAATCCCTGTGGAAATTCATGATCCGGGACCTCTTCGGTGAAGCACAGAGGGTGCACAGCCCCTCTGTATCTAGACATGTTGTGGCATGCTGTCGACTGTTGTTGTGTCCGGTGTTGATTCCAAATTGGTATTCGATCAATCTGATCGTTTTGGTGACCGTAATCCTGCGCCGGAGCATGTCCTCTAGATCCATAGATGGACCTGGTCGCGCCGACCTTTTTGTCCAGGAGCTCAAGTAAATCGTGTGCGGCGTCAGTAGCTGCTCTATCGCGGTCATGAAGTGGTTGGTCCCGCCTACTGGCCGTATTGTTCTTTGGCGGAATGGCCTCATCGTCGAATTCTGGCAGCAGCTTGCGGTTTGGGTAGCTTTTTGTGTGGCGATCGTCGCCATATTTTTCTTCAGTGTCTAGCAGTTTATTCCATCTGCGGTTGAGCATTTCCTGCGCGGCCTTAAGCCTTTGCTTCTGCTTCTTTAGGCTTCTCGCAGTGGCCATAAGACTTTTGTGGAGGTTATCTCGTTCCAAACATTTTTCCGGGATGATGAATGCATTGTCATCCGGACTGTACTCTTCTCCGGAGGCAGGTTGATGAGTTCGGCCCTCGGGATCATTGTGATCGGGCGTCTGCTCCGGGCTATGTTCTGCGTGACCTAGCTCATCCTGCTCCATCGCTGGGTCCATATGGTCGTTGTTGCCTTTGGAGTTGACTGGGGTGTCGACTTTTCCAGCGTTGTTATCGCTATTTTTACTGTGGCTGGACTTAGAGCGGCGTCTGCGCCGTCGTTTTGGCTTTTGTCCAGGGGTTATATCCTCCATTGTGTCCTTTTTGTCGCCATTGTCCTCCTTAGGCATGTCCACCATGTATATATCATATGATGAGGTGGCAGTCCAGCGCCCCGTGGGCGGTGGTTGCAAATCGTCGCCTGCGCCGACGTCCATACCATCGGTGTCGTCGGACTCGAAGTCAAGCATGTCTGTTACATCATCGACAGTGGCTATTAAGTGGGTGGTGGGTGGGTGGAGATTTTCTTTGTTGTTCGAATCCCCCTCTAGCCGGACATAGTTCGGCCAAGAGTCCTCTGACAAGGAGAGAGACCTTAAAGAGTTTAGCACGTCGCCAAAGGGTGGGTGCTGAAAGATATCCACAGCGGTGAACTCCATTACCGGAGCCCAATCGGGTTCGACGGGCCCGGGTGCGTACGGTCTGGAACCTACAGCCGGACACAAGGCCGGGGGTCCGGTGACACAGACTTCCTTAGAGGTGGAGTCTGTATCGGCTCTACTGCCGATGAGTATGCGGCCTCCGGGGCGGGGTCCATCCACCCGTCCTCGGACAACATGATCTGTCCCGGATTTAGGTCCGGAGCTACTGCAGGTGCGATACCCCAAATATTGTCTGACAGCAGGTCCAAGCCGTGCTCGTCGTGACTGTTCAGTGTTCCTGGCGTAGGCTTGAATCCGTCGAAGATCAAGTCTCCGCGGATATCGGCCGTGTAGTTCAAGTTTCCGAACCTGACCTGATGGCCAGGGGTGTAGCTATCGATCTGCTCCAGATGGCCAAGCGAATCGGCCCGCACTGCGTAGCCGCCGAACACGAAGATCTGTCCGGGAAGAAAAGTCTCACCCTGGACCACGTTGTTGTTGATGATTGAAGCAGCCATCGAGCCTTGCTGCGACGACTCAGAGGAACTCTCAATGAAAGCACCAATGTCGGTGTCAAAACCGGCGGATCTCGGGTAGGGGGTCCCAAACTGTGCGTCTAAGGCTAATGGTAACAGGAGGCAGGGGACACGATGTTTTACCGAGGTTCGGGCCCTCTTGAGGGAGTTAATACCCTACTTCTTCCTTGATTGATCTAGATGATATGAGTATTACAAGAGTTGATCTACCACGAGATCATAGAGGCTAAACCCTAGAAGCTAGCCCATGATTATGATTATTGTTCTACGGACTAAACCCTCCGATTTATATAGACACCAGAGGAGGCTAGGGTTATACAGAGTCGGTTACAAAGAAGGAGATCTAACATCCGGATCGCCAAGCTTGTCTTCCACGCAAAGGAGAGTCCCATCCGGACACGGGACAAAGTCTTGAGTCTTGTATCTTCACGGTCCAACAGTCCGGCCAAAGTATATAGTCCGGCTGTCCGGATACCTCCTTATCCAGGACTCCCTCACCAGGGACGTCTTCTCCTTCTTGATCCAGCAAGGGGAGAGGAGAAGTTGAGGGAGAGCTCCGGCAGCCCGACGGCATGGTGGTGGAGCTTGTGGTTCTCCTGCAGGGCTTCTCCAAGCACTACGAAGGAGGAGGAGGTGTTGGAGGAGGGAGATGACTGCACCAGGGAAAGTGTATGGCTGCCCTCCCACCCTCTCACTATATATAGGGGAAAGGGGAGAGGGGGCCGGCCCCTCTTGATGGATCTAGAGGAGGGGGCGGCGGCCAGGGGAAACCCTAGATGGGTTTGGGCGCCCCCACCCCTAGGAAACTTGCCCCCCAAGCCGGGAGGGGCGGCTGCCCTAGGGGTGGCGCCCCACCTCTCCAGGTAACGTGAGATGGGGTGGAACGGGCGCGCAACCCCTTAGTGGGCTGGTGCGCCCCTTCCCCTTGGCCCATAAGGCCCCACCAACACTTGCCGGGGCCTCCGAAACTCCTTTCGGTCACACTAGTCGTCACTCGGTACCCCTGGAACAATTCCGGACTCCAATACCCTTCGTCCAATATATCGATCTTCACCTCCGGACCATTCTGGAGTTCCTCGTCATGTCCGGGATCTCATCCGGGACTCCGAACAACCTTCGGTAACCACATACTATTCCCATTACAACTCTAGCATCAACGAACCTTAAGTGTGTAGACCCTACGGGTTCGGGAACCATGCAGACATGATCGAGATACCTCTCCGGTCAATAACCAGTAGCAGGATCTGGATACCCATATTGGCTCCCACATGTTCCACGATGATCTCATCAGATGAACCACTATGTCGGGGATTTAATCAATCCCGTACACAATTCCCTTTGTCCATCGGTATGTTACTTTCCCGAGATTCGATCATCGGTATCCCCATACCTCATTCAATCTCGTTACCGGCAAGTCTCTTTACTCGTTCTATAACGCATGATCCCATGACTAACTCCTTAGTCACATTGAGCTCATTATGATGATGCATTACCGAGTGGGCCCAAAGATACCTCTCCGTCATACAGAGTGACAAATCCTAGTCTCGATTCGTGCCAACCCAACAGACACTTTCAGATATACCTGTAGTGCACCTTTATAGCCACCCAGTTACATTTTGACATTCGGTACACCCAAAGCATTCCTATGGTATCCGGGAGTTGCGGAATCTCATGGTCTAAGGAAATGATACTTGACAATAGAAAATCTCAGCAAAAAAACTACACGATCTTGTGCTATGCTTAGGATTGGGTCTTGTCCATCACATCATTCTCCTAATGATGTGATCCCGTTATCAATGACATCCAATGCCCATGGTCAGGAAACCATAACCATCTATTGATCAACGAGCAAGTCAACTAGAGGCTCACTAGGGACATGTTGTGGTCTATGTATTCACACATGTATTGCGGTTTCCAGTTAATACAATTATAGCATGAACAATAGACAATTATCAGGAATAAGGATATACAGTAATAACCATTTTATTATTGCCTCTAGGGCATATTTCCATCCCACTCGCACTAGAGTTAATAATCTAGTTCACATCACTAGGTGATTGTAATGAATCCACCACCCATGGGGTTTGATCATATCTTGCTTGTGAGAGAGGTTATTAGTCAACGCGTCTGAACCTTTCAGATCCGTGTGTGCTTTACAAATCTCTATGTCATCTTGTAGATGTAGCTACCACGCGCTATTTGGAACTATTCCAAACAACTGCTCTACTATACGAATCTGGTTTACTACTCAGAGTCATCCGAATTAGTGTCAAAGTTTGCATCAACGTAACCCTTTACGACGAACTCTTTTACCACCTCCATAATCGAGAAAAATCCCTTAGTCCACTAAGGATAACTTTGACCATTGTCCAGTGATCCATTCCTGGATCACTCTTGTGCCCCTTGACTGACTCATGGCAAGGCACACTTCAGGTGCGGTACAGAGCACATCATACTGTAGAGCCTACGTCTAAAGCTTAGGGGACGACCTTCGTCCTTTCTCTCTCTTCTGCCGTGGTGAGGTCTTGAGTCTTACTCAATACTCACACCTTATAACACAGCGTGGTCAGGTCCTTATTTGCCGATCTATTTTGAACTCCTTAAAAATCTTGTCACGGTATGTATTCATTTGAAAGTACTATTAAGCGTTTTTGATGTATCCTTATAGATCTTTATGCTCAATGTTCAATTAGCTTAATCCAGGTTTTCCATTGAAAAACACTTCTCAAACAACCCTATATGCTTTCCAGAAATTCTACATCATTTTTGATCAACAATATGTCAACAACATATACTCATCAGAAATTCTATAGTGCTCCCACTCACTTCTTCGGAAATACAAGTTTCTCATAAACTTTGTATAAACCCAAAATCTTTGATCATCTCATCAAAGCGTATATTCCAACTCCGAGATGCTTACTCATGTCCTTAGAAGGATCGCTGGAGCTTTGCATACTTGTTAGCATCTGTTAGGATTGACAAAACCTTCTGGTTGTATCACATACAACCTTTCCTCAAGAAAATTATTGAGGAAACAATGTTTTGACATCCTATCTGCAAGATTTCATAAATAATGCAGTAACTGCTAATATAATTCCAACAAACTCTTAGCATCGCTACGAGTGAGAAAGTCTCACCGCAGTCAACTCCTTGAACTTGTCGGAAAAAATCTTAGCGACAAGTCGAGCTTTCTTAATGGTAACACTTACCATCATTGCCCGTCTTCCTTTCAAAATCCATCTATACCCAATAACCTTACGACCATCAAGTAGTTCTTCTAAAGTCTATACTTTGTTTTTCGTACATGGATCCTCTCTTGGATTTTATGGCCTCGAGCTATTCGTCGGAATCTGGGCCGACCATCGCTTCTCCATAGCTCGTAGGTTCATTGTTGTCTAGCAACATGACCTCCAAGACAGGAATATCGTACCACTCTGAAGTAGTACGGGTCTTTGTCGTCCTACGAGGTTTGGTAGTGACTTGATCCGAAGTTTCATGATCACTATCATCAGCTTCCACTTCAATTGGTGTAGGCGCCACAGGAACAACTTCTTGTGCGCTGCTCCGCACTGTTTGAAGTGACAGTTCAATAACCTCATCAAGTCTCCACCATCCTCCCACTCAATTCTTTTGAAGAGAATTTTTTCCTCGAGAAAGGACTTGTTTCTAGAAACAATCACTTTTGCTTTCGGATCTAAAATAGGAGGTATACCCAACTATTTTGGGTGTCCTATGAAGATGCATTTATCCGCTTTGGGTTCGAGCTTATCAGGCTAAAACTTTTCACATAAGCGTCGCAACCCCAAACTTTTAAGAAACATCAGCTTAGGTTTCTCTAAACCATAGTTCATACGGTGTCATCCCAATGGAATTACGTGGTGCCCTATTTAAAGTGAATGCGGTTGTCTCTAATACCTAACCCATAAATGATAGTGGTAATTTGATAAGAGACATCATGGTATGCACCATATCCAATAGGGTGCAGCTATGATGTTCGGACACACCATCACACTATGGTGTTCCAGGCGGTATTAGTTGTGAAACAATTTCCACAATGTCTTAATTGTGTACCAAACTCGCAACTCAGATATTCATCTCTATGATCATATCATAGACATTTTATCCTCTTGTCACAACAATCTTCAACTTCACTCTGAAATTACTTGAACCTTTCAATAATTCAGACTTGTGTTTCATCAAGTAAATATACTTAGCATCTACTCAAATCATCTATGAAGTAAGAATATAACGATATCCATTGCGTGCCTCAGCACTCATTGGACTGCACACATCAAAATGTATTACTTCCAACAAGTTGCTTTCTTATTCCATCTCACTGAAAACAAGGCCTTTCAGTCATCTTGCCCATGTGGTATGATTTGCATGTCTCAAGTGATTCGAAATCAAGTGAGCAAAACGATCCATCTGCATGGAGTTTCTTCATGCGTATATACCAATAGACATGGTTCGCATGTCTCAAACTTTTCAAAAATGAGTGAGTCCAAAGATCCATCAACATGGAGCTTCTTCATGCGTTTTATACCAATATGACTCAAATGGCAGTGCCACAAGTAGGTAGTACTATCATCACTATCTTATATCTTTTGGTATGAACATGTGTATCACTACGATCGAGATTCAATAAACCATTCATTTTAGGTCCAAGACCATTGAAGTTATTATTCAAATAAATAGAGTAACCATTATTCTCCTTAAATGAATAACCGTATTGCGATAAACATAATCCAATCATGTCTATGCTCAACGCAAACACCAAATAACAATTATTTAGGTTTAATACCAATCCCGTTGGTAGAGGGAGTGTGCGATGTTTGATCACATAAACCTTGGAAACACTTCCAACACATATCGTCATCTCACCTTTAGCTAGTCTCCGTTTGTTTCGTAGCTTTTTATTTCGAGTTACTAACACTTAGCAACCGAACCGGTATCTAATACCCTCGTGCTACTAGGAGTACTAGTAAAGTACACATTAATATAATGTATATCTAATATACTTCTGTCGACTTTGCCAGTCTTCTCATCTACCAAGTATCTAGGGTAGTTCTGCTTCAGTGACCGTTCCCTCATTACAGAAGCACTTAGTCTCGGATTTGGGTTCAACCTTGAGTTTCTTCACTAGAGCGGCAACTGATTTGCTGTTTCATGAAGTATCCCTTCTTGCTCTTGCCCTTCTTGAAACTAGTGGTTTTACTAACCATCAACAATTGATGCTCCTACTTGATTTCTACTTTCGCGGTGTCAAACATTGCGAATAGCTCAAGGATCGTCATATCTATCCCTTATATGTTATAGTTCATCACGAAGCTCTAACAGCTTGGTGGCAGTGACTTTGGAGAACCATCACTATCTCATCTGGAAGATTAACTCCCACTCGATTCAAGCGATTGTAGTACTCAGACAATCTGAGCACATGCTCAACAATTGAGCTTTTCTCCCTTAGTTTGCAAGCTAAGAAACTTGTCAGAGGTCTCATACCTCTTGACGTGGGCACGAGCCTGAAATCCCAATTTCAGCCCTTGGAACATATCATATGTTCTGCAATGTTTCAAAAATGTATTTGGCGCCTCAATTCTAAACCGTTTAGCATTGCGCACTGAACTATCACGTAGTCATCAAAACGTGTATGTCAGATGTTCGCAACATCCATAGACGACACTTGAGGTTCAGCACACTGAGCGGTGCATTAAGGACATAATCCTTCTGCGCAGCAATGAGGACAATCCTCAGTTTACGGACCCAGTCCGCATAATTGCTACTATCAACTTTCAATTGAATTTTCTCTAGGAACATATCTTAAACAGTAGAACTAAAGCGTAAACAATGACATAATTTGCAAAGACCTTTTGACTATGTTCATGATGATTAAGTTCATCTAATCAAATTATTTAATGAACTCCCACTAAGATAGACATCCCTCTAGTCAACATGGAGATCAACGGTGAACATCTCCATGTTGATCACATCTACCATACGACTCATGTTCGACCTTTCGGTCTCTCGTGTTCCGAGGCCATGTCTGTACATGCTAGGCTCGTCAAGTCAACCTAAGTGTTTCGCGTGTGTAAATCTAGCTTACACCCGTTGTATGCGAATGTTAGAATCTATCACACCCAATCATCACGTGGTGCTTCGAAACAACGAACCTTCGCAATGGTGCATAGTTAGGGGGAACACTTTCTTGAAATTTTAGTGAGGGATCATCTTATTTATGCTACCGTCGTTCTAAGCAAATAAGATGTAAACATGACAAACATCACATGCAAATCATAAAGTGACATGATATGGCCAATATCATCTTGCGCCTTTGATCTCCATCTTCGAGGCGCGACGTGATCACCTTCGTCACCGACATGACACCATGATCTACACCATCATGATCTCCATCATCGTGTCTTCATGAAGTTCTCTCGCCAACTATTACTTCTACTACTATGGCTAACGTTTAGCAATAAAGTAAAGTAATTACATGGCATTTTCATTAACACGCAGGTCATACAATAAATTAAGACAACTCCTATGGCTCCTGCCGGTTGTCATACTCATCGACATGCAAGTCGTGATTCCTATTACAAGAACATGATCAATGTCATACATCACATATATCATTCATCACATCCGTTTGGCCATATCACATCACATAGCATACCCTGCAAAAACAAGTTAGACGTCCTCTAATTGTTGTTGCATGTTTTACGTGGCTGCTATGGGTTTCTAGCAAGAAGGTTTCTTACCTACGCAAAATCCACAACGGTGATATGCCAATTGTTATTTATCTTTCATAAGGACCCTTTTCATCGAATCCGATTCGACTAAAGTGGGAGAGACAGACACCCACTAGCCACCTTATGCATCAAGTGCATGTCAGTCGGTGCAACCTGTTTCACGTAAGAGTACGTGTAAGGTCGGTCCGGGCCGCTTCATCCCACAATGCCGCCGAATCAAGATAAGACTAGTAACGGTAAGCAAATTGAACAAATCATCGCCCACAACTACTTGTGTTCTACTCGTGCATAAAATCTACGCATAGACCTAGCTCATGATGCCACTGTTGGGGAACGTAGTAATAATTCAAAACTTTCCTACGTGTCACTAATAACCCACAAGTATAGGGGATCAATTGTAGCCTCTTTCGATAAGTAAGAGTGTCAAACCCAACAAGGAGCTAAAGGTAGAACAAATATTCCCTCAAGTTCTATCGACCACTGATACAACTCTATGCATGCTTAATGTTCGCTTTACCTAAAACAAGTATGAAACTAGAAAGACTTTGTAGGTGTTGTTGGATAGGTTTGCAAGAATATAAAGAGCACGTAAATAAAAACTAGGGGCTGTTTAGATAAAGATGCAATAAGTTAGTATAGAGAGTGTGGAAAAGTGGTGGTAGGAGTTGTGAAATTGTCCCTAAGCAATTGACTACTTTACTAGACCGATACCAAGTTTTATGTGGGAGAGGCAACTGCTAGCATGTCATCCCTAACTTGGAATTCTATGCACTTATGATTGGAACTATTAGCAAGCATCTGCAACTACTAACATTCATTAAGGTAAAACCCAACCATAGCATTAAGATATATTGGTCCCCCTTCAATCCCGTATGCATCAATTTCTATGCTAGGTTGAAGCTTCTGTCACTCTAGCCCCCCAATACATAGTCCTATCAACATACAACTAACCCTATGGTGTGACCACGCGCGCGCTCGTATGATGGGCACCAAAGAACATCAACATAACCACAAGCAAATTAAACCAATCATAGCAATTCACCAATTACCGATAGGACAACGAAAATCTACTCAGACATCATAGGATGGCAACACATCATTGGATAATAATATGAAGCATAAAGCACCATGTTCAAGTAGAGGGTACATCGGGTTGAGGGAGAGTGGACCGTTGTAGATAGATAGGGGAAGGTGATGAAGATGTTGGTGAAGATGACAGAGGTGTTGGTGTAGATTGTGGTGATGATGATGGCCCCGACGGTGTTCCGGCGCCATCGGAAGCGAGGGGGGGAGAGCCCCCCTTCTTCTTCTTCCTTGTCCTTCTCCCTAGATGGGAGAAGGGTTTCCTCTCTGGTCCATGGTCTCATGGCGTGGGAGGGGCGAGAGCCCCCCCCCCCCGAGATTGGATCTGTCTCTCTGTCTCTCTCTATTTCTGCGTTTCTGGTTCTGCCCTTTCACCGTTTCTTATATTCCTGGAGATCCGTAACTCTGATTGGATTGAAACTTTGAACACGATTTTTCTCCAGATATTAGCTTTCTTGCGGCGAAAGAAGGGCAACAACCACCTTACAGGGTGTCCACGAGGGTCAAGGGCGTGCCCACACCCTGGGGCGCACCCCTGCCTCGTGGGCCCCTCGAACATCGTCTCGCATTGATTCTTCTTCCCAAAATTCATAAATATTCCAAAAAAATCTCCATCCGTTTTTATCCCGTTTGGACTCCGTTTGATCTGGATTTTTTGCGAAACAAAAAACATGCAACAAACAGGAAGTGGCACTGGGCACTGGATCAATATGTTAGTCCCAAAAATAGTATAAAAAGTTGCCAAAAGATGTAAGAGTTGTAGAATATTGGCATGGAACAATCAAAAATTATAGATACGACGGAGACGTATCAGTCACCAAGATCAATCTAGGAGATACTAGCAACGGGAGAGTGAGAGAGGGAGTGCATCTTCATACTCTTGAAGATCCCTAAGCGGAAGCGTTACAAGAACGAAGTTGATGGAGTCGTACTCGCGGCGATTCAAATCGCGGAAAATTTGATCTAGCGCCGAACGGACGGCGCCTCCGCGTTCAACACACGTATAGCCCGGGGACGTCTTCACCTTCTTGATCCAGCAAGGGGAGACGAGAAGTTAAAGGAGAGCTCCGGCAGCACGACGACGTGGTGGTGGAGCTTGTGGTTCTCCTGCAGGGCTTCGCCAAGCACTACGGAGGAGGAGGAGGTGTTGGAGGAGGGAGAGGGCTGCACCAGGGGAAGGGTATGGCTGCCCTCCCACCCCCTCACTATATATAGGGGAAAGGGGAGATGGGGCCGGCCCCTCTAGATGGATCTATAGGAGGGGGCGGCGGCCAGGGGAAACCCTAGATGGGTTTGGGCGCCCCCACCCCTAGGAAACTTGCCCCCCCCCCCCAATCCGGGAGGGGCGGCTGCCCTAGGGGTGGTGCCCCCACCTCTCCAGGTTACGTGAGATGGGGTGGAATGGGTTCATTACCCCTTACTGTGCTGGTGTGCCCCTTCCCCTTGGCCCATAAGGCCCCCCCAACACTTGTCGGGTCCTCTGAAACTCCTGTCGGTCACACTGGTCGTCACTCGGTACCCCCGGAACAATTCCGGACTCCAATACCCTTCATCCAGTATATCGATCTTCACCTGTGGACCATTTTGGAGTTCCTCGTCATGTCCGGGATCTCATCCGAGACTCTGAACAACCTTCAGTAACCACATACTATTCCAAGTACAACTCTAGCGTCACCGAACCTTAAGTGTGTAGACCCTACGGGTTCGGGAACCATGCAGACATGACCGAGATACCTCTCTGGTTAATAACCAATAGCGGGATCTGGATACCCATATTGGCTCCCACATGTTCCATGATGATCTCATCGGATGATCCACTATGTCGGGGATTTAATCAACCCCGTACGCAATTCCCTTTGTCCATCGGTATGTTACTTGCCCGAGATTCCATCGTCGGTATCCCTATACCTCGTTCAATCTCATTACCGACAAGTCTCTTTACTCGTTCTGTAATGCATGATCCTGTGACTAACTCCTTAGCCACATTGAGCTCATTATGATGATGCATTACCGAGTGGGCCCAAAGATACCTCTCCGTTATACGGAGAGACAAATCTTAGTCTCGATTCGTGCCAACCCAACAGACACTTTCGGAGATACATGTAGTGCACCTTTATAGCCACCCAGTTATGTTGTGACATTTGGTGCACCCAAAGCATTCCTACGGTATCTGGGAGTTGCTGAATCTCATGGTTTAAGGAAATGATACTTGACATTAGAAAAGCTCTTAGCAAACGAACTACGCGACCTTGTGCTATGCTTAGGATTGGGTCTTGTCCATCAGATCATTCTCCTAATGATGTGATCCCGTTATCAATGACATCCAATGTCCATGGTCAGGAAACCATAACCATCTATTGATCAATGAGCTAGTTAACAAGAGGCTCACTAGGGACATGTTGTGGTCTATGTATTCACACATGTATTACGGTTTCCAGTTAATACAATTATAGCATGAACAATAGACAATTATCATGAACAAGGAAATATAATAATAACCATTTTATTATTGCCTCTAGGGCATATTTCCAACAGTATGTGAACGTAGAGCTTATCACACCCGATCATCACGTGGTGTCTCGGCACGACGAAATGTAGCAACGGTGCATACTCACACTTATGCCTTGAAATTAAGTATGGGATCATCTTATGATGCTACCGCTGTACTAAGCAAAATAAGATGCATAAAAGATAAACATCACATGCAATCAAAATATGTGACATGACATGGCCATCATCATCTTGTGCTCATGATCTCCATCACCAAATCATCGTCATGATCTTCATCATCACCGGCGCGACACCTTGATTTCCATCGTAGCATCGTTTTTGTCTCGGCAACTATTGTTACTACGACTATCGCTACCGCTTAGTGATAAAGTAAAACAATTACATGGCGATTGCATTGCATACAATAAAGCGACAACCATATGGTTCCTGCCAGTTGCCGATAACTTTGTTATAAAACATGATCATCTCATACAAGAATTTATATCACATCATGCCTTGACCATATCACATCACAGCAAGCCCTACAAAAACAAGTTAGACGTCCTCTACTTTGTTGTTGCAAGTTTTACGTGGCTGCTACGGGCTTCTAGCAAGAACCATTCTTACCTACGCATCAAAACCACAACGATTTTTCGTCAAGTGTGCTATTTTAACCTTCAACAAGGACCGGCCGTAGTCAAACTCGATTCAACTAAAGTTTGAGAAACAGACAGCCGCCAATCACCTATGTGCATAAGCACGTCGGTAGAACCAGTCTCATGAACGCGGTCATGTAATGTCAGTCCAGGCCGCTTCATCCAACAATACCGTCGAATCAAAGTAAGACGTTGGTGGTAAGAAGTATGACTATTATCGCCAACAACTCTTTGTGTTCTATTCGTGCATATAACATCTACACATAGACCTGGCTCGGATGCCACTGTTGGGGAACGCGGTAATTTCAAAAAATTCCAACGATCACGCAAGATCTATCTAGGTGATGCATAGCAACGAGAGGGGAGAGTGTGTCTACGTACCCTCGTAGACCGAAAGTGGAAGAGTTTCAATAACGCAGTTGATGTAGTCGAACTTCTTTGTGATCCAACCGATCAAGTATCGAATGCACGGTACCTCTGTGTTCGGCACACATTTAGCTCGATAACGTCCCGCGTACTCTTGATCCAATTGAGGCCAAGGGAGAGTTTCGTCAGCACGATGGCGTGGTGACGGTGATGATAAAGTTACCGGCACAGGGCTTCGCCTAAGCACTACGGCGATATGACCGAGGTGTGTAACTACGGAGGGGGGCACCCGCACACAGCTAAAACATCAACTTGTATGTCCATGGGGTGCCCCTGGCCACGTATATAAAGGAGGGGAGGGAAGAGGTGGCCGGCCCAAGGGGGCATGCAGGTGTGGGGAATCCTACTAGGACTCCCCAGTCCAAGTAGGATTCCCCTCCTCTTTCCTACTCCTAGTAGGATAAGGAGGGAAGGAGGAAGAGGGGGGAAGGAAGGAGGGGGGCTGAAAGTGCAATTATCCCTGGGTGGTTTTGGTAATTCCTAACAACATATAGCTCATTGAGCTAATGCTATTTCAAGATAAATATTTCAGGGAAAGCTCAATGATTGGCATGGCATGGATGAGAAGAGTGGATCCCTCAAAATGCTAAGGACAAAAGGATTGGCTCAAGCTCAAAGCACAAGACTCTACATTTTCCATTTTAGTGATCCAAGATCACATTGAGTCTATAGGAAAAGTCAATACTATCAAGGAGGGATGAGGTGTTGCTTAATGAGTTTCTTACTCAAAATGCTTAGTGATATGCTCCAAAGCCCTCAACTACTTTCTCACATCCACATATGTCCCAAACCAAAAGTCAAACTCGGCCCCACCGAAACCATCTATCGGGCGCCACCGAGTTCTGTTGACATAGCCATAGCCATAAACCCTAGTCTTTTTGGTCTCACCGATAGGGATCTCGGTCACACCGAGATGGGATTGTAATCTCTTTGTTTCCTTTCGTAACATTTCGGTCAAACCGAGATGAGCAATCGGTCCCACCGAGATTGCAATGCAAACTCACTGTTTCTCTTTTGTAACGTTTCGGTCCAACCGAGATGAGCGAATCGGTCCCATCGAGTTTGCCTGACCAACCCTCTATGTGTCTATTACCAAAATCGGTCTCACCGAGTTTTTGTAATCGGTCTCACCGAGATTACGTTATGCCCTAACCCTAACCATATCGGTCCCACCAAGTTGACATGTCGGTCCCACCGGAATTCCTAACAGTCACATTATTTACTAAATCGGTCCGATCGAGTTTCACGATTCGGTCCTACCAAGTTTGGTAAGTTGTGTGTAATGGTTAGATTTTGTGTGGAGGATGTATATACCCCTCCACCCACTCTTCATTCGGGAAGAGAGCCATCAGAACATGCCTACACTTCCAACATACATTTTCTAAGAGAGAACCACCTACACTTGTGTTGAGGTCAAGATATTCCATTCCGACCACATAAATCTTGATCTTTAGACTTCTCCAAGTTGCTTTCCACTCAAATCTTCTTTCCACCAAATCCAAATCCTGAGAGAGAGAGAGTTGAGTGTTGGTGAGACTATCATTTGAAGGACAAGAGCAAGGAGTTCATCATCAACACACCATTTGTTACTTCTTGGAGAGTGGTGTCTCCTAGATTGGCTAGGTGTCACTTGGGAGCCTCCGTCAAGATTGTGGAGTTGAACCAAGGAGTTTGTAAGGGGAAGGAGATTGCCTACTTCGTGAAGATCTACCCTAGTGAGGCAAGTCCTTCGTGGGCGACGTCCATGGTGGGATAGACAAGATTGCTTCTTCGTGGACCCTTTGTGGGTGGAGCTCTCCGTGGACTCGTGCAACCGTTACCCTTCGTGGGTTGAAGTCTCCATCAACGTGGATGTATGATAGCACCACCTATCGGAATCATGGATAAAAAATCTCCGTGTCAACATTGCGTTTGCCTCCTCAAACTCCTCCCTTTACCTTCATATGCAATTGTTTTACATTCCGCTGCTATACTCTTAGAATTGCATGTGTAGGTTGATTGCTTGACTTGTCCTAAGTTGCTAAAATCTGCCAAGAACTAAAATTGGGAAAAGGCTAGATTTTTATTTGGTCAAGTAGTCTAATCACCCCCCCTCTAGACATACTTTCGATCCGACAAGTGGTATCAGAGCTTTGGTCTCCATTTGCTTTGATTTCCATAGGTTTTGGTGGTCATTGCCTTGGTTTCACAACCTAGGAGAGTATGGAGTCTAGCAAGGGAAATTACCATCGTAGAGGTCCTTATTTTGATGGTACTAATTTTGCTAGTTGGAAGCATAAGATGAAAATGCATATTCTTGGACATAACCCCGCCGTTTGGGCTATTGTGTGTATTGGCTTGCAAGGTGAATTCTTTGATGGGAGAGAACCAAACCATGAAGCTACCGCGGAAGAGTTGAAGATGCTGCAATACAATGTTCAAGCTTGTGATATCCTCTTCAACGGATTGTGCCCCGAAGAATTCAACAAAATCAGCCATCTTGAGAATGCAAAGGAAATTTGGGACACTTTGATTGACATGCACGAAGGTACGGACTCCGTCAAGGAATCCAAGTTGGATGTGCTTCAAAGTCAACTTGACAAGTTCAAAATGAAGGATGGTGAAGGCGTCGCTGAAATGTACTCTAGGCTTGCTCTCATCACAAATGAGATTGCCGGCTTAGGAAGTGAAGAGATGATCGACAAATTCATCATTAAGAAGATCCTAAGAGCCTTGGATGGAAAATATGATACCGTGTGCACATTGATCCAAATGATGCCCAATTACAATGATCTCAAGCCAACGGAAGTCATTGGAAGAATTGTTGCTCATGAGATGTCACTCAAGGATAAGGAGGAGCTCCACAACAAGTCAAGTGGTGCTTACAAATCCTCATGTGAAGCTCCCACATCATCAAGTGAGAAACAAACCTTCAATGAAGAATTGAGCCTAATGGTGAAGAACTTCAAGAAGTTCTACAAGAGTAGAAGCAAGGAAAGAAGTTCCAAGTCAAGGTCCTACAATGACAAAAGATCTTCTAGTCATGAGCATAATTGCTACAATTGTGGAAGACCCGGACACTATTCCAATGAGTGTACGGCTCCCTACGAAAGAAGAGAAGATTCTCCAAAAAGAAGGAGTAGAAGAGAAGAATCACCATCAAGAGAAAGAAGGAGTAGAAATGATCGTTATGAACGAAGAACATCCCGGAGAAGGAAGGATTCGAAAAGGAAGGACAAGTCATCAAGGAGCTACACAAAACGAAGACATCAAGCTCATGTTGGTGAATGGGTATCCGGCTCCGACTTCGACAATCACTCCGAGAGAAGCTATCACTCCGACTCCGAATATACTCAAGATGAAGGTGTTGCTGGTCTAGCACTTGTGTCAACCAACTCCTACGACATATTTGACTCACCAAATGAAGGAATTGGAAGATGCTTCATGGATAAAGGCCCAAAGGTATCACACCCCGAGTATGTTGATTTCAATAGTGATGAAGATGACTTGTTAGGTGATGATGATTTACTTGTTGACAACTCCAGTGATGAATATTATGATGAAACGTCAATTAATCATGCTAATCAAGATAAAACGAATGACAAAGATAAGGAGAAGATTGAGCGCCTAACTAAAGAACTAAACACTCTTAAGTTAGCTCATGAAACTATCTTGGAAGATCATCGAGAACTTTTAAAGACTCATGAGAAGTTACGCTTTGAAAAGCTCAACGAGCAAGAGCATGAGTTTTTAAAGGCAATCAATGATGATCTTCGCAAGAAAAGTTCTTCTTACATTGCCAAGTGTTTAGTCTTATCTACTTACATGCCACAAGTCAATTCTAGTAACAAGAACAAGAAATATTCTTCTTCTAGTAGTAACAATAATCATGCTAAATCCAATGTTGTTGCTTCTAGTAGTTCTCTTGATTCCACTAATGATTCTCTTAGCCAAGTTACACTTGAGCAAGTAAATAGCTTATTGAAGGGAATTATAGAGAAAGGTGTTTACAAGAGCCTTGCTGGCAGTAAGCAATTCGAGGAAATTGTACGCAAGCAAGGAAGGCACCGGAAGAATAAAGGTGTTGGTTTTGAACGAAAGTTCAATGCCAATGGAGTTGAGTGGGAAGAATATCAATACCCCAAGACGAAGTTTGTTCCTCAACAAGAGAAGTACGATCCTACTTCTTTCAAAGGGACACAAGCTCAAGATGATCTTCCACCACAAGACCACAAGCAAAAAGGCAAGGACAAGCTTCAAGAGGAGATTGATGCATTTGAAGAAGCTCCTAAGGCCTTGGTCAAGTGGGTTCCCAAGACTACATCAAGTTCTACTTCATCAAGTACAACTACAACCCCAAGGATTCCCATCAAGATGATGTGGATCCCAAAGAAGAAGAACTAGAGAGTTCTTGAGGGTGACTCCGCCAACATACTTCACTCATATCATTTTGGCAAGGACAAGTGCAATCAACTTCCACATCTTGCACTAGTTCAAGGAGTCACAAACCCTCTTGTTGGTAAGACAAGGGACAAGGTAACCTAATGCTTTCATGGACATCATCTTGTGTGTGCATCACTCTATGTCTATGGATATCCTTGCTTGTTCCTTGTGGGACTAACCCGTGTAGGTATTGAAAGTGAAACTCACTCTAATGGATTGCTCCAAATGATCTACATCAACATTGAGCATCCACATATTCAACACCTACATGAAGTCATCATCGACAAAACCCAAGGTCAGTTCATCCCTCTTAGGGGGGATCTCACATCTAGGGGGAGCTTTACTCTAAGAATTGAGCTAAAGCAACTCTAATGGTGTGAACACAACAATGCTTTATGTAAAAGTGGTAACCCCACTTGTGCTTAAACGATGAGTATGACCTATGATCAAATGTTCCCATTTGACTCCTAAGTCAATATACTCATATATAGATGACCTAGTCATCGCCAATTGCTTGATAGATGCTAGAAGTGTTTGTGCATGCTTTGCCACATATTTCATTTGCCATTTTATTGTGTGAGCATGTTGGTTGCATATTTTACTCATTCGAGAACATCCACTTGTTGTTTTGATTGGTTGGTTTCTTTCCTTTTGGCCAAGTGGATGGACAAGAATGCCTAAGAACCTTCTCTAGCTATCTATGCTTTTCTCGTCTCAAACTCTATTCATGCTACATCACAAAGTTTGATCAAGTCAGATTCGAACCACTCTATGTGAGGAGCACTCGGAGTCCCCGATTCGTCATAGAATTAAACTTCCAAAAACTCTTTGTGCATTCCAGTCTGACCGATTCACCCTTTTCGTTCATACCGAGATCACTAAGTTTATCTAGGTTTTCAACCTCGATGCAACCGTTAGAACCTTTCGGTCACACCGAGTTGCAGTAATTGCTCGCAGTTTTGCATCTCGGTGCCACCGAGTTGTTCCACTCGGTCACACCGACAGGGTCAGGCTATATATACTCACGGGTCAAATTTTGGAAATTTTTCTGAAACACTTCGCCCGCGCATAGCCTGCTCTGCCTCTTAGGGTCTCCGGATCATCCTCCTTGGCGCCAGCGACCTCCCGCCGCTGGTCTCCGCCGCCGTCAACGGCATTCTGCCCCGCTGTTGCCGCCGTAGCAAGTTCACCGCCGAATTAGGATATGAACTTGACACTTTGTGCTATTCTTTAACTCCGATTCCTAGCACATTGCTTTGCCATGATTCTTGCCACGCATGAAATCTTCCTGTCCAGCAAAAGGATTCCATAGATTTGATTTGATTTGAAAATTTAAGGTTAGGTTTCCGCCGAACTCATCTTGGACCGACCAAGTTGTAGAAATCGGTCTCACCGATTTGGCTTAGGCCATTGCACATGTGATTTTCGGTCTAACCGAGAATTGCAAATCGGTGTGATCGAGATCGACTTTGTGAAATCCTAGCAGTCTCGCTGCCACCGAACTGTGACTCGGTCTGACCGAGTTCACTAGTTTTGGTTCCAAAAGCTGCTTCGGTATCACCGAGTTTACAAATCGGTAGCTCCAAAATGCTTTCTGTGGAAAACTAAAACTAAGTTTTTGACTCAATTGTTTTGCAAAAACCTTTGTACTTTGTGATGCTCATCTACTCTACCTCATCTACATCTATTCACAGGGTCTGCTATCAGTAAGTTTTCTTGAAAATGTCTGATCAAAGTGATAGCCAGAACAAGTCTGAAGAACAAGCTCAGATGAGTGAGGGCACTAGTCCCTCAAGCAGCTGTGATGAGGGTAGCAAGAGCACTCCCAGCTACCAGGACAAGGAAGAAGAAAACATCATATTCTGAAGATGAGGACTATATTGCTATTGAGGATGAGGCCACTTCAAATAAGAAGGTGTTGACAAAGGAGTATGGCACAACTGCTACCACCAAGCCAGGCATGAACAAGAAGGCACCTGCCAGGAGAGTGCCTACATCCAAACCCAGGAAGGTTGCCACAGGTGAAACTATGAAGTTCACCATTGAATCTGAAGAAGAAGGTGCTAGTGAAGACAAGAAAAAGAAGAGGGCAAGAACAACTACTACCAAAGTCCTTGGCAAGCCCTCTATGAGGAGAGATTCTGATGAGGAAGAAGAAGAGGAGGAGGATGCTGCACCAGCACCCAAAGCTCAGAAGCTCATGGGAGATGCAATTAAGTCAGGGGCTGCTCCATCTAAGCCCAAAACTACTCCCAAGGCTGCTGCTCCAGCTCCAAAGCCTAAACCCAAGAGGAACACCAGAAGTATACCTGCTGCAGAGAAGAACAAGGCCCCAGTGCCTGAAGCTGCTGAAGAAGAAGATGATTCACTTGTTTTGAGGAAGTTGAAGCCCAAGATTCCTGACCACAATGATGCTCATCCAGTAGCTGAAGACATGCACATCAGAAAGGATGATGGACTGAGATTGTGGAGACAGTCAGATCCATATGCTGTGAGGAGAAGGACAACAGTTGACTACATATTTCACACAAAGGAGCAACAAGACTTTTATGAAACAATTTTGCTTGACAAGAAGCCCATTGTGTGTGACATGAGATGGATCAACTAGGAGTACATCAAGAAAAATGAAGCTCACTATCCAGGAGTATATGACAACTTCAAATCATGTGGAGTTGATGAATTTGTTGCCCAGAAGCTCACCAAGTGGAATGATGAGCTCATCATGCAGTTTTACTCCATAGATCACTTCTACCCAGATGGGAAGATCATATGGATGTCTGAAGGTACTAGGTACCAATCCATTGTTGAAGAATGGGCCCAGTTGATCAATGCTCCAAAAGAAACTGAAGATGACTTGGATGTGTATGCTAAGAAGAAGAAAGACCACAACACTATGGCACACATGTATAGAGAGATCCCAGATAAAGCTTTGGAAACTCACAAGCTTGGATCTGTACACTACTTGTTGTCTGGTCTGCCTACAATCAACTGGATCCTTAAGCACACATTGCTACCCAAGTCTGAAGATCACAAGATGATCAGAGGACATGCTATCAACTTGTTGCATTTGTTTAATATACCTCAAAAATTCAAAGTCACGAGTCTGATTGTGAAAACAATCAAGAGAACAGTAGCTGATCAAAAGAGAAGTTGTGGGTATGCTCCACACATTCAGGAGCTCATCAACTCAAAGATGGGCACAGGCACATATCTATTGGATAAGGAGCATCTATCCTTATATCCTGAGTTTGAAGATAACACGATTGAGATGAATGAGGAGGAACCATCATCTGTGCAAGCACATGAGAAGAGAGAGAAGGCAAGGGCAGAGAAAGCTGCAAAAATGCCAACTGTTGAAGAGGCATCTCAAATATTCCTGAAGAGCTAGCAAGATCAGCTTGGCTATTTGATTGCCTCCATCTTGAGGATTGAGAAGGGCTTGGCCACCCTGACTCAAAACCAGGAAAGTTTGGAGAGGATCATTGAGCAGAAGTTCTATGCTCTTGATGTGAAGGTCACTGAGATCCAAACTGCGGTTGAGCAACTTCAGGAGGATGTGGAGGAGAAGAAGGGCAAGTCTACTACAGATGCTTTTGCTAGAGTGCCCATGGGACAGAGATCTGCTACAGTGCATGTTTTAGATACTAGAGCTACATCATCTACACAAGCTGCCACAGCTTTAGTGCCACCAACTCCAGCGGCCACTCCACCAGCTCCAGCTACGTCAACTGATGCTTTCGTCCTTGGAGTCATCTCTACACCACCTCATGAAGACCAAGCCTGAGAGTCGATTAGCACTATGCGTTTTTGAACTTTTTGGTAACTTGTTGCCAAAGGGGGAGAAAAATGTATAGATCATAGGCTTCGAGAGAGAGTGTTGCTTTTGATCTCTCTTGTTTTTGGTGGTTGAACTTCTTTATTGTGTGTTTGCTTGATACATTATGCCTTTTGTGAGATACTTGGATGATCATGTGTTTGATCATATGCTACTTTAATGCTTGTTTTATGATATTATCTCTTATATCCTCATATGATCATTCACTTTGCTTGGTGATGAGTGCATGTGTTCAATCATTATCATTTTGAGCGCTCCACCAATATGTATGTGACATGGAAGAGTGACCCATGATCCTAACACATTGTGCATTTGCAGTCCAAAGCAAATTTTAAATAGTGCACAAATTTAGGGGGAGCTCTTGCTTATCACATACTTCTCAAAGTGACGATGTTTTTCAATCTTATTATCATTTGTTGAAGCTTTGATCTATATGTTGTCATCAATTACCAAAAAGGGGGAGATTGAAAGTGCAACTATCCCTAGGTGGTTTTGGTAATTCCTAACAACATATAGCTCATTGAGCTAATGCTATTTCAAGATAAATATTTCAGGAAAAGCTCAATGATTGGCATGGCATGGATGAGAAAAGTGGATCCCTCAAAATGCTAAGGACAAAAGGATTGGCTCAAGCTCAAAGCACAAGACTCTACATTTTCCATTTTAGTGATCCAAGATCACATTGAGTCTATAGGAAAAGCCAATACTATCAAGGAGGGACGAGGTGTTGCCTAATGAGTTTCTTACTCAAAATGCTTAGTAATATGCTCCAAAGCCCTCAACTACTTTCTCACATCCACATATGTCCCAAACCAAAAGTCAAACTCGGCCCCACCGGAACCATTTATCCGGCGCCACCGAGTTCTGTTGACACAGCCATAGCCATAAACCCTAGTCTTTTCGGTGTCACCGAGAGGGATCTCGGTCTCACCAAGATGGGATTGTAATCTCTCTGTTTCCCTTCATAACGTTTCAGTCAAACCAAGATGAGCGATCGGTCCCACCGAGATTGCAATGCAAACTCACTGTTTCCCTTTTGTAACGTTTTGGTCCAACCGAGATGAGCCAATCGGTCCCACCGAGTTTGCCTGACCAACCCTCTGTGTGTCTATTACCAAAATCGGTCTCACCGAGTTTGTGTAATCGGTCTCACCGAGATTAGTTATGCCCTAACCCTAACCATACCGGTCCCACCGAGTTGACATGTCGGTCCCACCGAAATTCCTAACGGTCACATTATTTACTAAATCGGTCCGATCGAGTTTCATGATTCGGTCCCACATAGTTTGCTAAGTTGTGTGTAACGGTTAGATTTTGTGTGGAGGCTATATATACCCCTCCACCCACTCTTCATTCGTGAAGAGAGCCATCAGAACATGCCTACACTTCCAACATACATTTTCTAAGAGAGAACCACCTACACTTGTGTTGAGGTCAAGATATTCCATTCCGACCACATAAATCTTGATCTTTAGCCTTCCCCAAGTTGCTTTCCACTCAAATCTTCTTTCCACCAAATTCAAATCCTGTGAGAGAGAGTTGAGTGTTGGGGAGACTATCATTTGAAGCACAAGAGTAAGGAGTTCATCATCAACACACCATTTGTTACTTCTTGGAGAGTGGTGTCTCCTAGATTGGCTAGGTGTCACTTGGGAGCCTCCGTCAAGATTGTGTAGTTGAACCAAGGAGTTTGTAAGGGCAAGGAGATCGCCTACTTCATGAAGATCTACCCTAGTGAGGCAAGTCCTTCGTGGGCGATGGCCATGGTGGGATAGACAAGGTTGCTTCTTTGTGGACCCTTCGTGGGTGGAGCCCTCCGTGGACTCGTGCAACCATTACCCTTCGTGGGTTGAAGTCTCCATCAACGTGGATGTACGATAGCACCACCTATCGGAACCACGGATAAAAAATTTCCGTGTCAACATTGCGTTTTCCTCCTCAAACTCCTCCCTTTACCTTCATATGCAATTGTTTTACATTCCACTGCTATACTATTAGAATTGCTTGTGTAGGTTGATTGCTTGACTTGTGCTAAGTTGCTAAAATCTACCAAGAACTAAAATTGGGAAAAGGCTAGATTTTTATTTGGTCAAGTAGTCTAATCACCCCCCCCTCTAGACATACTTTTGATCCTACAGGGGCGCTGCCCCCTCCTAGTCCAATTTGGACCAGCCCATGGGGGGGGGGGGCGCCCGGCCACCCCTTGAGGCCCTTCTCTCCTTTCCCGTATGGCCATTAAGGCCCATTACTTCCCCCGGCGAATTCCCGTAACTCTCCGGTACTCCGAAAAATACCCGAATCACTCGGCACCTTTTCGATGTATGAATACAGCCTTCCAATATATTGATCTTTACGTATCGACCATTTTGAGACTCCTTGTCACGTCCGTGATCTCATCCGGGACACCGAACAAACTTTGGTCATCAAATCACATAACTCATAATACAAATCGTCATCGAACGTTAAGCGTGCGGACCCTACGGGTTCGAGAACTATATAGACATGACCGAGACACATCTCCGGTCAATAACCAATAGCGGAACCTTGATGCTCATATTGGCTCCTACATATTCTATGAAGAACTTATCGGTCAAATCGCATAAAAACATACATTGTTCCCTTTGTCATCGGTATGTTACTTGCCCGAGATTCGATCATCGGTATCATCATACCTAGTCCAATCTCGTTATCGGCAAGTCTCTTTACTCGTTCCGTAATACTTCATCCTGCAACTAACTCATTAGTCACAATGGTTGCAAGGCTTATAGTGATGAGTATTACCGAGAGGGCCTAGAGATACCTCGCCGAAAACACAGAGTGAGAAATCCTAATCTCGATCTATGCCAACCCAACAAACACCTTCGGAGACACATGTAGAACACCTTTATAATCACCCATTTATGTTGTGACGTTTGGTAGCACACAAAGTGTTCCTCCGGTATTCGGGAGTTGCATAATCTCATAGTCTAAGGAACATGTATAAGTCATGAAGAGAGCAGTAGCAATGAAACTGTAACGATCATAATGCTAAGCTAACGGATGGGTCATGTCCATCACATCATTCTCCTAATGATGTGATCTCGTTCTTCAAATGACAACACATGTCTATGGTTAGGAAACATAACTATCTTTGATTAATGAGCTAGTCAAGTAGAGGCATACTAGGGACACTATGTTTTGTCTATGTATTCACACATGTACTAAGTTTCCGATTAATACAATTCTAGCAAGAATAATAAACATTTATCATGATATAAGGAAATAAATAATAACTTTATTATTGCCTCTAGGGCATATTTCCTTCAAACCGAGCATCTCTGGTGTTATGGAGGAGCTCGGTGACTGGTACTGCAGAGGGTGAACGACCGACGGGCCTATGCTTGTCGCAGCCATGGCGACGGCGAAGATAATGGTTGCCCTGGGTCAGCTCAACCCTAGCATGACTAGGGCCTGCGTCATCGCTGCCTCCGTGGCCTTGGTGAGGATGGCCTCGTTTTGGTCAACGACGACCTTGTGTTGTGCGGCCGCGGCCTTGGCAGCGTACTCGATAGGGGTTATCTTCTCCCCTGCAATGGTCCGTCGGGCCCTCCTCTTGGTCAATTCAATATCGAGCAACGCGGCCTCCGCCAGCGTGAGCTCCGATCGCTCTTTCTTCCTCTTCTTCATCGCGGGGTGGGCAGTGGTGGCGGCTTGGTTGGAGGGTTTCTTTGGGGTGCCGGCATTGGAGGAGGGAGGGGAGGGACGCGAGAGGGTTTTCGGAAAAGGGAGAGAAACTGGGCGCATTGTGTCCCCGAAAGGCGGGCCAGGGAAGGACAAGGGCGCGCGTCCTGCCGATCCATGCACTGTCTGTTTTGACGCGAAAGCGACCCGAATTTGGGTCAATGCGTCGGTCGCGGACAAAAAAACACACATTTGTCAGTTTGCTCCCGCGCGTTGGGCAGCGATTTGTGTTCGTTTACCCCCAAACAGACGCGGCCGGACCATTTGGGGTTGTGCATTGTAGTTGGCCTAAGGGAATCTCCAATGCCGATCCGCATATGTCTGAACTGCACGGTCCAGACATATTTTGCCATCCAACGCGGTCTTCTATCGGACTGCTCGGTGGTCCAGATGCACTTTTTTCCGCAGTCTGGAAACAAAAAGGCGGCTTTGCGGGCATTTGGACCACTACAATGTCCGCTTCTGACTGCTCTGACCTACCAAAAAATCCCACCTACCTTCCTCGCGCTTTCCTTCCAATGCACGCATCACTTCACACGCCACATCAATGTCGGCTCGGAGCATGCAGCGACCGGCATTAATGTCATGTGATGTGATCGGACCGGAGGACTGTGCAGATCGACACAGCCTCTCGAGAGCCACCATTTCAATGCAGACTCATTTTGATGTGGAGCACCCTACAGGCACCACCATGTCAAAAGTCCGTTTGGCAAGTGACACATGCGACCTCTACTTCTCATACATAAAGGTGAATCTTCTCCTTTACACGTGTTCACTTGACCCCTTCGAGGATGGTATACTACTTGACACTCCACTCATGTGCATACATAGGTATTGCTGGAACGCTACAAATGAGGAGAAGGAGTGCAAGCGCCAAGGAACAACTACACCATCTACGAGGGAAGCATGGAAGAGAAGACGAAAGAAGACGGAGATGCAGAGCCTATAGCGGCCAGACGTCCGACGTGCCTCCGGATGTCCGACACTCTACAGCGCCCGGACGACCGGTGTCCACCGGACGTCCGACGCCTGGAGTCTTCACCAGCCCGACGGACGAGCCGACGAAAGCTACAGCGGCCGGACGTCTGGCCCCTTCCCGCTTACCCTTTCGCCCACCTAGACTATAAATACCCCCTACCTCCTCCTAGCTAGGGTTAACAAAGTGATAGCTCATTTGTATGTGAGCTTTGCTCCTACCTCCTCCTCTTGAGAGAGAGAGACCACTCCCATGGAGTTCAATACCTCCATGTGAGAAGACCCCGAGGGATTCAAGCCCCCATATGGGAGTCCTCGGGTGTTCGGTCTATTGATGTGGGCCGGACTGATGGGCCGTCAAGGTACAAGATAAAAGATTATCTCTCATGTCCAGTGGGGACTCCCGTATGCGTGGATGGCAAGTATAGGTGTCCGGATATCTTATTCCTTTCTGTAAAAACTGACTTTGTACAACCCTAAAGCCCCTCCGGTGTCTATATAACAGAGAGTAGATCGGAGGCAAGAACATAACATTGCTAGGCTAGATAATCTAGGGTTAGCCGAATCGATCTCGAGGTAGATCAACTCTTGTAACCCCTATACCCTCGAATATAATCAAGCAGGAGTAGGGTTTTGCCTCCATTAAGAGGGCCCGAACCTGGGTAAACACCTGTCCTTTGTCCACAGTCAACATTGATCCTCAGACATATAGCTTGGGCCCCCCTACCCGAGATCTGCCGGTTTTGACACTGACATTGGTGCTTTCATTGAGAGCTCTGCTATATCATTGACAGAAGGATCGATGGATCACCTCTTCATCAACAATGATGCTTCGTCCAAGGGGATCTTTCTTCCTGGACAGGTCTTTGTGTTCGGTGGCTTCATGCTTCGCGCCAACTCGATCAGCCGCCTCGAGCAGGTCGATAGTTATGCCCCCGTCTGCCAGATCAGGTTTGGAAACCTGAACTACGTTGCTAACATCTGAGGAGACCTAATCTTTGACGGGTTCATGGCCTCTGCCGCCACTCCATGTCCCCGCCAAGAAGACTCTTCGAATCCCCTGTTAGATCCCGTCCAGGGGTCAACACCCATACCCACCTCGGCCTTAGATCCGGGGCATGTCTCATCGTTCGAAGACGGGAGGGTGAGCCCTGCCGGATTTCTTCCCCTTGTGGAACTCCCAACCGAAGACCCAAATGCAATCTTAGACTTGGCTCTGGGCAACCACCTCAAACTGCCGAAGTCTGCACTCAGCAGGTCCAATCAGGCGTCCCATGCCGAACTCAGTCCAGCAGATCCGCAGTTTCCGGTCCCACTTCCGCTCTTAAACGAAGCATTGGGTTTGTTGCAGTCTCTCGCCATTATGGAGGCCTTACCTCTGAACCGTACCCAGCTGGGACAGGGGGCTGAGAGCGGGGAATTTTATGCCCCGCCCATCACCCACTTAATAGCCACTGTCGAGGACTTAACCGACATGTTGGATTATGCGTTCGAAGACATCGACGGCATGGACGACGATGCCGATGCTGAACCAAGCCAAGCCCCACCCGTCATGGGGCGTTGGACGGCCACCTCAACCTACGATGTGTACATGGTGGACACTCGGATAAAAAGAACGACGAGGATAACCCGAGCCCAGACGAGGACAAACCCGTCGATAAACCACTAAAGCGCCGACGTCAGCGGTGCCGCTCACGATCGTGTCGGACGAAGGCCAGCAATACCGACACCAGAGATAATGAGACTCTGGACGATGTCGAGGATCCCGAATACCCCGTCGAGCCCACATCCGAACGGGACGAAAGGGAAGAGGGTGAATATAGTCCCGGACACGCTAATCACTAAGATTCAGAAGACAACAACTATATGCTAGAAACCAAAGAGGAGGTTAGCCTCGGTGATGAAGATTTTATCGTCCCAGAGGAACCCCTTGATCAAGAACGCTTCAAGCGACAGCTCATTGCTACAGCCCGGAGCCTAAAGAAGCAGCAGCAGCAGCTCAAAGCCGAGCAAGATATGCTGAATGAAAGGTGGACTAAGGTCCTGGGCGCTGAGGAATACGGCCACGAGCGACATGCTAAAAGTTACCCCAAGCGCAAGCTACTGCTGCAATTCGATGATGAAGCCCTTGAGGCAATACCGTTGAAGTATAATCAGGCAGACCAACCAGACCGACCACCACGTGGGCGGGATAAAACGGCATATCAAGCCGAACACCAACCTGCACCCCCTCGCCGAAGAGGCAGGGAGACGGCAGCCACAGGATACAAGTACGACTTGCAACGCGACCTAGCCAATAAAGCTGGTCAGACTAGATCAATCTATGGATCAAGGGGCCGTGCCCCGGCGCGAGACAATGGCTATGAAGCCCGGCGTGACGACCGTTACTATGTTCGAGATCAAAACCGAACTCAGATGTCAGCCGATCTCCGCCGCGACATTGCGCGATATAGAGGGGCCGCACACCCCCTATGCTTTACCGATGAGGTCATGGAACACCAATTTCTGGAAGGGTTTAAACTTGTAAACATCGAACAGTACGATGGGAAGACGGATCCGGCCGTCTGGATTGAGGATTTTCTTCTCCACATTCACATGGCTCGAGGGGATGATCTCCACGCCATTAAATATCTTCCTCTAAAGCTGAAAGAACCAGCATGACACTAGCTAAACAGCCTCCCTGAAAACTCCATTGGAACCTGGGAAGACTTGGAATATGCTTTTAGGGCTAACTTTTAGGGCACTTATGTCCGGCCACTGGATGCTGACGACTTGAGTCACATAATTCTGTAGTCACGCGAATCAGCTCGCAAGCTTTGGAATCGGTTCTTAACTAAAAAGAACCAGATCGTAGACTGTCCGGATGCTGAAGCATTAGCAGCCTTTAAGCACATCGTCCGTGACGAATGGCTCACCCGACACCTTGGGCAGGAAAAGCTGAAGACCATGGCAGCCTTAATGGCACTCATGACCCGCTTTCGTGTGGGTGAAGATGGCGGGTTGGCTCGTAGAAGCAATAGCTTAGGTGACCCCGACACTTCCGAGGTGCAGGACGGCAATGGTAAACCTCGCCGCAATAAAAACAAACGTCGGAACAACAACAACGACGACGTAGACGATACGACAGTCAATGCCGGTTTCAATGGTCCTAAGTCCGGTCAGCGGAAGAAACCTTTCAAAGGTAACAAAGACAGGTCATCCAGCTTAGATAAAATCCTCAAGAGGCCCTGTCAGATTCATGGCACACCCGATAAGCCTGCAAACCATACCAACAGGAATTGTTGGGTTTTCAAACAGGCCGGTAAGATAAATACCGAACACAAGGGAAAAGGGCCCCCAAGCGAAGACGATGATGAGCCCCGTCAGCCGAACACCAGGGGCCAGAAGCAGTTTCCCCCCGAGGTGAAGACAGTGAACATGATATATGTCAGTCATATCCCCAAAAGGGAGAACAAGTGCGCACTATGGGACGTCTATGCGGTAGAGCCTGTCACCCCCCGAGTTTAACCCATGGTCAGCCTGTCCGATCATTTTTGATCGCAGGGATCACCCAACCAGTATCCATCACGGGGGTTCGGCCGCCCTGGTTCTTGATCCAATTATTGACAGATACCACCTCACTCTCCTGCGTCCCATGGCTGCTCCATGTGAAGCTGGAATCTGCATCCCCTCGGCTCTCTCCCCTGCGCAACCACTGCGTTCAAATTAGACGCCACATCAAGGTGGAGCCCCTCTCGCCGCCACCCCGGCGCGTCAAGGAGGAGTGACTCTCTCCTCCACCACAACGCGTCAAGGAGGAGCGTCCATCGCCACCGTCCCTGCCCATGCGATCACCGTGAAGGTGCGCAGTCGCATTCAGCACTCCTCGGCGCCGGCAACCGCTCGTCATCTCGGAGTGCCCTAACGGCGCAGGAGTACGCCGATAGGGAGCGGCGCCAACGGGATAGGCGCAACATGGTGCGCCGTTCGAAGTTTGCGGACTCTGACACCCCCGTCGCCACGGATTGCGATGGACCCAGAGCTGACGTAAGCTTGGGCCCTAGACGGCTGGACCGCTCTGTGACAACGGCGGGGACGAGCAAGCGTCGTCTCTACCGCCTCAATGGGGAGATGGCCAAGTACGACGATGAGTGGTCTCTTAGCGAGATCGTCACCAACGCCGCCTTCTCTAAGGCCCGCCGCCCTCCCTCCCTTCCCATGTCATCGTTGGCCATGGACGCATTGTGCACGACGCAGGATGAAGCGGAGGGGATCAACCAAGAGCGTCAGGCGGTTATCGGGAAGCCCTGCCGTGATGCCGCGCTCTTCCACCGTCCGAAACTCGACAACGACGACTCCAATTACGGCTCAAACGATGATGACGGAGGAGTCGCCGGCCAGCCTGGCACGACCTCCGAGGTCACCATCAAGTATAGGGTAGTGTAGGGTTAGGTTTTTAGTGCCTCGTGCACTGCATCTCCCCTTTCATCCTTATCTCCATGTAAAGCTAGCCACATATATGTATTCTTGTAAAATGGCACACCGCAACAAGCGGTCTATTGCAGACCACTAGGAGGGAACCGTGAGAGAGGGCAATGAAAAAAACACAACCTTTGCCAATGGTGGCCTCCGTGACCACGGTGGGGCGACCATGGCAGTCGGGCCCAAGTAGTCACCGTCGAAGCCACCTAGGAGCCGACAGAAGAGCCATGCCGCCTGTGTCGCGGTGCGATCCCAGCTGGAGGTTCCCGTTACCGACGATGAAGCGGGTGTAGGACCAGGGTCACGACACTGTCTGGTCGGCCTCACGCAACGGAAGCTGCTCGTGCCTGTCAGGCCGTGCGACCGCATGTCCATGAGTTTCTGCAACAACGATGGAGTTGTAAAACGGCGATAGCAATGACGACGGTGATGCCGTGACATCCTTTTATTACAAAAAATACGGCAACATCATCCATGTTGCAAAAGTTCTTTCAGCAACATCATCTGAGTTGCAAAAAGGTGAAGGTGAACAAAAAAATAGTTCTACAACACAACATCTGTTAGAAATGTTTTCTGCAACATGAACTTTGTTGCAAAGGCTTTTGCAACACCTCCTTTGTTGCAATGGTGAGGATGGAGTTGTTTTGTTGAATAACACAGCTGCCGAGGCGGTCGTTCTTTTGACGACTGGCGCTTAGCGCATCCCTTATTCAAAGGAGTATATAAGAGCATCTCTAGCATATCCGGTAAACGCCCATTCCAGAAAAATTGTTTACGGTATCCCGTAAATGATTTTTGCAGGATGACGAACGCTGAGAGAGAAGGATCTGGTAAACGTATACCGCATACTAAACTTGCAATTCACTCTTAAACTAGATCATCGGAGTTCATACATAAGAACATAGTTCATACTACATACTGAAGTTCATACTTAATAAAAATGGAAATTAAACAGTTCATACTTAACAGGGTGCATACTAGCACACTAGATATACTCACTGCTGTCATCGCCATCGTCGTGGGGCGGGTTGCCGTGGAGGTGGTACTCCATGAGGGTGTTGGGTTCTACGGTAGGGTGCGTCGACTGCAATTAAAATTGTCCTACGCGCAGAACAACCAGGAACACGGTACGGGCGATGGATCACAATTCGTTACCACTAGATGCGCAGTGCCGTCCAGCGGAAGAAGAGTTGGGGCAGCGCGTCCGCGTGGATAGTCTCCTCCTCGTCTGATCTCCCTCGAACAGCCGGTCGTCCGATCCCACATACAAGTTCGCTGGAGCGGCGCAAGTGCACCGCCTCTAACAGTATCCGCGCGTGCAGGAGGAACATCGTGCGGCAGACTGCTAGGTCTGATCACACAGTCGGTGGCGAGTGGAGGTGGCTATTCGCAATACATGCAAACCCTAGTGACAGCGCCGAAGCGATCCCCCAAATGAATGTGCCGCACCTCCACTATTTATAGGCATCCGTCGCGGGCTCAACACTTGGGCCTTGCACGGATCCTAAAGCCCAAAGTCTACTCGGTCGCGTTCCAAGTCCAGCTCGAATCACATCCGACCAATGTCCTCCGAACCGACCTCGTAGGTTCCTCCCTTAAGCACGCGACCCCTTAGGTTCAAGTCGGCTTGGTCACAGTTCAGATCACCTCCGACCTGCACGGTTGGTAGCGGCCTCTAGCAAGGCGTGGTGACCACCAAGCAGACTATGAAGCTGGTTAGGCGAACCTGTACAACATGTCACACTTCTGTTCACTTTGCCTCACGATATATGTTGTCGGGCTCAAGGCGAGACTGTCATCCTTGTGCTAGCCCGACCTCTTTCTCGTCTAGTGATACCGACCACAAACTGGATTATCTCATAATCCTTGTCGCATTGCCATGCTTATCCTGGTCGGATCACACGAGGGGCCCGGAGTATATCTCTCCTGATCGGAGGGGCAAATCCCATCTTGCTCGACCATGTCTCGCAGCATGGGACTGAACAAACCCGAAACCTACCTTTGTAACTACCCAGTCACAGAGTAGCGTTTGATCGGCCCAAAGCAAGTCTGTCACCATCCTGAGTACATGCGCCAACTCAGGTCTTAGGACATAGAACGTATGTTGTACTAGAGACTCACAGATGACATATCGCTACGTCTCATAGTTGCGTCTGTCCGACTCGGACCTTATCTCGACTCGAATCCGACTACGTCAAATCCGACCAGACCTTTCTAAGTCCATATTATCCGGTTAGCATCCAATGCTCTATGGCTAGTGAGACCGAGCCATCGACTGTGTCATATGCTAGTCCAGTCGGTTGCGCGTCTACACAACCCTTTCGACTAGGAACCTTTTAGGACAGTCATCATACAATGCATAGTCCCACAAACAAGTCACGTACTTGCTGATACACATGATTGATAATGTCCAAGGACTATCTTTATTCATAAACACATAGGAGATATCATCATACATGATTGCCTCTAGGGCATATCTCCAATAGAGGGTGCTAGAGAGGACTTGCGCGAGCTGGTACTCCTTGAACAACGCCTCCACCCGCTGCAGCTTTCATCTCCGGCGACGACAACCTCCTTGGCCTCAAACCACGCCTTCTCCTCCTCCCGGCGACGCTTGAGCGCGGTGGAGAATATGCGGTCGAGGCAGTTGAAGTTCCTCCACGTCCGTGCTCCGGCGCTGCGTGAGCGGGTGCCGTGCGTGCGCACCTGCTCCTTGCGCCATTCCTCCACCGATGGGCGGATGGAGGAGCTCCCAGCGTCCGCATTGTTGCGGCGCTTGCGAGACGACTCGCCGCCGAGCCCCCCGCGTCCCCCGTTCCCCCCCACTGTCGCCCCTCATGCCGCTAGCGCACGACATCTCCTCTCGCCCCGGGTGGCTCAACTCGCCGGAAAACGACGTCGGAGCTCACTCGATTTGTCGCGGGAGTGAAAGAATGCGACGAAGGAGGAAGGGGAAAAATGAGACGGGAACCCTAAAACGTCTCGGAGCCAACATAGATAGTGGAATCCAGAGCGGTTTACGGGCCTCCCATAAATATTTTACGGACCGGGCGGTTTTTTTACCGTCATGTAAATCCGCCAGGAAAGGCGTCCCGGCGAGGTTTTACTAGATCCGCTAGAGTTGCTCTAACCCTCTAGAAAGACCGGTCCAAGGAAAACCGACATAAAACATTTGCACCTCCAAACGAAGACAATTTGGAGATATGATCAGTTTACCATCAATTTTAGCACCACATCTACTGGAGTACGAAATTAATTAAATCCTCCATGAAACCACGCCGAAAAGCACCAAATAACGAACGGGTTTAATCGCCGCAAAACCACCGCGACCCGTCCGTACACACGCCCCGCCCACTCCCCTCCCCCCTCCCCTGCCCCTGGCACGAACCACGCTGCGGTTTAAGACGGGCAGGGCAGGTGGCGAGTGCCATTGCCATCCGCCGCTCTCCGTCCCGTCTCATCCCGTCTCCAACAAAACCCCCCGCCCCTCCGCCTCGCGCTCCCCCTTTCCCTCCGCCCGGCGCCCGTTTTACCGCGGCCGGCATCGTCGGCTCCACACGCAAACGCCTCCCAGGGAGCGACCAAAAAGCCAGGGCGCCACGGTCTGGCCTGACGGCCCACCTCAGTCCATCAGGGGCGGGCAGCGCGGAAAACAGAACCTCGCTGCGGCGCCAAGCAAAGCGCGACGAGACGGGGCGGGGCTTTCGGGGAAGCGGATGAGATGGCGCTGCGGCGCAAGGGGAGGTCGGCGGGGCGGCGGGCGGCGCTGAGGTGGTGGCTGCTCTCCCTCCTCGGGACCGGCGCCGCCGTCACCGCCGCGGCCGCGCTGCTCGCCGTCGCGCTCCACGTCTCCGCGTCCGCCTCCGCCGGCTCGCCCTACCGCCTGGCCAAGGTACGTGCGACTTGGGGGTGCCCTTACTCCCCTCAGATTGAACTCTCTGGGGTGTGCTAACGGATCGCCGCCGCCGCCGTCTCTGTGCCGCAGCAGCCGCGGGAGGCCGAGGAGCTGCACTGGGAGCAGGAGTTCGCGCCGCCGCAGCTCGCCTCGCCGCACTCGCGGAAGGTGATCCCCCCCGCCGATGGCGCGCCTCTTACCGTTATGATTTTATCCTGTTACTACATGGGAGCCCGTGACATTGGGGATTAATCTCTAGATTTGACAGCTGGACGGCGCGGCCGAAGACGCGCCGGAGAAGAGGCTGTGGCTGCCGGCCCCGTCGCGCCGGTTCGTGCCTTGCGTCTCGCCGTCGCTCGAGTACAGACGTACGCGCATTGGCACTTCACCTAGCAGTAGAATCTCGCCCGGTCTGGCGCACATTCTCGTAGGCCGTTCTGATTTTGGTCGGCCTGTTTTTTCAGGTCCGGAGGCATCGAGGGGGTACCTGCTCGTACACACCAATGGCGGACTCAACCAGATGCGCGCCGGGGTGAGTCATTGGTTCGTCCTGGTAAAAAAATTCCCTAGTTGCCGTGGCATAGGAATAATGGTCCAGTTTGCATTAGATATGTTTGACTTACGTGGTGGGAAGCTGGAACCTAGCGTGCGTGCATGTGGTGTGCTTGATCGGGGTTGACGGTTTTGTAGCATTTCATCATCAGTTTTTGTGGGCAGTGTTTCGGTGCTGTATTCAATGCGTACTGGTGGTTCTGGTGCTAGTGTAGACACCCGACTTCTGTGGGTAGTGTTTTGGTGTTTTATCCCCATCTAGCGATATGCCTGCAGAAGCTTGAAATGGTGGCTGTGAAACTAAACTGTTTGCTTTGTTTTTATTGCCCAACCGAGTTATCGGTGGAAGAGACATGAATGGCTCAACTGCACTCAGGATAAAGTCCTGGGTATAATTGGTGGATGTGTGCTGTCTCAGCACTCTTCTGAATTTCTTTTCCCAATGTGTCGCAGTCAATTTGTTTGTCATGATAAAAGATGATTATCTGAAGGTGGTATTCCCATATTTGTGCCATCACTTCAGTCACTATCTTGTACGTTTCATTTATGGCAACCAAGACAGCTGTATATTCTTGATAAAAAAGATGCCTGATTTGTTAGGTGATACCAAAAGTGAATGCATTCTCTTTGAGCATACACATCCCCTAAGAGAAGTAACATCGATCCTGCAAGTCCTTTTGAGTTTGATGCGTTAACAGAATTTGCTGGTTTTGTTTAGGCGGGCTTGAATTGAGACGGCATATCTTTTGCAAGTTGGATGTTTTTTCCTATTCTTAGGAATGATCTTAACAAAAGTGTGATGTGACTTGACAAATATAGGAAAGATGAAGCATATGTTCATTGTTTTGTCTTCTATCTTGTGTATACATGTCCGCGTTTACCAATCAATCATAATCATGGGAAGCTTCACTTTAAATGCAAGCTCCCACACACTTCCAATTTTTCACTGATTTGTTCTTATTCTTATGGCAGATCAGTGATATGGTAGCAGTTGCACGTATACTCAAGGCTACACTGATAATCCCAGAACTTGATAAGAAATCGTTTTGGCTCGACAAAAGGTGAACACTGCATGACTGTTTTTGCTCTGAGCCCTTCCCTTAACTGATCAAAAACTGACAGAACCGTTTTTCATTTCTCAACGCAGCAACTTTTCAGATGTCTTCGATGAAGAACACTTTATACGTTATTTGGCAAACGATGTGAAAGTTGAGAAAAAGTTGCCAAAGGAATTGGTGAAAGCACCAAAATCTGTTAGGTACTTCAAGAGTTGGTCTGGAGTAGATTATTATCAGAATGAGATTTCTCCACTATGGGAGCACCGTCAGGTTTGGATTCCACAACTAGTGCCCTTTTGTGGCTGCGTACTAATCAATCGTAAGCAGTAGTTACTGGATGCAAGTATTTGGAACTGTTATTCTGATCAAAGATTTGTATCAGGTTATTCGAGCTGCTAAATCAGATTCTCGCCTTGCAAACAACTTCCTTCCGCCTGATATTCAAAAGCTTCGCTGCCGGACCTTTTTCCAGGCACTTAGATTTGCTCCCCCAATCGAAGCTTTAGGCAATGTAAATCCTGCTCTAAAGTCCATCACGGGAAAAATATAACATTATAGTTTGAACTTCTAACGTATAAATGTATTGACAAATAATATCAACCAATTTGCAGCTATTGGTGGAGAGGATGAAATCATTTGGACCATATATTGCTTTGCATTTACGCTATGAGAAGGATATGCTTGCTTTTAGTGGGTGTACGTATGGTCTGTCAGAGACCGAATCAGAGGAGCTTGCAATGATCAGGCAAGGCCTTTAAAATAGACGTGTTAGTCATTGCACTGTCTTTACCTTCTTGGTTTTAGAACTCTATAGTATTATGTGACTTACTTCTTCACCCATTTTAACAGAGGAAACACAACATACTGGAAGGTGAAAGACATTGATCCATTAGGACAAAGATCACATGGTCATTGTCCCCTGACACCAAAGGAGGTTGGAATGTTTCTTTCTGCCCTAGGATATCCATCAAGCACCCCAGTTTACATAGCTGCAGGGGAGATATATGGAGGTGAATCCCATATGGTCGATTTGCAATCCCGATTCCCAATTCTGATGAACAAGGTATGAACAGTGCCATTTTGTTTTTTCTAGTGTGACAACATGACTTTTGTTTGTTCAGCATATTGTGTCTTCTCCATTTGCAGGAGAAACTGGCCTCTGCTGAAGAACTGCGACCGTTCAGCCAATACGCTTCTCAAATGGCAGCTTTGGATTACATCGTTTCAGTGGAAAGTGATGTCTTTATTCCATCATTTTCTGGGAACATGGCACGGGCTGTTGCCGGTCATCGGCGTTTTCATGGCCACAGGAAAACAATCAGTCCTGACAGGTGTAACCACAACTAGCACTTGTCTATAAAGCTGCTGCCTCACTCTTCCCTTCTCGGTCTCATTTTTTTTTTCTGTACTCAGGAAAGCATTAGTTCATTTGTTTGACAAAGTTGACAGTGGATTACTCGATGAAGGCAAAAAGGTATCGCAAAGGATAATAGAAATGCACCAGAAGAGGTACTGAACTGGGCATGAGAGCCAAAGGACCTGTTGCTCTATTTTTAACTGTTTATGTTTCTTATGCTGTTCTTCATCTGTATTCAGACAAGGTTCTCCTCGGAAACGGAAAGGTCCCGTGTCAGGCACAAGGGGCAGCGATAGGTTTCGCTCAGAGGAGGCATTTTATGAGAACCCTCTTCCTGATTGCCTGTGTCAATCGAATGACGATTCTATTGTCAGCATATAACCACGATCATGGAGTTAACCGGTCTTCGCCACCCCTGCCCCCTGGTCAGCAATCCCAGGTACATAGAGCATAGGGAGGCGCATACTGATAAAGTTCCACAGCATTAGAGCTTCTGCTCAGGTGACATTACAGTCCAACGATTCGTTGGCACACACGGCCCGGCTCTCATTCCGCAGAACAAGTTGCCAATGTATTCCCTCTGTAAACTAATATAAGAGCGTTTAGATCACTACTTTAGTGATCTAAACGCTCTTATATTAGTTTACGGAGGGAGTATCAAAGAATCGAAGATGTTCAGAGCAGCTGTACAGCGGTTTAGATGTAACTGTAGTTTGTAAGCTTGGGCATAATTATTACCTCTTGTAAGTATAGGACTAATAAAGAGCAGAGGTTAGTTTCTGTTGAAACATCTCAACGCTAGTAGTATCTCACTGGAGATGGTTTCTGTTGAACTGACATCACACGATGGCAGCATGAGGATGAGTATGTTCAGAACACGGCCGTGCAGGGCTTTAGATGTAGCTGCATTTGTAAGCCTCTTTGTGTAGGTAAAACCAATACAAATAGAATAAGAGGAATAGGTGAAACATGCTGAATAACTAGTTGGTTATTTCTGAATGAAAGTTTGAGCTTGGAGGAAGGAACTATACAGCAATGCACTGGAAAACATTGCACTAACATAGTTTCTGATTTCTTTGTTAATAAGTGCACACCAGAATGTGCTAAATTTCTTGTGTCTTGTGTCTTGACAGTTACAATCATGTTCTGTTTGTCACCATGAAAATCACGAAGGAGCTGATAAACAAACGCCCGTCTCATATGGCTGTTTACACAAGAAGAGTACAACTACGTACAAAAAATAACAAAGAGGATAGACTCAAATTTCAGTGAGCAACAACCATTAGTTAGTACTCCCTCCGTAAACTAATATAAGAGCATTTAGATCAGTGATCTAAATGCTCTTATATTAGTTTACAAAGGGAGTACTCCCGTTCACCACTAACTCAGTTCATCACGTCAGACTAGAGGGAATCAACCAAGTTCATGGCCATTTTTACCATCAAATAAGTTCATCAAGCCAAGCTGGAGTAAATCTTATGTTCCATGACCAATTTCACCAAAGTAGTTCAGTTCATCACGTGCAAGCTTGAGGAAATCAACACAGTTCATGACCACTTTCACCACCAAATCAGTTCATCATGTGCAAGCTTGAGGTAAGCAACAAAGTTCATGACCATCCTCAAAAAAGAAGTTCATCACCAATTTCACCACCAAAATCGGTTCATCACGTCAAGCATGAGGAAATCAACAAATTTTCATGACCAATTTCACCATCAAGTAGTTCATCATACGCCAAACTTGGGACATCAACAGAGTTCGCGACCAAATTCACCACCAGTCGATCAGAGACGACGATCCAAGACGATCAACGAAGCAAAACAGGGCAGAAAGACACGAAACATGATCACATCAACAAGGCGTCTCTCACACTCGCGCAGGCCATCCTCCATGAGCACTACCACTACCACTGCTAGACTCGATCCGTCTTCCATGAGTGCTACTACCACTACGACTACTCGGCTCGCCTCCCTACTCGATCGCACCTGGAACACGTCCTTGAGCTCCTCCTCCTTCACCTTGGGCACGGTCAGCTTCAGCACGAAGTTCTTCATCTCGGCCTTGATCTTGTCCATCTTGTACGCGCCAGCGGGCATCTCGATGCGGTGGCTGTACCTTGACATCGCGGGGTCGTAGTCGCCTTTCTGGGGCACCTTCTCGCCCCCGCCCTTGATCACCAGGATGTTCCGCTCCGCCCACACCTTCACGCGCTACTTCCCGAGCCCCAGCATCGGCACCGTCAGGTACACCGCGTCGTCGTCGTCCTTCTCCACCCACCACCCCCGCCGCGGCGCCCCTGCCGCGGAGGAGAGGCCGGGCGGGGCGGCACCGTCCTCCATCAGAGCGTACAGACGGTCCACGCATGCCGGGATGCCTACCGGGTCGAGCACGTCTGCGGAATCAAGAGCGGCAAAAGCTGTTGTGATCAGAACTCAACTTGAATCAGAACCCCGATTCGCCTCACGATGCTAAAGGCGAACGCAGAGAAGGAACGCGGCGGGGGCGGGACAGGTGAGGACGCATGCATACCCTGCGAGGGGAAGCTGGGGACGACGAAGTCGCGGGCGCGGGCGGGGCGGCGGTAGCCGGCGTCGGCGTCCTCGTCCTCGCTGTCGCTGGAGTCGTCGTCGTACCAGCGGGGCTCCTTGCCCTGGGTGCTGTTCGGGCCGCGGGCGGGGCTGACCGCGGCGGGGCGAGGCGCGTAGAAGGCCACGGGCGCACCGGACGCGGACGGCTCGGCGAGCAGCTTCTTGGGGAAGCTGGGCAGCGCGGCACCCTTGGAAGCGACGGCGGAAGCCATGGTCTCCCTCTCCCCTCTCTCCTGTGATTTTGGATTCTGGTGGAGGGGGTGCGAAATGATTGACTTGACTCGTTCTATTAGCTTAGCAATTGATTGTTTAGTATGTTGCTATTGCTTTCTTCATGACTTATACATGTTTCTATGACCATGAGATTATGCAACTCCCGTTTATGGAAGGAACATTTTGTGTGCTACCAAACATCACAACGTAACGAGGTGATTATAAAGGTGCTCTACAGGTGTTTCTGAAGGTACTTGTTGAGTTGACGTATTTCAAGATTAGGATTAGTCACTCCGATTGTTGGAGAGGTATCTGTCGGCCCTCTCGATAATGCACATCACTATAAGCCTTGTAAGCAATGTGACTAATGAGTTAGTTGCGGGATGATGCATTGCATAACGAGTAAAGAGACTTGCCGGTAACAAGATTGAACTAGGTATTAAGATACCGACGATCGAATCTCGGGCAAGTAACATACGGATGACAAAGGGAACAATGTATCTTGTTATGCAGTTTGACCGATAAAGATCTTCGTAGAATATGTAGGAGCCAATACGGAAGAGGGCTTTTTTGGGCAAAAAACACATATTTGACCTAAGGACAAAAAGAATTCACAATCTAAACTCCTTTCGAAAAAATTGCACCGAGCTGACCATTTCGAGTGGCGCCCGACAGATAGGCGCCACACTATACTGTGCAGCGTCAGGAGCTTAGGCGCCACACGCCTGTCCAACATGGCAGCCCGGGCCCCACTCCTGGTTGTGCAGCGCCTAGCTGAAAGGAGTTGCACAATGTAGTGCAGCGCCTAACCGAAAGGAGTTGCACTACCTTATATTAAAACTATTGTAACTTTTAATCCGTGCATCCGATGAAAAAGTGCCTTATATGAAAGTTGTATATTTTTCCGTGTTCTACGCAATGGTGGCATTTTCATCTATGTTAGGATCAATTTGCTTGATGAAAACCTTATTGCAAAAGTGCATCATAATATAACTGACAGAATCTGTTAAAATTTACAAACTTGGCATGATGATAGCCATTCACCTATAGCTCTGACACGTTTTCAGCCTACATGAGTTTTGCACTGCATAATGTGTACTTTCACGCCATGCCTATGCTTGCCATGTTAATCATCCTTAACATGATCATTTCTTGGATCTAAGTGACTAACATGATATAAGTGAACTTCTGTTACAGAAAGTTACATTTTGTAAGATTCATAGTAATTAATACTGACATCATATGAATATGATCTAACTATGAAAGTTGGAAAATCTTATGTCTACCTTAAGTCTATGTCATTTTCATACCCACTAAATATTTGCATCACTATGTTTTGAGATACTAAAGTAACTAAGGCAATGTTCTGCCAGATTGACACGTTAATTTCACCAAGTCACTGGATGTCACCAAGCCACGACCGTGCTGATAAAATGCAAAGTTCTGCCACTTGGGTTCAACTTGTCAACCGCCTTTTGTGCGGCCGCCCACTTCTGACAATCTTTGTTGATTGTCGACGGAGCGAAGATATCGGTCGGAGCGGTCGATTCTACTCTTGTTGTGTAGATCAAAGTGCTCCTCCATCCGGTTCCAATAAGCATCTCTACTTTGATCACCTCCAACGGATGGATCCTTCGACCCTTGCAACCAAGTATTGCATAGTAAGACGTCTTCTTCGTTGGTGTAGTTGCCTCCTCTTCCTTTCGGTGCGTCGACAATGCCCTCACCATCCTCGTCCACCTCGAACTCATGGTCATCGAAATGCATGTCATTGATTTGAGACCAATGCGAATTGTTGGAGCCAACACCCATAGTTGACATATATGCCTCATCGTTGAAGCTACAAAGTATATACAATGAAGCAAATAAGCTATCTATACGTGTGCATTCAAAATATCACAACAATAAAAAGTTGGCGAAATTTTATTACTTTGGGGCATTTCCTCGAACACCTTGTGCGCGTCGGCTGCCGGCTCAACAAGTGAGCTCGTCGGCGCTTCGGTAGCTTCCGCACCCGTCACACACCCTGCAAGCTTCTTCCTCGACGGATTCGAAGAGCCGGAGCCGTCCGACGCCTTGTTCTTCTTCGCGGATGCCTTGCACTTCTTCGGCCGCGCCGCATTTGGGAGCTTTGAGAGGGGGGCACGTGGCTTCACGGCGGGTTAGATCATATTCATATGATGTTAGGATTAATTACTATGGATCTTACAAGATGTAACTTTCTGTAACAGAAGTTCACTTATATCATGTTAGTCACTTAGATCCAAGAAATGAACATGTTAAGGATGATTAACATGGCAAGCATAGGCATGGCATGAAAGTACACATTATACAGTGCAAAACTCATGTAGGTTGAAAACGCGTGAGAGCTATAGGTGAATGGCTATCATCATGCCAAGTTTGTAAATTTTAACAGATTCTGTCAGTTATATTATGATGCACTTTTGCAACAGGGCTTTCATCAAACAAATTGATCCTAACATAGATGAAAATGTGACCATTGCGTAGAACACAGAAAAATGTACAACTTTCATATAAGGCACGTTTTCATCGGATGCACGGATTAAAAGTTACAGCAGTTTTAATATAAGATAGTGCAACTCCTTTTGGTTAGCCGCTGCACTACATTGTGCAACTCCTTTCAGCTAGGCACTGCACAACCAGGAGTGGGGCCCGGGCTGCCATGCTGGACCGATGTGTGGCGCCTAAGCTCTAGGCGCTGCACAGTATAGTGTGACGCCTATCTGTCGGGCGCCACTCGAAACGGTCAGCTCGGTGAAATTTTTTCGAAAGGAGTTCAGATTGTGAATTCTTTTGGTCCTCAAGTCAAATATGTGTTTTTGCCGCTTTCTAGGGGAGGGGATGGAGGAGTGGGTTTAGAAGGTTCTGGAGAGATTGGTTGGGGCCACGAGTTTCCCAGGAAGATCGGGAGACCACAACTGTATTATTCACGCTGGCTGATTTAGGATTAGGTCACCATGGATTACTAACCTCGTGGGCGTTTGCATCTCGCCCACACGCGTGGATCCGCGTTCTTTCGTGGGTGCATGAATCTTGGCATGTTTCTACATATTTGCAATATCTAACTTGTTGTATTCGTATGCTTTTGTATTTGAGTTTTTTTAACAGCTTCGCCCCTCCGGAGATTTCTTTCAAGCTCTGCCACTGCACCAATCTAGGGGAGGAAATATACTCAAAATATATATAAAGAAGTTGCAAAGACAATGAAGGCAGAATTGAAGGAAGAAATTTTAAAAGAATTACGATCAGAAATGAACGAAAATTTTGAAGAGCTAAAGAAAGAATATGATCAAAAATACGATTTCACCATTTCTGAGACAGACCATATGGACATTGCCGTGCACGGGCAACCAATTGAATAAAGAGGGAAAACAATAATCAAATATACTCAAATATGAATTGATATGAATATCAATTATTCGGGCACGGAGGACCTATACCCGAATATTGAAAGAACTCGAAATATTGATAAGGTGTTATCAATAATATGGGCGGGGTAGACCCATACCCAAAAAAATAAAAAAATAAAAAAAAATAATAATAACAATAATAATGGTAGCAAGAATAATTATGCAAGAAGCAACCATGCAACATCCGTGTCAGGAAAGGTCTTCATTCAAGACAAGACCCTTCATCCAAGTTGCATGAAGACAATATTCAACCGTGCATGGATAACTCATAGCACGGTGCATACAAGAACAAGAGTTGCAATGAAGACAAGAGCTTCAGTCTGGACAAAATCATCTGTCAAGACAAAGATTCCAGTCAAGACAAAAGTTCCAGTCAAGACAAAATTCGCGGTCAAGACAAATATTCCAATCTGGACAAAATTCTTAGTCTAGACAAAAATATCAGTCTAGCGTCGGAGTCACGCAAGGCTTGATGTCGCAAACACTGAGGCACTTCAGCGGTGCATAAGGCGTGTCAAGCTACGAGATACCCCGGCCTCCAGCTATGACGCAGAAGAATAAAAGAGGGGAGCATCCAGCATCCCTCGCGCACTATAAAAGGGGGAGGACTGAGCGCGGAGAGACACACACAACAGCAGTCTACACAACACCAGTCTCCAGAGCCTCGCAAGCACCAGAGCACCATTTCTCTCACTCTCCTCAGTAGTAGTAGTAGCCATCTCCTGTTGTAATAAGCCTTTGAGGCATTTGTATCATCCAGTGGTGGAGGTAGGCAGAAGGTAGTCTTCCTTTCTCTTTGTAATCCCTTCGGGGTCTCCCGAAAGGGAAATCCGTATGTAAATTATGTTGTCGAAGTGAAGTAGTTTCGGGTTTCACTTGGTTTTTATATTATGAATTTACGAAATGAGTTCTTACGCTAGGGATCCTATAGGAGAAACCTCTGTCGGTAGTTCTCTGTTTAGCCGATGTGTGGCGTTTGAATGAGAACCTTGTGGCCGTAGAGAAGTGTTCCCTTCGGGTGGAACTGCCTGGGAAGACGGTAGGAATTCATCAAATAAATTTGTAATATAAACATCAAGTGAAAGAACTTAGCTGCTTCTGAAGCAACATAGTGATGAATACGGAGAGTACCGAGTAGGATTAACACAACTGTTGCATACCCGTAGGCTATCTCGTTGGTTTCGCCAATCCGTAAAAGATCCTGCATATTGATTAAGAATTAGTTAATTAAATAATTTCACAAAATTTAGATTACGTAAGAAGTTAATAAGTACTTTATATTTTATTTGATAATATATTTGTGTGTTGGAAAATAATAATAATAATAATAATAATAATAATAATAATAATAATAATAATAATAATAATAATAATAACAACAACAATAATAATGGTAGCAAGAATAATTATGCAAGAAGCAGCCATGCAACATCCGTATCAGGAAAGGTCTTCATTCAAGACAAGACCCTTCATCCAAGTTGCATGAAGACAATATTCAACCGTGCATGGATAACTCATAGCACGATGCATACAAGAACAAGAGTTGCAATGAAGACAAGAGCTTCAGTCTGGACAAAATCATCTGTCAAGACAAAGATTCCAGTCAAGACAAAAGTTCCAGTCAAGACAAAATTCGCGGTCAAGACAAATATTCCAGTCTGGACAAAATTCTCAGTCTAGACAAAGTTCTCAGTCTAGACAAAAATATCAGTCTAGCATCGGAGTCACGCAAGGCTTGATGTCGCAAACACTGAGGCACTTCAACGGTGCATAAGGCGTGTCAAGCTACGAGATACCCCGACCTCCAGCTATGACGCAGAAGAATAAAAGAGGGGAGCATCCAGCATCCCTCGCGCACTATAAAAGGAGGAGGACTGAGCGCGGAGAGACACACACAACAACAGTCTACACAACACCAGTCTCCAGAGCATCGCAAGCACCAGATCACCACTTCCCTCACTCTCCTCAGTAGTAGTAGTTGGTAGTAGCCATCTCCAGTTTTTAATAAGCCTTTGAGGCATTGTATCATCCAGTGGTGGAGGTAGGCAGAAGGTAGTCCTCCTTTTCTCTTTGTAATCCCTTCGGGGTCTCCCGAAAGGGAAATCCATATGTAAATTATGTTGTCAAAATGAAGTAGTTTCTGGTTTTACTTGGTTTTTATATTATGAATTTATGAAACGAGTTCTTACGCTAGGGATCCTATAGGAGAAACCTCTGCCGGTAGTTCTCTATTTAGCCGATGTGTGGCGTTTGAATGAGAACCTTGTGGCCGTAGAGAAGTGTTCCCTTCGGGTGGAACTGCCTGGGAAGACGGTAGGAATTCATCAAATAAATTTGTAATATAAACATCAAGTGAAAGAACTTAGCTGCTTCTAAAGCAACATAGTGATGAATACGGAGAGTACCGAGTAGGATTAACACAACTGCTGCATACCCATAGGCTGTCTCGTTGGTTTCGCTAACCCGTAAAAGATCCTGCATAATAATTAAGAATTAGTTAATTAAATAATTTCACAAAATTTAAATTACGTAAGAAGTTAATAAGTACTTTATATTTTAATTGATAATATATTTATGTATTGGTATCTCAGCCAGAGTTTTAATCATTGAAAGACTAAAGTATTTGAATTTAGAAATTAGTATAGGTAGACTGATCTCTACCAAAGAAAATATTAGCATACGGTGCAGAATAAATCCTTCCGAAGAACATACGTGGCATACTATGCATAGCCAACTAAATTTAATTGTCGACCTCATTCATAACTTTTATATAACTTGGGGAAAAAGGCAAGATAATTTAGACCAAAAATCTGAAAGTCTGTTAAAAGAACACAATAAGTTAATAGAAAAATATGCAGACTCGAATAATAAAATCGATCTAGTTCTACAGAAATCAGAAGAATCGAAAGGTAGAAACCTTATAATTTGTAAGAACAACGACTATATTAAAGAAGAAGTTTTATCCATTGGTAAGAATCTAAGTGGTGTCGTAAATAAGAATAAAGATTCATTATCAGGTGCTGAAACAAGATGCGATATACTTGAAGTTAAAAGGTTAATACAAGAAGTAAAGACTCTAGTCGTATCATAACTTGAATGAGTGAATATTGCCAAGCATTAAAAGAAGTAGAAAAATACTTAACACCTTCTGTCGGATTTTCAGATCACGATTCGCCAAAAGAAGATTCCAGAATAATTATAAGGCAGAATAACACAATTCTACAACTACTAGCCCAGATTTTGGAAAAGCTAAATACTAAACGAGGTAACAACGAGTTGATATTATCTTCATCCGGAATAGTCTCATCCTCTAAAAATATTAATTCTGAAAAATGGAACTATCTAAAAGCCTCTAGAAGAGACAAGACCATCCAGTTAATAAGGCAAGATTCTAGGCCGCTAACCATGATGAATAGGATATCATGCAGAAGTGACGACATAGATAATTTAGAAGAGGTTATATACATGGATCGCGTATTAGAAAGATATCAGAGAGACACGTTAAGAAAAATAAGATCGCAACAGGTATATCACATGGGCATATTTGAAAGTGAAAGCGGATTATACAGAATATCTAGAGAAGTAGAATTAAGTGTGTTAACGCATCCGGTGGATTTAAGAATTGTTAGCAAAAATATTGAGAATGAACTTAAATATTCAGGTTACAAATATATTCACCAAGGGATGTATATTATAGGAGTAAAAGGAATGACAAGAAAGAAATTAGGAACGAAGGTATTAATTACATTACTTGATAAAAGATGGGAGTCGGTAGACAAAGCATCATTAGGATTCATGGAAGGAGATATGAATGAAAATAGATTAATAACATATATAGCTCCAGACTTAATGATGCCTGTAAAATAATTTATTGAGAAAATGAGCTTTGTGTTTCAAACCAAAGGATATGAAGATTTTAAAGGAACAAATTTGTTAGTAAGCATTGAATTCATAGGAAGACTCACGAATAAAAGCAGCTCTAGATACAAAGTAAACGTAAATGACGTAATAGAGAGCATGCAATCTAAAGGCATAAAATTTATGAGCCCTCTAAAAATTGGTTCTGAAGAGAGAGCAGGAGAGGAATGGAATATAAGCGAATTAATAGAAGAGAAAGAGTTGAAGCAGCCAGAAAATTATATAAGCTACCAAAATAGCGAAGGAAGTAGTAGCATTAGATTCTTGAACTATAAATCCGCAGCCGTAGACGAAATAGAACCTCTTTTGTCAGAAGCAGAGAGTAGTGATAGTAGGAATAAAGGAGTAAAAGAATTCATGGAAAAGGCAGACTTAGAAGATGAATTAAAACATTGGGAAGAAAAATTAAAACGCATAAACTGGGAATATAATAATTCAATGACATCAGATTGGCCTAAAATTAGAGAAAGAGAATTATTCTTTATTAGAGAAATTTCGAGAATAAAAAGATTAATAAAGGATAAAAAACCAGTCATTAGTAACCCAGTGGTGCCAAAGAATAATATTAATCGCGAAGAAAATACCGATATTAAGAATAAAGCCGAAAGTCATAAAGAGAAAGCCATAAGTGAAGAAGATCAATGGGATATCAATAATAAGATATTATTAAAAAGTTATGAAAAAGAAGAAGAACCATGGGATCAATATGAAGATCAAAATTGTATTGATTCCGAGCAAAATAATGATTTTATAAACTCGTTAGATGACGAAAGTCTGCATAATTTAGAAAATGCGATGGAAGCCATGGAAGTAGATTTAGATGGTCATAAAAGAAGAAGAGGTTATGGCGAATCATCTGTAAAGAGAGAAGGAGAAAGAGAGAGACCTACTCGATCTGCTGGAAAGTGGCCTCCTGAAAAAGATGATTATGAACCTACATATATCCCTGGACAATATACATTTATGGGTTCTAAAAGAAGAGGTTTTGAAAAGGTAGTGCAGTTCCAAAACTCTAGGAATGATGGTGCAATTCTGAATTTAGCAGCCCATGACCCTGTAGATTGGCCAAATATAATTAGTGTGTGGGAAGGATTAATAGTCCAAAAATATATACAAAATCAATATAATATAGGGAATAAGGTGGAAGATATGATAACATATCTTGAAACATTTTTGGGAGAATCAGTAAAAATATTATGGGAACAATGGGTAGAGACATATCCAGACCAATACGAAGAACTAAAAAGAGCTGGGAGTAATCCTAATAACTTTGCCAATGTCATATCAAATATGGTCATAGCAGAAGATCCAAAATTGGGTCATACCACATTGCAAAATGAAAGGTTGAGAGAAATAGAAAAATTAACTTCAACAAGTTGGAAAGGTATAAAGGAATTTTCTCAACATTATTTATACAATGCTACCACAGCTAAGCAAGACTACAATAAAGGTGTGGTTGAAAGGCATTTTAATAAGTTACCAGATCCATTAGGATCAATAATATTTGAAGAATATAAGAAAGATACTGGGGGCATAGACATAAATATATCTCAAGCTATAACGTTCGTGTTTAAACATCTTAGAAAGGTATGTACAAGTATACAGGCCCAGAGGTCTATGAAGAAATCCGATTATAGTTTTTGCAATTAAATCGTCCAAATACCACTAACATATGGCAAAGAAAGACACAAGAGTAAGAAATATTATAAACCACAAAGAGATAATAGAAATTTTAGAACAAGGAAAAGATATTTCTTACGAAGATCGGATAATAGAGCCCCATTCTTGCATAAAAGAAATGTTAGAAGAGACAATCCTAGAAAATCATATGATAAAACATGTAGATGTTTCATATGCAATTCACCTGATCATTTAAGTAAAACTTGCCCTAATAAAGATCAGAAAAGGTACTCTAGTAAATATGAAGAACAAGAGAGAGTATTAATTATAGATAGTGTTAATGAGAATATAGTAGTATGTGATGATGAAATAAAAGATGACGAGTCAATATACTCCATTATAGAAACAGATGAAATAGAAAATGAAGAGCTAGAAGAAGAATCTAGCGAAGATGAAATCGATTTAATAGATGATCTATCAGGATTAAAAGTAGAGATGATGAACCAGGTAGATTGTGAACATGATTGGATTAGGGGAAAAGGTGATTATAATATAAATGTGCCTTTTGCATATATTACCCCAGCCAAGAGAATAGGTATACATGTAGTTTATGCTTAAGACAAGCTTGTAACTCATGCCTAAAATCTACGAATCAAAGGTGGAGACAAGAAATAGAATATGAACCTGAAGATAGAATATTATCTAGCAGAGTTAGAAATCTATAAAATAGACTAAATAAGTTAGAGGCGGAACTAGAAGATCTAAAATCTAACTTAAAAAACAAAGCAAATACAGAAGAAGAGAACATTATAGTTGAAGGCACTGAAATGAAAGAGCAAATGATAACAGTAAGAGATAAAAATGGAGATATATTAATTCAATTAAGAGATGCCATAACCAACTTTGGAAATAAATATATAGTGAGGTTGCCATTTAAAGAAGTTCTAGGAATAAGGATTCCGGTTAGAATAGTATTAAAACCAAATATTTCCTATAAGATTTTAGCCTTATTAGATACAGGGTGCACAAAAAATATCATTCATGGCAAGTACTTTGTTAAGTGTCCTGAAATAGTAAAAACTATAGATGATAATAAAGCCGAGGTATCTATAGATATGTCGGGTATAAAGAAAATCCACAACCAGTTAGCATATAACATAGAAACATATATTAACGGTACAAAATATATAATAGACAAAATCACAATTAGAGATTTATCAGTAATAAATGATGACATGATATTAGGATTAAGATTTTTACAACATTCTCTCCAAACCACTATTATACATGAAGAAGGTGTTACATTTGTCCCGTACCAAGATAATGTCCCATACATATCTGAAGTGCAAAAACAAAGAAAGGATGTACAACTAGCTGAAATATCCAACGCGAAAGATGAATATGATACTACAGCAGAATCCCCTAAAACCTGCAATGAAGAAGATCTTAGTGAAGCTATAGAAGAATATCATATAGAAAATACTTCCACAGAGTGCATAGGACTACAATCATTTGCACCAAATTGGTATAGAGATATAAAGTCCAAAAAGGATATAGACAAGATTGTGCAAAGGTTAGAAGATATACAAATTATAGGAGAAATACCAATGAAACATTGGGACAAGAACTCCATAATTTGTAAGATAAACATCATAAACCCAGATTATATAATCAAATCAGGCCCAATAGAAGCTACACCAAAAGATATAGAGGAATTTAAGATGCATATTAAAGAATTGTTAAAATTAAGAGCAATCAGAGAGAGCAAAAGTCCTCACCGTTCAGCTGCATTTATAGTTAGAAATCATGCTGAAGAAGCTAGGGGTAAGTCTAGGATGGTAATTTTAAAAGACTTAATGATAATACGGTAGATGATGCCTACAATATACCTAATAAACAAGAATGGATAAATAGAATCCAAGGGAGCAAATATTTTTCAAAGTTTGACTTAAAAGTAGGATTCTGGCAAGTAAAGATGGCAGAGGAATCTATTCCTTGGACAACTTTCACTTGTCCACTAGGCCATTATGAATGGCTAGTAATGCCATTGGGTCTAAAGAATGCACCTGCATTATTTCAAAGAAAAATGCAGAACATATTCAATGAGAATCAAGCATTCATATTGGTATACGTAGATGATTTGTTGGTTATGGGTCTACCCCGCCCATATTATTGATAACACCTTATCAATATTTTGAGTTCTTTTAATATTCGGGTATAGGTCCCCCACGCCCGAATAATTGATATTCATATCAATTCATATTCGAGTATATTTGATTATTGTTTTCCCTCTTTATTCAATTGGTTGCCCGTGCCCGGCAATGTCCATATGGTCTGTCTCAGAAATGGTGAAATCGTATTTTTGATCATATTCTTTCTTTAGCTCTTCAAAATTTTCGTTCATTTCTGATCGTAATTCTTTTAAAATTTCTTCCTTCAATTCTGCCTTCATTGTCTTTGCAACTTCTTTAAGTTTTTCATCTATCTTCAATTCTATGTACTCTCCGTCCAAAGGATCAACTCCTTTGATAAGGCATTCTTTGTATGTCTCATATTTAGGGGATTCTTCTTCTTTAGCCTTCTGGGAGCTTGATGCTTCTCCCTTTGTATATTTAGAAAGTGATAGAGTGGTTATATTGCTACTTATGCCTCTTCGTCTTTTGATATATTCTTTGGCTTTTGGGTCTATATAATAATCTTGCCCAATTAGGTCTCTTGCCCATTTTAGGGCCTCATTGTAATCATCATATTTTTTTCATGTTAAGTCTTCTTTCTTCCGTCTTGCCTCAAATTTCTCTTTTACAATATCTTCATAGCTCATATATATTCCTGGCTTATTTCCATCAAATATTATATATAGAGTCTTTCCTTTTTGCATCTCCTTTGGTGGCCCTTTGGGGGTGACTTGATTTAATTCATTAAAGTATTCAGCTAGGCTATTAAGGATTGCTAGCATGTAACCTTGGTCTTCTCTTTTATTGGTGTATTGAAACCAGAAATTGTCCAGTATGCACCTCTGGGTGTCATTAATTTTGATATGACTTTTAGGCTTGAAGTTGAAAGTGCCTAGTGCAAATACTTTGAGCTTATTCGTTTCTCCAAATATGTATGCTTCATGTCCTCCAGGAAGTGATCCTTTCTTCATTGCTGTAAAATTGAGGAGCGAGAGAATATGTCAGGCAAACTATTATCTTTACCTTTGATATGTTCAAGTATTACTTTATATCCATTCCCTGCTATAGTATCTTCGAATAATACCCATCTTCTAGTTGAACTTTTCTTGCTATTAATCTGATTATAATATCTACATATTGCTTCACAGTCTGTTCGTACTGTGAATTCCTTAAATCCTAAATATAATCTAAAAGCATTAATTGCGTGAACTACCGCAAGAATTTCTCTATCATATTATTTACTGTCTTTAATTTGTAACTTCCTGAAGCATATCTACATATTTTCTCCTCAGTTTTGGGAGAATATTTGTTGGGTTTTTTGCTTTAATATAGCTCCCCAACCTACTTTAGAGGCATCGGTTTCAATTATAAAGTAATAGTCTTCTAATGGTAATTCTAAAGGTTTCAAATTCTTGACCTTGTCTTTAATGGTCCTTACTAGTTTTATATCTTTTGAGTTAAAATATCTTTGACCGTTCTTTCTTAATTTAGCATATAAAGGTCCAGCAAGCTTTGCTAGGTTATCTATATAATTCCTTGCATAATTTACAATTCCTAAGAATTGTTGCAATATCTTTTTATCACTCATGTTATCAGGGAATTGCAAAATTTTCTTTGCAATATGTTCTTGTAAATATATTTTTCCTTCTCCTATTTCATGACCAAGGAAATTTATTTTCTCTCTACAAATTTCCATTTTCTTTTTAGATAGTATGAGTCCATTTTGTTCTACCTTTCTAAAGAAGACTTCAAGATGAGCTATATGCTCTTTATATGATTTTGAGAAGACCAACAAATCATCTACGTATACCAATATGAATGCTTGATTCTCATTGAATATGTTCTGCATTTTTCTTTGAAGTAATGCAGGTGCATTCTTTAGACCCAATGTCATTACTAGCCATTCATAATGGCCTAGTGGACAAGTGAAAGCTGTCCAAGGAATAGATTCCTCTGCCATCTTTACTTGCCAGAATCCTGCTTTTAAGTCAAACTTTGAAAAATATTTGCTCCCTTGGATTCTATTTATCCATTCTTGTTTATTAGGTATATTGTAGGCATCATCTACCGTATTATCATTAAGTCTTTTAAAATTAATTACCATCCTAGACTTACCCCTAGCTTCTTCAGCATGATTTCTAACTATAAATGCAGCTGAACGGTGAGGACTTTTGCTCTCTCTGATTGCTCTTAATTTTAACAATTCTTCAATATGCATCTTAAATTCCTCTATATCTTTTGGTGTAGCTTCTATTGGGCCTGATTTGATTATATAATCTGGGTTTATGATGTTTATCTTACAAATTATGGAGTCCTTGTCCCAATGTTTCATTGGTATTTCTCCTATAATTCGTATATCTTCTAACCTTTGCACAATCTTGTCTATATCCTTTTTGGACTTTATATCTCTATACCAATTTGGTGCAAATGATTGTAGTCCTATGCACTCTGTGGAAGTATTTTCTATATGATATTCTTTTATAGCTTCACTAAGATCTTCTTCATTGCAGGTTTTAGGGGATTCTGCTGTAGTATCATATTCATCTTTCGCGTTGGATATTTCAGCTAGTTGTACAGCCTTTCTTTGTTTTCGCACTTCAGATATGTATGGGACATTATCTTGATACGGGACAAATGTAACACCTTCTTCATGTATAATAGTGGTTTGGAGAGAATGTTGTAAAAATCTTAATCCTAATATCATGTCATCATTTATTACTGATAAATCTCTAATTGTGATTTCGTCTATTATATATTTTGTACCGTTAATATATGTTTCTATGTTATATGCTAACTGGTTGTGGATTTTCTTTATAACCGACATATCTGTAGATACCTCAGCTTTATTATCACCTATAGTTTTTACTATTTCAGGACACTTAACGAAGTACTTGTCATGAATGATATTTTTTGTGCACCTTGTATCTAATAAGGCTAAAATCTTATAGGAAATATTTGGTTTTAATACTATTCTAACCGGAATCCTTATTCCTAGAACTTCTTTAAATGGCAACCTCACTATATATTTATTTCCAAAGTTGGTTATGGCATCTCTTAATTGAATTAATCTATCTCCATTTTTATCTCTTACTGTTATCATTTGCTCTTTCATTTCAGTGCCTTCAACTATAATGTTCTCTTCTTCTGTATTTGCTTTGTTTTCTAAGTTAGATTTTAGATCTTCTAGTTCTGCCTCTAACTTATTTAGTCTATTTTCTCGATTTCTAACTCTGCTAGATAATATTCTATCTTCAGGTTCATATTCTATTTCTTGTCTCCACCTTTGATTCGTAGATTTTAGGCATGAGTTACAAGCTTGTCTTAAGCATAAACTACATGTATACCTATTCTCTTGGCTGGGGTAATATATGCAAAAGGCACATTTTATATTATAATCACCTTTTCCCCTAATCCAATCATGTTCACTATCTACCTGGTTCATCATCTCTACTTTTAATCCTGATAGATCATCTATTAAATCGATTTCATCTTCACTAGATTCTTCTTCTAGCTCTTCATTTTCTATTTCATCTGTTTCTATAATGGAGTATATTGACTCGTCATCTTTTATTTCATCATCACATACTAGTATATTCTCATTAACACTATCTATAATTAATACTCTCTCTTGCTCTTCATATTTACAAGAGTACCTTTTCTGATCTTTATCAGGGCAAGTTTTACTTAAATGATCAGGTGAATTGCATATGAAACATCTACATGTTTTATCATATGATTTTCTAGGATTATATCTTCTAACATTTCTTTTATGCAAGAATGGGGCTCTATTATCCGATCTTCGTAAGAAATATCTTTTCCTTGTTCTAAAATTTCTATCATCTCTTTGTGGTTTATAATATTTCTTACTCTTCTGTCTTTCTTCGCCATATGTTAGTGGTATTTGGACGATTTTATTGCAGAAACTATAATCGGATTTCTTCATAGACCTATGGGCCTGTATACTTGTACATACCTTTCTAAGATGTTTAAACACGAACGTTATAGCTTGAGATATATTTATGTCTATGCCCGCAATATATTTCTTATATTCTTCAAATACTAATGATCCTAATGGATCTGGTAACTTATTAAAATACCTTTCAACCACACCTTTATTGTAGCCTTGCTTAGCTGTGGTAGCATTGTATAAATAATGTTGAGAAAATTCCTTTATACCTTTCCAACTTGTTAAAGTTAATTTTTCTATTTCTCTCAACCTTTCATTTTGCAATGTGGTATGACCCAATTCTGGATCTTCTGCTATGACCATATTTGATATGACATTGGCAAAGTTATTAGGATTACTCCCAGCTCTTTTTAGTTCTTCGTATTGGTCTGGATATGTCTCTACCCATTGTTCCCATAATATTTTTACTGATTCTCCCAAAAATGTTTCAAGATATGTTATCATATCTTCCACCTTATTCCCTATATTAGATTGATTTTGTATATATTTTTGGACTATTAATCCTTTCCACACAATAATTATATTCGGCCAATCTACAGGGTCATGGGCTGCTAAATTCAGAATTGCACCATCATTCCTAGAGTTTTGGAACTGCACTACCTTTTCAAAACCTCTTCTTTTAGAACCCATAAATGTATATTGTCCAGGATATATGTAGGTTGATAATCATTTTTTTCAGGAGGCCATTTTCCAGCAGATCGAGTAGGTCTCTCTCTTTCTCCTTCTCTCTTTACAGATGACTCACTATAACCTCTTCTTCTTTTATGACCACCTAAATCTACTTCCATGGCTTCCATCGCATTTTCTAAATTATGCAGACTTTTGTCATCTAATGAGTTTATAAAATCAGCATTTTGCTCGGAATCAATATAATTTTGATCTTCATATTGATCCCATGGTTCTTCTTCTTCTTCATAACTTTCCAATAATAGCTTATTATTGATATCCCATTGATCTTCTTCACTTATGGCTTTCTCCTTATGACTTTCGGCTTTATTCTTAATATCGGTATTTTCTTCGCGTTTAATATTATTCTTTGGCACCACTGGGTTACTAATGACTGGTTTTTTATCCTTTATTAATCTTTTTATTCTCGAAATTTCTCTAATAAAGAATAATTCTCTTTCTCTTATTTTAGGCCAATCTGATGTCATGGAATTATTATATTCCCAGTTTATGCGTTTTAATTTTTCTTCCCAATGTTTTAATTCATCTTCTAAGTCTGCCTTTTCCATGCATTCTTTTACTCCTTTATTCCTACTATCACTACTCTCTACTTCTGACAAAAGAGGTACTATTTCATCTACAGCTGCGGATTTATAGTTCAAGAATCTAATGCTACTACTTCCTTCGCTATTTTGGTAGCTTATATAATTTTCTGGCTGCTTCAACTCTTTCTTTTCTATTAATTCGCTTATATTCCATTCCTCTCCTGCTCTCTCTTCAGAACCAATTTTAAGAGGGCTCATAAATTTTATGCCTTTAGATTGCATGCTCTCTATTACGTCATTTACGTTTACTTTGCATCTAGAGCTTCTTTTATTCGCGAGTCTTCCTATGAATTCAATGCTTACTAACAAATTTCTTCCTTTAAAATCTTCATATCCTTTGGTTTGAAACCCTAAGCTCATTTTCTCAATAAATTCTTTTACAGGCATCATTAAGTCTGGAGCTATATATGTTATTAATCTATTTTCATTCATATCTCCTTCCATAAAGCCTAATGATGCTTTGTCTACCGACTCCCATCATTTATCAAGTAATGTAATTAATACCTTCGTTCCTAATTTCTTTCTTGTCATTCCTTTTACTCCTATAATATACATCCCTTGGTGAATATATTTGTAACCTGAATATTTAAGTTCATTATCAATATTTTTGCTAACAATTCTTAAATCCACCGGATGCGTTAACACACTTAATTCTACTTCTCTAGATATTCTGCATAATCCGCTTTTACTTTCAAATATTCCCATGTGATATACATGTTGCGGTCTTATTTTTCTTAACGTGTCTCTGATATCTTTCTAATTCATGATCCATGTCTATAACCTCTTCCAAATTATCTATGTCGTCACTTCTGCATGATATCCTATTCATCATGGTTAGCGGCCTAGAATCTTGCCTTATTAACTGGATGGTCTTGTCTCTTCTAGAGGCTTTTAGATAGTTCCATTTTTCAGAATTAATATTTTTAGAGGATGAGACTATTCTGGATGAAGATAATATCAACTCGTTATTACCTCATTTAGTATTTAGCTTTTCCAAAATCTGGACTAGTAGTTGTAGAATTGTGTTATTCTGCCTTATAATTATTCTGGAATCTTCTTTTGGCGAATCGTGATCCGAAAATCCGACAGAAGGTGTTAAGTATTTTTCTACTTCTTTTAATGCTTGGCAATATTCACTCATTCAACTTATGATACGACTAGATTCTTTACTTCTTGTATTAACCTTTTAACTTCAAGTATATCGCGTCTTGTTTTAGCACCTGATAATGAATCTTTATTCTTATTTACGACACAACTTAGATTCTTACCAATGGATAAAACTTCTTCTTTAATATAGTCGTTGTTCTTACAAATTATAAGGTTTCTACCTTTCGATTCTTCTAATTTCTGTAGAACTAGATCGATTTTATTATTCAAGCCTGCGTATTTTTCTACTAACTTAGTGTGTTCTTTTAACAGACTTTCAAATTTTTGGTCTAAATTATCTTGCCTTTTCCCCAAGTTATATAAAGGTTATGAATGAGGTCGACAATTAAATTTAGTTGGCTATGCCTAGTATGCCACGTATGTTCTTCGGAAGGATTTATTCTGCACCGTATGCTAATATTTTCTTTGGTAGCGATTAGTCTACCTCTACTAGTTTCTAAATTCAAATACTTTAGTCTTTCAATGATTAAAAATCTGGCTGAGATACCAACACACAAATATATTATCAATTAAAATATAAAGTACTTATTAACTTCCTATGTAATTTAAATTTTGTGAAATTATTTAATTAACTAATTCTTAATTAATATGCATGATCTTTTACGGGTTGGCGAAACCAACGAGACAGCCTATGGGTATGCAGCAGTTGTGTTAATCCTACTCGGTACTCTCCGTATTCATCGCTATGTTGCTTCAGAAGCAGCTAAGTTCTTTCACTTGATGTTTATATTACAAATTTATTTGATGAATTCCTACCATCTTCCCAGGCAGTTCCACCCGAAGGGAGCACTTCTCTACGGCCACAAGGTTCGCATTCAAACGCCACACATCGGCTAAATAGAGAACTACCGGCAGATGTTTCTCCTATAGGATCCCTAGCGTAAGAACTCATTTCATAAATTCATAATACAAAAACCAAGTAAAACCCGAAACTACTTCATTTCGACAACATAATTTACATACGGATTTCCCTTTTGGGAGACCCCGAAGGGATTACAAAGAGAAAAAGAGGACTACCTTCTGCCTATCTCCACCACTGGATGATACAATGCCTCAAAGGCTTATTACAAACTGGAGATGGCTACTACCAACTACTACTACTGAGGAGAGTGAGGGAAGTGGTGATCTGGTGCTTGCGATGCTCTGGAGACTGGTGTTGTGTAGACTGTTGTTGTGTGTGTCTCTCCGCGCTCAGTCCTCCTCCTTTTATAGTGCGCGAGGGATGCTGGATGCTCCCCTCTTTTATTCTTCTGCGTCATAGCTGGAGGCCGGGGTATCTCGTAGCTTGACACGCCTTATGCACCGTTGAAGTGCCTCAGTGTTTGCGACATCAAGCCTTGCGTGACTCCGATGCTAGACTGATATTTTTGTCTAGACTGAGAACTTTGTCTAGACTGAGAATTTTGTCAAGACTGGAATATTTGTCTTGACCGCGAATTTTGTCTTGACTGGAACTTTTGTCTTGACTGGAATCTTTGTCTTGACAGATGATTTTGTCCAGACTGAAGCTCTTGTCTTCATTGCAACTCTTGTTCTTGTATGCACCGTGCTATGAGTTATCCATGCACGGTTGAATATTGTCTTCATGCAACTTGGATGAACGGTCTTGTCTTGAATGAAGACCTTTCCTGATACGGATGTTGCATGGCTGCATCTTGCATAATTATTCTTGCTACCATTATTATTGTTATTATTATTATTATTTTATATTATTTTTTTACAAAAATATATTAAATTAAAATATAAAGTACTTATTAACTTCTTACGTAATTTAAATTTTGTGAAATTATTTAATTAACTAATTCTTAATTAATATGCAGGATCTTTTACGGGTTGGTGAAACCAACGAGACAACCTACGGGTATGCAGCAGTTGTGTTAATCCTACTCGGTACTCTCCGTATTCATCACTATGTTGCTTCAGAAGCAGCTAAGTTCTTTCACTTGATATTTATATTACAAATTTATTTGATGAATTCCTACCGTCTTCCCAGGCAGTTCCACCCGAAGGGAACACTTCTCTACGGCCACAAGGTTCTCATTCAAACGCCACACATCGGCTAAATAGAGAACTACCGACAGAGGTTTCTCCTATAGGATCCCTAGCGTAAGAACTCATTTCATAAATTCATAATATAAAAACCAAGTAAAACCAGAAACTACTTCATTTCGACAACATAATTTACATACGGATTTCCCTTTCGGGAGACCCCAAAGGGATTACAAAGAGAAAAAGAGGACTACCTTCTGCCGACCTCCACCACTGGATGATACAATGCCTCAAAGGCTTATTACAAACTGGAGATGGCTACTACCAACTACTACTACTGAGGAGAGTGAGGCAAGTGGTGATCTGGTGCTTGCGATGCTCTGGAGACTGGTGTTGTGTAGACTGCTGTTGTGTGTGTCTCTCCGCGCTTAGTCCTCCTCCTTTTATAGTGCGCGAGGGATGCTGGATGCTCCCCTCTTTTATTCTTCTGCGTCATAGCTGGAGGCCGGGGTATCTCATAGCTTGACACGCCTTATGCACCGCTGAAGTGCCTTAGTGTTTGCGACATCAAGCGTTGCATGACTCCGATGCTAGACTGATATTTTTGTCTAGACTGAGAACTTTGTCCAGACTGTGAATTTTGTCCAGACTGGAATATTTGTCTTGACCGCGAATTTTGTCTTGACTGGAACTTTTGTCTTGACTGGAATCTTTGTCTTGACAGATGATTTTGTCCAGACTGAAGCTCTTGTCTTCATTGCAACTCTTGTTCTTGTATGCACTGTGCTATGAGTTATCTATGCACGGTTGAATATTGTCTTCATGCAACTTGGATGAACGGACTTGTCTTGAATGAAGACCTTTCCTGATACGGATGTTGCATGGCTGCTTCTTGAATAATTATTCTTGCTACCATTATTATTGTTATTTTTTTTGTGTACGGGTCTACCCCGCCCATATTATTGATAACACCTTATCAATATTTCGAGTTCTTTCAATATTCGGGTATAGGTCCTCCGTGCCCGAATAATTGATATTCATATCAATTCATATTTGAGTATATTTGATTATTGTTTTCCCTCTTTATTCAATTGGTTGCCCGTGCCCGGCAATGTCTGTATGGTCTGTCTCAGAAATGGTGAAATCGTATTTTTGATCATATTCTTTCTTTAGCTCTTCAAAAATTTTGTTCATTTTTGATCGTAATTCTTTTAAAATTTCTTCCTTCAATTCTGCCTTCATTGTCTTTGTAACTTCTTTAAGTTTTTCAACTATCTTCAATTTTATGTATTCTCCGTCCAAAGGATCAACTCCTTTGATAAGGCATTCTGTGTATGATTTATATTTTGAAGAATTTACTTCATTTATATTCTTTCTATCAGTTCTTGATACTCGAAATAACATCCTTTCATTATCTTGGCCCAATTTGCGGCATACTTGATTTCATCACGCCTTATTTGTATTTCTTCCAATGTCATAGCTATTCCATCGAACATAATATATGTTGGTCTTGGTGTAAAATATACTGCAGGGTTATTGATATTAGATTGCATACAACCTTTTTCTTGTCTTCTGATTATGTCCTTAATATCCAATAAGCATATTTCCATATCATAAACTTGGATATGATCTTTTGGTCTGAAATTGAATGTATTTGGCGGTAATATCCTTATTCTGGTGTTATTTCCAGATATGTAGCTTTCACTTCCTCCTACAAGTGTGTTTCTCTTCATTCCTGTAGAAATGATGATCAGAGAAATAAGTTTGGTAAATTATTTTATTTGCCTTTAATATGATCATGTATGACTTTATATCTATTCTCTGTTATGCTGTCTTCCATGTTCTGGTAGAACCTATCTTGCTATTTATTTGGTTCTATTATTTGATCTCTTTCTGTTATTATTTGCTCTTCTATTTCCGTGCCTTCAACTATAATGTTCTCTTCTTCTGTATTTGCTTTATTTTCTAAGTTAGATTTTAGATCTTCTAGTTCTGCCTCTAACTTATTTAGTCTATTTTCTAGATTTCTAACTCTGCTAGATAATATTCTATCTTCAGGTTCATATTCTATTTCTTGTCTCCACCTTTGATTCGTAGATTTTAGGCCTGAGTTACAAGCTTGTCTTAAACATAAACTACATGTATACCTATTCTCTTGGCTGGGGTAATATATGCAAAAGGCACATTTTATATTATAGTCTCCTTTTCCCCTAATCCAATCATGTTCACAATCTACCTGGTTCATCATCTCTATTTTTAATCCTGATAGATCATCTATTAAATCGATTTCATCTTCACTAGATTCTTCTTCTAGCTCTTCATTTTCTATTTCATCTGTTTCTATGATGGAGTATATTGACTCATCATCTTTTACTTCATCATCACATACTAGTATATTCTCATTAACACTATCTATAATTAATACTCTCTCTTGCTCTTCATATTTACTAGAGTACCTTTTCTGATCTTTATTAGGGCAAGTTTTACTTAAATGATCAGGTGAATTGCATATGAAACATCTACATGTTTTATCATATGATTTTCTAGGATTATATCTTCTAACATTTCTTTTATGCAGGAATGGGGCTCTATTATCCGATCTTCGTAAGAAATATCTTTTCTTTGTTCTAAAATTTCTATTATCTCTTTGTGGTTTATAATATTTCTTACTCCTGTGTCTTTCTTCGCCATATGTTAGTGGTATTTGGACGATTTTATTGCAGAAACTATAATCGGATTTCTTCATAGACCTCTGGGCCTGTATACTTGTACATACCTTTCTAAGATGTTTAAACACAAACGTTATAAATTGAGATATATTTATGACTATGCCTGCAGTATCTTTCTTATATTCTTCAAATATTATTGATCCTAATGGATATGGTAACCTATTAAAATACCTTTCAACCACACCTTTATTGTAGCCTTGCTTAGCTGTGGTAGCATTGTATAAATAATGTTGAGAAAATTCCTTTATACCTTTCCAACTTGTTAAAGTTAATTTTTCTATTTCTCTCAACCTTTCATTTTGCAATGTGGTATGACCCAATTCTGGATCTTCTGCTATGACCATATTTGATATGACATTGGCAAAGTTATTAGGATTACTCCCAGCTCTTTTTAGTTCTTCGTATTGGTCTGGATATGTCTCTACCCATTGTTCCCAGAATATTTTTACTGATTCTCCCAAAAATGTTTCAAGATATGTTATCATATCTTCCACCTTATTCCCTATATTATATTGATTTTGTATATATTTTTGGACTATTAATCCTTTCCACACACTAATTATATTCGGCCAATCTATAGGGTCATGGGCTGTTAAATTCAGAATTGCACCATCATTCCTAGATTTTTGGAACTGCACTGCCTTTTCAAAACCTCTTCTTTTAGAACCCATAAATGTATATTGTCCAGGGATATATGTAGGTTGATAATCATCTTTTTCAGGAGGCCATTTTCCAGAAGATCGAGTAGGTCTCTCTCTTTCTCCTTCTCTCTTTACAGATGACTCGCCATAACCTCTTCTTCTTTTATGACCACCTAAATCTACTTCCATGGCTTCCATCACATTTTCTAAATTATGCAGAATTTTGTCATCTAACGAGTTTATAAAATCAGCATTTTGCTCGAAATCAATATAATTTTGATCTTCATATTGATTCCATGGTTCTTCTTCTTCTTCTTTATATCTTTCTAATAATATCTTATTATTGATATCCCATTGATCTTCTTCACTTATGGCTTTCTCTTTATGACTTTCAGCTTTATTCTTGATATCGGTATTTTCTCCGCGTTTAATGTTATTCTTTGGCACCACTGGGTTACTAATGACTGGTTTTTTATCCTTTATTAATATTTTTATTCTCGAAATTTCTCTAATAAAGAATAATTCTCTTTCTCTTATTTTAGGCCAATCTGATGTCATTGAATTATTATATTCCCAGTTTATGCGTTTTAATTTTTCTTCCCAATGTTTTAATTCATCTTCTAAGTCTGCCTTTTCCATGCATTCTTTTACTCCTTTATTCCTACTATCACTACTCTCTGCTTCTGACAAAAGAGGTTCTATTTTGTCTACGGCTGCGGATTTATAGTTCAATAATCTAATGCTACTACTTCCTTCGCTATTTTGGTAGCTTATATAATTTTCTGGCTGCCTCAACTCTTTCTTTTCTATTAATTCGCTTATATTCCATTCCTCTCCTGCTCTCTCTTCAGAACCAATTTTAAGAGGGCTCATAAATTTTATGCCTTTAGATTGCATGCTCTCTATTACGTCATTTACGTTTACTTTGTATCTAGAGCTTCTTTTATTCGTGAGTCTTCCTATGAATTCAATGCTTACTAACAAATTTGTTCCTTTAAAATCTTCATATCCTCTGGTTTGAAACCCAAAGCTCATTTTCTCAATAAATTCTATTACAGGCATCATTAAGTCTGGAGCTATATATGTTATTAATCTATTTTGATTCATATCTCCTTCCATAAAGCCTAATGATGCTTTGTCTACCGACTCCCATCTTTTGTCAAGTAATGTAATTAATACCTTCGTTCCTAATTTCTATCTTGTCATTTCTTTTACTCCTATAATATACATCCCTTGGTGAATATATTTGTAACCTGAATATGTAAGTTCATTCTCAATATTTTTGCTAACAATTCTTAAATCCACCGGATGCACTAACACACTTAATTCTACTTCTCTAGATATTCTGTATAATCCGCTTTTACTTTCAAATATGCCCATGTGATATACATGTTGCGGTCTTATTTTTCTTAACGTATCTCTCTGATATCTTTCTAATTCGCGTTCCATGTCTATAACCTCTTCTAAATTATCTATGTCGTCACTTCTGCATGATATCCTATTCATCATGGTTAGCGGCCTAGAATCTTGCCTTATTAACTGGATTGTCTTGTCTCTTCTAGAGACGCTTTTAGATAGTTCCATTTTTCAGAATTAATATTTTTAGAGGATGAGACTATTCCGGATGAAGATAATATCAACTCGTTGTTACCTCGTTTAGTATTTAGCTTTTCCAAAATCTAGACTAGTAGTTGTAGAATTGTGTTATTCTGCCTTATAATTATTCTGGAATCTTCGTTTGGCAAATCGTGATATGAAAATCCAACAGAAGGTGTTAATTAATTTTCTACTTCTTTTAATGCTTGGCAATATTCACTCATTCAAGTTATGATACGACTAGAGTCTTTACTTCTTGTATTAACCTTTTAACTTCAAGTATATCGCGTCTTGTTTTAGCACCTGATAATGAATCTTTATTCTTATTTATGACACCACTTTGATTCTTACCAATGGATAAAACTTCTTCTTTAATATAGTCATTGTTCTTACAAATTATAAGGTTTCTACCTTTCGATTCTTCTAATTTCTATAGAACTAGATCGATTTTATTATTCAAGCCTGCGTATTTTTCTACTAACTTTTTGTGTTCTTTTAACAGACTTTCAAATTTTTGGTCTAAATTATCTTGCCTTTTCCCCCAAGTTATATAAAAGTTATGAATGAGGTCGACAATTAAATTTAGTTGGCTATGACTAGTATGCCACGTATGTTCTTCGGAAGGATTTATTCTGCACGTATGCTAATATTTTCTTTGGTAGAGATCAGTCTACCTGTACTAATTTCTAAATTCAAATACTTTAGTCATTCAATGATTAAAACTCTGGCTGAGATACCAACACACAAATATATTAAATTAAAATATAAAGTACTTATTAACTTCTTACGTAATTTAAATTTTGTGCAATTATTTAATTAACCAATTCTTAATTAATATGCAGGATCTTTTACGGGTTGGCGAAACCAACGAGACAGCCTACGGGTATGCAGCAGTTGTGTTAATCCTACTCGGTACTCTCTGTATTCATCACTATGTTGCTTCAGAAGCAGCTAAGTTCTTTCACTTGATGTTTATATTACAAATTTATTTGATGAATTCCTACCGTCTTCCCAGGCAGTTCCACCCGAAGGGAACACTTCTCTACGGCCACATGGTTCTCATTCAAACGCCACACATCGGCTAAATAGAGAACTACCCGCAGATGTTTCTCCTATAGGATCCCTAGCGTAAGAACTCATTTCATAAATTCATAATATAAAAACCAAGTAAAACCAGAAACTACTTCATTTCGACAATATAATTTACATATGGATTTCCCTTTCGGGAGACCCCGAAGGGATTACAAAGAGAAAAAGAGGACTACCTTCTGCCTACCTCCACCACTGGATGATACAATGCCTCAAAGGCTTATTCCAAACTGGAGATGGCTACTACCAACTACTACTACTGAGGAGAGTGAGGGAAGTGGTGATCTGGTGCTTGCGATGCTCTGGAGACGGGTGTTGTGTAGACTGCTGTTGTGTGTGTCTCTCCGCGCTCAATCCTCCTCCTTTTATAGTGCGCGAGGGATGCTGGATGCTCCCCTTTTTTATTCTTCTGCGTCATAGCTGGAGGCCGGGGTATCTCGTAGCTTGACACGCCTTATGCACCGCTGAAGTGCCTCAGTGTTTGCGACATTCAGCCTTGCGTGACTCCGATGCTAGACTGATATTTTTGTCTAGACTGAGAACTTTGTCTAGACTGAGAATTTTGTCCAGACTGGAATATTTGTCTTGACCGTGAATTTTGTCTTGACTGGAACTTTTGTCTTGACTGGAATCTTTGTCTTGACAGATGATTTTGTCCAGACTGAAGCTCTTGTCTTCATTGCAACTCTTGTTCTTGTATGCACCATGCTATGAGTTATCCATGCACGGTTGAATATTTTCTTCATGCAACTTGGATTATAGGTCTTGTCTTGAATGAAGACCTTTCCTGATACGGATGTTGCATGGCTGCTTCTTGCATAATTATTCTTGCTACCATTATTATTATTATTATTATTATTATTATTATTATTATTATTATTATTATTTGGGTATGGGTCTACCCTGCCCATATTATTAATAACACCTTATCAATATTTCGAGTTCTTCCAATATTAGACACACAAATATATTATCAATTAAAATATAAAGTACTTATTAACTTCTTACGTAATTTAAATTTTGTGAAATTATTTAATTAACTAATTCTTAATTAATATGCAGGATCTTTTACGGGTTGGCGAAACCAATGGGACAGCCTACGGGTATGCAGCAGTTGTGTTAATCCTACTCGGTACTCTCCGTATTCATCACTATGTTGCTTCAGAAGCAGCTAAGTTCTTTCACTTGATGTTTATATTACAAATTTATTTGATGAATTCCTACCGTCTTCCCAGGCAGTTCCACCCGAAGGGAACACTTCTCTACGGCCACAAGGTTCTCATTCAAACGCCTCACATCGGCTAAACAGAGAACTACCGGCAGAGGTTTCTCCTATAGGATCCCTAGCGTAAGAACTCATTTCATAAATTCATAATATAAAAACCGAGTGAAACCCGAAACTACTTCACTTCGACAACATAATTTACATACGGATTTCCCTTTCGGGAGACCCCGAAGGGATTACAAAGAGAAAGGAAGACTACCTTCTGCCTACCTCCACCACTGGATGATACAAATGCCTCAAAGGCTTATTACAACGGGAGATGGCTACTGCTACTACTGAGGAGAGTGAGGGAAATGGTGCTCATATATAACCTACTCCATAACAAAAGGTACCAAAATACCATTTAACCATGGAGCATTCGGTTCACTACAGCAATACTGCACTACAGATTAGCTTTCTGTTTCTTTGCACCCTTAAAGTGCACAAGAACATCTTCATAACTGTACTTCTCTGTGATTTCACTCTCTATTTTTACTAGCAAACTATTGGCTAGATAATCATCTTCCATGGTATTACGTAGCCTTGCCTTAATGATCTTCGAAGTTGAGAATGCTCGCTCGGCACTTCTTGTAGAAACTGGAAGAGTTAGAAACAATCGCAACAATCGATCAACCAAACTGTAGATAGAATGTCTCCCTGTCTCAAAGAGATATCGACAAAGATTTGTTAAGGTTGACACATTTTTCAACTCTTTATCATTGGAGGCATCCACAACAAAGTGTTTTAGTTGCTGCTCCAATCCATAGATTTCCTGTTGGGTGAAATCTACTGGATAATATTTCTTGACTAACTCACAAATATCATCAGCTTTGAAAGATCTGAATTTATTTTTAGGGATCAGGGTAGCACTAGTGGTCAATAGATCCAATACCTTCTCATTGAACCTGAATTCTAATTCATGTAGTTGAGTATCAAGTGTTGCACGAAATACTTCCACTCGGAAATAGTGCTCCTTAGTAAAATGATCTGGTTGGCGACGATCACGACCACCACAGAATGTAAGTTTCTCCCAAATCTGGAATATCAATGGAATGATTTACACATAACTCAACAACCTATCAAAAAAGGCCTCCCAACCATCATCTGATCTCATTTCATCAAGACGAACATTTGTTGTGAACACTAGACGCATGGCATTTACTATGTCCTGTGATTTCTTTTGCAAAGCTTGACCAAGATTTTCAGTTATCTCCAATGTTTCTTCCATCAGACATAAGACAAATATGAACTCAAAATAAGATAAGTAATTGAAAGTAGTGTCTTCATCTGCACGAATTGAGCCAGCTGACCCATCAGATGCTATATTTTGAAGTACTGAATGTACTGCATTAAACATTTTCTTTAGGTTGGATATAGAACCTAATTGAGACCCCCATCTAGTGTCTCTAGGTCGTTTTAGTGTGCGGATCTGGTTTGCCCCTTTACCAGTTTCAATGTCATCAATAGCTAGTAACCGAGCTAGTTCCTCCAACTGGACATCACGAAGCTCATCATGGCGCTTTGCACAGGAGTCAATGGTGTTTACAATAAAAAGAAGTTTCTGAAAGAATTGAGCAACAGTGACCACTTACTTCGATGCAGACACTAGCGCAAGTTGCAAGCGATGAGCATAGCAGTGGACATAATATGCACACGGGCATTCTCTGAGAAAAAGAGCTTGCAAGCCATTGAAGTCCCCCCTCATATTACTAGCCCCATCGTATCCCTGCCCATGAAGGTTCTGAACATCAAAAGCATGTTTGGATAACACATAACTCAATACCTCTTTAAGTGTTGCAGCTTTGGTGTTCGTCACATGTATCAAGGCAAAGAGCCGCTCTTGCAATATACGATCTTCATCAACAAATCTGAGAACCAATGCCATCTGCTCTCTTTTTGCTACATCACATGTCTCATCCACTAGAATAGAAAACTTAGAACCCCCAATCTCTTCACGGATATGTTTCCTAACTTTGAATGCATAAATACCCAAAATCTCCTGTTGGATTTCATGTGATGTGTACTTTGAACTGTATGGAGCATTCTCCAAAATAATTTCAGCAATCTCGGGATTGAATTCTGCAAGGAGCTTTAACAATTCAATAAAGTTCCCTCTGTTCTTTGAGTCTGGAGTGTCATCATGGCCTCTAAATGCGCACGAATGTGTTGTAAGCCACTTAACAGCTGCAATTGATACTTTCACCCTCAGCTGGTTTCTTTCTATATCCCTCTGGTTGCCCACTGCTACAACATTTTCTAAATGGCCTTGCTGGTTCAAGAAGTCATGGCATGCTTTGATTGCATTATTATGTTCAGAGCAAGGTTCAGAACCTATGTGATTTAAGAAAGCACATTTCTTTCCATCATGGACCTTCTTCCAGTTTACAAATCCTCGTACTGTAAAGACATCTGAACCACCTCTCTTGTTTTTGTTTTTGCTGAAAAAGAAACAATAGAAGCAATATGCATGATGACTGTCCTCCAAGTACTCCAACCATGATGGGAAATCCTTGAACCAGTCATACTTAAAGCGTCTTTTGCAACCTTCTGGATAAGCTTTGTAATTCTGCAAACGGGGCTGCATAATACCAAGCTTCAAATATGCTCGCCGCACATCATCTCTTTGATTAGGTGGATATTGCCAAATCTGTGGATGTAGTGCTGGATCCCGCTGCAAGAATTCAATCCCTTGAAATAGTACTTCATTTGTTTGAGTTTGATGTCTTTGTCCTTGCTGTTGAGGCATTGAAGGATGTGGTCCGTGTTGCTCAAATTCGAGCAACTACTGAGGACGTTGTGTTGGAAATATGCCCTAGAGGCAATAATAAAATGGTTATTATTATATTTCTTTGTTCATGATAATTGTCTATTGTTCATGCTATAATTGTATTATCCGGAAATCATAATACATGTGTGAATACATAGACCACAACAAGTCCCTAGTGAGCCTCTAGTTGACTAGCTCGTTGATCAACAGATAGTCATGGTTTCCTGACTATGGACATTGGATGTCATTGATAACGGGATCACATCATTAGGAGAATGATGTGATGGACAAGACCCAATCCTAAGCATAACACAAAGATCGTGTAGTTCGTTTCGCTAGAGCTTTTCCAAATGTCAAGTATCATTTCCTTAGACCATGAGATTGTGCAACTCCCGGATACCGTAGGATGCTTTGGGTGTGCCAAACGTCACAACGTAACTGGGTGACTATAAAGGTGCACTACGGGTATCTCCGAAAGTGTCTGTTGGGTTGGCACGAATTGAGACTGGGATTTGTCACTCCGTATGACGGAGAGGTATCTCTGGGCCCACTCGGTAATGCATCATCATAATGAGCTCAATGTGACCAAGTGTCTGGTCACGGGATTATGCATTACGATACGAGTAAAGTGACTTGCCGGTAACGAGATTGCACGAGGTATTAGGATACCGACGATCGAGTCTCGGGCAAGTAACGTACCGATTGACAAAGGGAATTGTATACGGAAGTGATTGAATCCTCGACATCGTGGTTCATCCGATGAGATCATCGAGGAGCATGTGGGAGCCAACATGGGTATCCAGATCCCGCTATTGGTTATTGACCGGAGAGGCGTCTCGGCCATGTCTGCATGTCTCCCGAACCCGTAGGGTCTGCACACTTAAGATTCGGTGACGCTAGGGTTGTAGAGATATGAGTATGCAGTAATCCGAAAGTTGTTCAGAGTCCCGGCTGAGATCCCGGACGTCACGAGGAGTTCCGGAATGGTCCGGAGGTGAAGAATTATATATAGGAAGTGCAGTTTCGGCCATCGGGAAAGTTTTGGGGGTGACCGGTATTGTATCGGGACCACCGGAAGGGTCCCGGGGGTCCACCGGGTGGGACCACCTATCCCGGAGGGCCCCATGGGCTGAAGTGGGAGGGGAACCAGCCCCTGGTGGGCTGGTGCGCCCTCCCTTGGCCCCCCTGCGCCTAGGGTTGGAAACCCTAGGGGTGGGGGGCGCCTCCACTTGCCTTGGGGGGCAAGCCACCCCCTTGGCCGCCGCCCCCCCTTGGAGATCCCATCTCCTAGGGCCGGCGCCCCTAGGGGGCCTATATAAAGGGGGGGGGGAGGGAGGTCAGCCGCACCCAAGTCTCTGGCGCCTCCCTCTCCCCTGCAACACCTCTCCCTCTCGCAAGTGCTTGGGGAAGCCCTGCCGAGATCGCTGCTGCATCCACCACCACGCCGTCGTGCTGCTGGATCTTCATCAACCTCTCCTTCCCCCTTGCTGGATCAATAAGGAGGAGACGTCTTCCCAACCGTATGTGTGTTGAATGCGGAGGTGCCGTCCGTTCAGCGCTAGGATCTCCGGTGATTTGGATCAGGACGAGTACGACTCCCTCAACCCCGTTCTCTTGAATGCTTCCGCACGCGATCTACAAGGGTATGTAGATACACTCCTCTCTCTCGTTGCTAGATGGCTCCATGAAGCGTAGAAATTTTTTATTTTCTGCAACGTTCCCCAACAGTGGCATCATGAGCTAGGTCTATGCGTAGTTACTATGCACGAGTAGAACACAAAATAGTTGTGGGCGTAGATGTTGTCAATTTTCTTGCCACTACTAGTCTTATCTTGCTTCGGCGGCATCGTGGGATGAAGCAGCCCGGACCGACCTTACACGTACGCTTAAGTGAGACAGGTTCCACCGACTGACATGCACTAGTTGCATAAGGTGGCTAGCGGGTGTCTGTCTCTCCCACTTTAGTTGGAGCGGATTCGATGAAAAGGGTCCTTATGAAGGGTAAATAGAAATTGGCATATCACGTTGTGGTTTTACATAGATAAGAAACGTTCTTGCTAGAAACCTATAGAAGCCACGTAAAAACTTGCAACAACAATTAGAGGACGTCTATCTTGATTTTGCAGCAAGTGATTTGTGATGTGATATGGCCAAAGGATGTGATGAATGATATATGTGATGTATGAGATGATCATGTTCTTGTAATAGGAATCACGACTTGCATGTCGTTGAGTATGACAACCGGCAGGAGCCATAGGAGTTGTCTTTATTTTTTGTATGACCTGCGTGTCATTGAAGAACGCCATGTAAATTACTTTACTTTATTGCTAAACGCGTTAGCGATAGAAGTAGAAGTAGTCGTTGGCATGAAAACTTCATGAAGACACGATGATGGAGATCATGATGATGGAGATCATGGTGTCATGCCGGTGACGAAGATGATCATGGCGCCCCGAAGATGGAGATCAAAGGAGCAATATGATATTGGCCATATCATGTCACTATTTGATTGCATGTGATGTTTATCATGTTTTACATCTTATTTGCTTAGAACGATGGTAGCTTAAATAAGATGATCCCTCGAAATAATTTCAAGAAAAGTGTTCCCCCTAACTATGCACCGTTGCAAAGGTTCGTTGTTTCGAAGCACCACGTGATGATCGGGTGTGATAGATCCTAATGTTCGAATACAACGGGTGTAAGCCAGATTTACACACGCAATACACTTAGGTTAACCTGATGAGCCTAGCATGTACAGACACAGCCTCGGAACATGGAAGACCGAAAGGTCGAGCATGAGTCGTATAGAAGATACGATCAACATGAAGATGTTCACCGATGATGACTAGTCCGTCTCACGTGATGATCGGACACGGCCTAGTTGACTCGGATCATGTTTCACTTAGATGACTAGAGGGATGTCTGTCTAAGTGGGAGTTCATTGAATAATTTGATTAGATGAACTTAATTATCATGAACTTAGTCTAAAAACCTTTGCAAAATGTCTTGTAGATCAAATGGCCAACGCTCATGTCCATCTAAACTTCAACGCGTTCCTAGAGAAAACCAAGCTGAAAGATGATGGTAGCAACTATACGGACTGGGTCCGGAACATGAGGATCATCCTCATAGCTGCCAAGAAAGATTATGTCCTAGAAGCGCCGCTAGGTGAAGCACCCATCCTAGAGAACCAAAACGTTATGAACGCTTGGCAGTCTCGTGCTGATGATTACTCCCTTGTTCAGTGCGGCATGCTTTACAGCTTAGAACCGGGGCTCCAAAAGCGTTTTGAGCAACACGGAGCATATGAGATGTTCGAAGAGCTGAAAATGGTTTTCCAAGCTCATGCCCGGGTCGAGAGATATGAAGTCTCCGACAAGTTCTTCAGCTATAAGATGGATGAAAATAGTTTTCTTCAGTGAGCACATACTCAAGATGTCTGGGTTGCACAACCGCTTGACTCAGCTGGGAGTTAATCTCCCGGATGACGTGGTCATTGACAGAATCATTCAGTCGCTCCCACCGAGCTACAAGAGCTTTGTGATGAACTTCAATATGCAAGGGATGGAAAAGACCATTCCTGAGGTATATTCAATGCTGAAATCAGCAGAGGTAGAGATAAAAAAGGAACATCAAGTGTTGATGGTGAATAAACCACTAAGTTCAAGAAAGGCAAGGGTAAGAAGAACTTCAAGAAGGACGACAAGGGAGTTGCCGCACCCGGCAAGCCAGTTGCCGGGAAGAAGTCAAACAATGGACCCAAGCCTGAGACTGAGTGCTTTTATTGCAAGGGAAGTGGTCACTGGAAGCGGAACTGCCCCAAGTACTTAGCGGACAAGAAGGCTGGCAAAACCAAAGGTTGTGTGATATACATGTAATTGATGTGTACCTTACCAGTGCTCGTAGTAGGTCCTGGGTATTTGATACCGGTGCGGTTGCTCATATTTGAACTCAAAGCAGGAGCTGCGGAATAAGCGGAGACTGGCGAAGGACGAGGTGACGATGCGCGTCCGGAATGGTTCCAAGGTCAATGTGATCGTCGTCGACACGCTACCTCTACATTTACCTACGGGATTAGTTTTAAACCTCAATAATTGTTATTTAGTACCAGCTTTGAGCATGAACATTGTATCAGGATCTCGTTTAATTCGAGATGGCTACTCATTTAAATCCGAGAATAATGGTTGTTCTATTTATATGAGAGATATGTTTTATGGTTATGCCCCGCTGGTGAATGGTTTATTCTTAATGAATCTCGAGCGTAATGTTACACATATTCATAGTGTGAATACCAAAAGATGTAAAGTTGATAACGATAGTCCCACATACTTGTGGCACTGCCGCCTTGGTCACATTGGTATCAAGCGCATGAAGAAGCTCCATGCTGATGGACTTTTAGAGTCTCTAGATTATGAATCGTTTGACACATGCGAACCATGCCTCATGGGCAAAATGACCAAGACTCCGTTCTCCGGAACAATGGAGCGAGCAACCAACTTATTGGAAATCATACATACTGATGTGTGCGGTCCAATGAGCGTTGAGGCTCACGGAGGATATCGTTATGTTCTCACTCTCACTGATGACTTGAGTAGATATGGGTATGTCTACTTGATGAAACACAAGTCTGAGACCTTTGAAAAGTTCAAGGAATTTCAGAATGAGGTAGAGAATCAACGTGACTGAAAGATAAAGTTCTTACGATCAGATCGTGGGGGAGAATATTTAAGTCACGAATTTGGTACGCACTTAAGGAAATGTGAAATCGTTTCACAACTCACGCCACCTGGAACACCTCAGTGTAACGGTGTGTCCAAACATCGTAATCGCACTCTATTGGATATGGTGCGATCTATGATGTCACTTACCGATTTACCGCTATCATTTTGGGGATACACTCTAGAGACAGCTACATTCACTTTAAATAGGACACCGTCTAAATCCGTTGAGACGACACCGTATGAATTATGGTTTGGGAAGAAACCTAAGCTGTCGTTCCTAAAAGTTTGGGGATGCGATGCTTATGTCAAGAAACTTCAACCTGAAAAGCTCGAACCCAAGTTGGAAAAATGCGTCTTCATAGGATACCCTAAGGAAACCATTGGGTATACCTTCTACTTAAGATCCGAGGGCAAGATCTTTGTTGCCAAGAACGGGTCCTTTCTGGAGAAAGAGTTTCTCTCGAGAGAAGTAAGTGGGAGGAAAGTGGAACTTGATGAAGTACTACCTCTTGAACCGATAAGTAGCGCAGCTCAGGAAGATGTTCCTGTGGTGCCTGCACCAACAAGAGAGGAAACTAATGATGATGATCAAGGTACTTCGGATCAAGTTACTACTGAACTTCGTAGGTCCACGAGGACACGTTCCACACTAGAGTGGTATGGCAACCCTGTCTTGGAAATCATGTTGTTAGACAACGGTGAACCTTCGAACTATGAAGAAGCAATGGCGGGCCCAGATTCCAACAAATGGCTTGAATCCATGCAATCCGAGATAGGATCCATGTATGAAAACAAAGTATGGACTTTGACAGACTTGCCCGATGATCGGCGAGCGATAGAAAACAAATGGACCTTTAAGAAGAAGACGGACGCGGATGGTAATGTTACCATCTATAAAGCTCAACTTGTCACTAAGGGTTATCGACAAGTTCAAGGGATTGACTACGATGAGACATTCTCTCCCGTAGCGAAGCTGAAGTCTGTCCGAATCATGTTAGCAATTGCCGCATACTATGATTATGAGATATGGCAAATGGACGTCAAAACGGCATTCCTTAATGGTCATCTTAAGGAAGAACTGTATATGATGCAGCCGGAAGGTTTTGTCGACCCTAAGAATGCTAACAAGGTATGCAAGCTCCAGGCTCCACTATGGGCTGGTGCAAGCATCTCGGAGTTGGAACATTCGCTTTAATGAAATGATCAAAGTGTTTGGGTTTATGTAGACTTATGGAGAAGCCTGCGTTTACAAGAAAGTGAGTGGGAGCTCTGTAGCATTTCTCATATTATATGTGGATGACATACTTTTGATGGGGAATGATATAGAACTTTTGGACAGCATTAAGGCCTACTTGAATAAGTGTTTTTCAATGAAGGACCTTGGAGAAGCTGCTTACATATTAGGCATCAAGATCTATAGAGATAGATCAAGACGCCTCATAGGTCTTTCACAAAGCACATACCTTGATAAGATATTGAAGAAGTTCAATATGGATCAGTCCAAGAAGGGGTTCTTGCCTGTGTTGCAAGGTGTGAAATTGAGCTCAGCTCTGTGCCCGACCACGGCAGAAGATAGAGAAAAGATGAGTGTCGTCCCCTATGCCTCAGCCATAGGGTGTATCATGTATGCCATGACCTGTACCAAACCTGATATAAACCTTGCCGTAAGTTTGGTAGGCAGGTACCAAAGTAATCCCGGCATGGAACACTGGACAGCGGTCAAGAACATCCTAAAGTACCTGAAAAGGACTAAGGATATGTTTCTCGTATATGGAGGTAACGAAGAGCTCGTCGTAAAGGGTTACGTCGACGCTAGCTTCGACACAGATCTGGATGACTCGAAGTCACAAACCGGATACATGTATATTTTGAATGGTGGGTGTCGGTGTCAAAACCGGCGGATCTTGGGTAGGGGGTCCCGAACTGTGCGTCTAGGCGGATGGTAACAGGAGACAAGGGACACGATGTTTTACCCAGGTTCGGGCCTTCTTGATGGAGGTAAAACCCTACGTCCTGCTTGATTGATATTGATATTGTGGATGTTTACAAGAGTGGATCTACCACGAGATCAAGGAGGCTAAACCCTAGAAGCTAGCCTATGGTCTGATTGTAATGGTTGTTGTTGTTGTTGTTGTTGTGTCCTACGGACTAGAGCCATCCGGTTTATATAGACACCGGAGAGGGCTAGGGTTACATAGAGTCGGTTACAATGGTAGGAGATCTACATATCCGTATCGCCAAGCTTGCCTTCCACGCCAAGGAAAGTCCCATCCGGACATGGGACGAAGTCTTCAATCTTGTATCTTCATAGTCTTGGAGTCCGGTCGATGATGATAGTCTGACCGATGATAGTTCGGCTGATGATGGTAGTCCGGCTATCCAGACACCCCCTAGTCCAGGACTCCCTCAGTAGCCCCTGAACCAGGCTTCAATGACGATAAGTCCGGTGCATATATTGCTTGGCATTGCAAGGCGGGTTCCTCCTCCGAATGATAGAAGATGGTGAACACCAGGATAGTGTCCGGCTCTGCAAAATAAATTCCACATTCCACCGTAGAGAGAATAAAATATACACAAGTTCAATCTGCTGACGTTTTTTGCGGCATGACGTCACACCACTACCAAGCCATTACTTGAATTGTTTTTTACTCTACCGCCTCAGCGCATTTAGCGAAGCGGTTTCCTTGGCACGTCTTGTCGAAGCAGAGATCGTGTTCCCCCTTAATCCGGGATTCTCATCAATACGGACATGGTAACCCAACCGCGCCATTGATGGTGACGCTTGGGGGATAAGCGAGTTTTACCAGGCCGGTGGGGGACGCGTAGACTTCGCCCGCCCATATAAGGGATAAGGATTCACCTTTTCACCTACGCCTTCTTCCTCCTTTGCTTATCCATCTCCGCGCACTCGAGCTCCAGCGCCCAAGTCTGCACATCTCGTCTCAGCCTTCCCCAGTTATGTCCGGAGCGGGAGGCAAGTGGATGACCTCCTCCGTTATGGAGGAGCACATCGAAAGACTGCGCAGCGCCGGCTACCTGTCCGGCGACATCGCGCACCGGCTGCCCGACGAGGGGCAACTCATCCCCACCCCCAGGCCCCATGAGAGGGTCGTTTTTCTTCCCCACTTCCTCCGCGAACTGGGTTTTCCACTTCACCCCTTTGTCCGAGGGCTCATGTTCTACTACGGCCTGGATTTCCATGATCTGGCGCCGAACTTCATCCTCAACATCTCGGTGTTTATCGTCGTGTGCGAGGCCTTCCTTTGCATCCAGCCCCACTTCGGCTTGTGGCTCAAGACCTTCAATGTCAAGCCGAAGGTAGTGAAGGGCACTCAAGCGGAGTGCGGAGGTGCCATGTTGGGCAAGATGCCCAACGTCCTTTGGTTCGAAGGGGCCTTCGTGGAATCCGTCAAGGGGTGGCAATCGGGGTGGTTCTATATCACCGAGCCGCGCGACCCTAAGTGGGCGGCGACCCCCGAGTTCAGATCTGGTATCCCCATGCAGCTCACCTCCTAGAAAGAGAAGGGCTTGCTGTGGGGTAGTTCGGAGGAGCGGACGGGACTCCAAGCCTGTATCCAGAAGCTAGTGAAGAAGCTCAGGCTGGTTAATGTGGTCCAAGTCATGCTCGTCCGCCGGATTCTCCCATGCCAAGAGCGGGCATTCAATCTGTGGGAGTTCAATCCGGAACAGCACCAGGCGCTGAGCGGGCTCTTCGACACGACGTACGAAGGCGCCTGGAGGGTGCTGTTTAAGGGCGCCGAAGCCCCCGCATCCACGACTGAAGATCACGGATTTTGCTCGCATCGCAAAGCCGACGAGGTAAGTGATTCTACCCCTTTACGGGACACTTGCTTTTCATAGTTTGACTCTATGCGGGTTTTAATTTCCCCTTTTCCTTTGACAGGACTGGATGAGGAAGGCGGAGCAGATTATCTGCCGGCTCCCATGCCAGAAAACCCAGTAGACGCCCATCTAGCGAGGCTGCTGGTTCCGGCACCGCACGTGGTGCCGGAGAAGAAGGCCAAGAAGGAGGCCACGGGTGCTCGAAAGAGATCCCGTCTTCAGGTGTCTGACGACTCCGGGGCGGACTCCTCCCCCGAAAATGAGGAGGAGAAAGAGGACTCTCTCCCAGAGGAGGGAGAGAGGAAGAGGAAGGCTTCCCCAACAGGGGAGGCCGAAGGGTCCAAGAGGGAAAGGACTATTCCCCCGGACAGCTCTGCCAACATCAACGTTGGCGAGGAAGAATGGCCTTCAAGGGCCAGGCCTCCGGCGAGATCGTAAGTATCCGGATTCCTGAATGAGTTATAATTTCTTTTTCTGTGTCACATAGTGTCATTCTGATGCCGCATGCTGCCTGTAGTCCGGCCAATGATGATCTCCCCGCTTCATCGAGCGGGTCGTTGGCTCCGTCGGATGTAGACTCCATCCCGACCGCCTCCACCCCTCGCGACCCCGAGGATGCCGAGGTGGGATCCAAAGAAGGGACCCATCAGGGGGAGGCTCCGGAGGCACCACAAGGCGGCCTCCCGGACTCTGCGCCGGACTCCATATCAGAACCCGCAGTGGTTCCGGAGTCCGGCCGACGGCCCCTTCGCAATAAGGGCAAGACCGTGACGCCGGCGGCTTCCGTCCAACTGGAGGCGCCAAAAAATTTGTTGGAGGCGCTCCACAGCGCTTCCATCGAGGAAGAACACCGCACTATTATGAGTGCGGTGATTCAGAAGGTACAGCTCGCCAAGAGCGGGCTGACCGAAGCCTGCAGTAGCCTTCTATCAGACTTTGAGGTAAGAAGTTAAAAATATGCAATGTAATACCGCATAGACAGTAGCCCCTGATGCTCGGTTCGGTGTTCGGAAAGAAAAGCCGGACTGAGGATCTGAAAAAAAACAAGATATACGCAGGGTTGCTAAAAAATCATGTCAATATGGGTTGCAGGCTGTGCTGCTGACCTCTGCCGCACTGACTGCGGAGGTCGGTGCTTTGAAGCAGGAGCTCGAGCGGTCCAAGCAAGAGCTTGACCGCGCCAAGAAGCAGCTCCAGGACAAAGAAGGTGAGTAACACCACTTTGAACTTGTACCTTACAGAAAAGGATTTAGGTTGCAACAAAAAATAACAAGGATAACATGGGTACTACAGGGGCCACGAACGAGGTGGCGACCCTGAAGGAGGCCGTGTCTGCGGCCGAACGCATTGCGGCCGCGGAACGGGCAGAGCGAGAAAAGCAGGAGGCGCGGGTGGCGGTAGTTCAGCAAGAGCTCCAGGCTCTCATGGAAAAGCATAAGAGTTTGGAGCGTGACTCAAAGACTCGAGAGTCCGAGCTTGCCTCGGCTCTCGAAAGTGCCAAGACTGCCAAGGCCGATGCCCATAAGTCCCTTCAGGAGATTGAGTTGGTGAGGAAGATAGCAGCGGGTAAGGCATTTTTCATGCAAAGCAAGCATATGAATGTAAATTACGTGTTACTTACCGAATTCGGATCTCTCCAGGGGCGTTTGCAGATCTGCCTCGCAGCGTGTCTGATGCCGAGCCGAGGAGGGGAGCTCAACGGAGAAGGTCTTCTGGTCTCAGTATGCTGAGGCTGGCCATCCGGTGCCCCCTAGCGACCAGCTGAAGCAGCTGGTCGAGCTTCACAAGGTGGCCGAGCAGGCCATGAAGGGCCTCATAGTCCGGCTGTGGCCTGGAGAGGCCATGCCTGCGAGCTACTTCGGTCTCGTGCGACGGTTGGTGGATGCGTGCCCCTGGGTGGAGGTTATCAAGCGCTCCGCCTGTATTGAAGGTGCTCGTCGGGCCCTTGCCCGCGCAAAGGTGCATTGGGGCAAGCTGGATGCGGAGAAGCTAATCACTGACGTGCCACCAGCGGGCAAGGAATATCGTACGCCCGAGATGTACTATAAGACTGTCCTGAAGGGTGCCCGCAAGATTGCGAATGAGTGCCCCAGAGATGTAATTATTGAGTAAATTCGCAATGTGTTATCCTGGGCGCTGAAAAATTTGTTCAGATGCGCTAAGCAACGCTTGTTAATTTAAAATATTACCTTCTGTGCAGCCGTTTATTAAATCTGAGAGATGGCAAGTCGTCGGCTTCAGCCCCCATGCCACGAGTGCTGGGGTGTTCGGTACAAACTTGAGCACTCTTGTTCCCATTTTTGGGTCCATCTAGGGAGGCGCTCAACACAACGAACAAGGCAACTGGACTTATAGTGCTTGAACACTCTCACTTAGCCATAGAATTCTATAATTTTAAATTTCGGCGAAGCCCCTAGTATTCGGAAGGCCGAATTAGGGGCGCTATCCACGCCTTCGTCGGACATTATCCGGAACTTCGCTCGAAGCGGCGTAGGTCTTTAAGGACCCGAAAGGACCTCTCGAACAGCGACCAGTCTCTCGCCTTATGATGACAGTCAGTTTTAGCTTTCTCCACTGAGGCGTTAACCCGGCTCAACCGGGGCGCAATCGCAGTGGTTCTCCCAGTGCTACCTTAGCCGATAGAACGGAACGTAAGGTGCCAAACATGGGAGCCGGGCAAACCCAACTATTGACCCAAGACATGATTCGGAGCCGATTCATATAATGCTATAAGTTCGGGGTGCCGCACTTGTGAAAGTGTTCGGACTTTATCACACCATAATGCGGGGAACATAAGCCCCTGGTGTATTTGGCCGTACCAAAATGTACGGATGCAACATGTCGTAAATGAACATATATATATATATATAAGGTAATGCAATTATGGGCAAAAAGTTCTGCATTTTATTCGAGAAGATCTGCTATGAGTGCAGAATGATACAAATAGTGCGGAAAGCAAGGGATTGGACGAATTAAAGGCGTCTCCCTCCAGGGGTAGGCCGCGGAATGGTGCATTTAACAAATTTAATGCTCGTAATGGAGACCACCTGAGTGTTCGTCGCAGCCTTTGTCCCTCCCTGGCTGTTGCATCATGAGTTCGGCAGGTTCGCCGCCGGACAGAGTTCTATATAAAAAAGAGAGAAATAAAAGATAAAAAGAGCGACACACTTGGGAGCCCCTGGTGTGGTTGAACCGCACTCTGGGTCTGTTGTGGTTGTGCCTCTCCCCCTATGCCCATGGTATCTCCAGGGCGTAATTATGTATGTGGAGAGTTTATCTTACAATTGTGCGAGGGCTGGGGTTGAGGCCGCATTGCTACGCGTGCTCGGAACGTGCCAGGTGGTCTTGGTTGATGTTGCTCCGGGCGCGTTTGGCCGTGTCTGGTCGTTTAACGGCCGGACTCAAAAATTGCCTTAAAAGGCTGCTCTGTACTTCTGCCACGAGAGCCGCTGTATGTTACTCCGTTCGGAGGGAGCGTTCCGTATTTCCATTGACCGTGATGACTCCACGAGGGCCTGGCATCTTGAGCTTAAGGTATGCATAATGCGGCACCACGTTGAATTTTGCGAACGCGGTTCGTCCGAGCAGAGCGTGATAGCCACTGCGGAACGGGACTATGTCGAAGATTAACTCCTCGCTTCGGAAATTATCCGGGGATCCGAAGACCACTTCTAGTGTAACTGAGCCTGTACAACTGGCCTCTACACCTGGTATGACGCCTTTGAAGGTTGTCGTTGTAGGTTTAATCCTTGAAGGGTCTATGCCCATCTTGCGCACTGTATCCTGATAAAGCAGGTTCAGGCTACTGCCACCGTCCATCAGGACTCTCGTGAGGTGAAATCCATCAACGATTGGGTCTAAAACCAATGCGGCGAATCCGCCATGGCGGATACTGGTCAGATGGTCCATTCGATCGAAAGTGATCGGGCAAGAGGACCATGGGTTGAATTTTGGGGCGACTGGCTCCATCCCGTATACGTCCCTTAGTGCACGCTTCCGCTCCCTCTTGGGTATATGCGTTGCGTATATCATGTTTACCGTCCGAACTTGAGGGGGGAATCCCTTTTGTCCTCTGTTGTTCGACGACCGGGTCTCTCCCTCGTCATCGCTGTGTAGCCCCTTGTCATTGTTTTCGGCAATTAATTTGCCTGCCTGCTTGAATACCCAACAATCTCTGTTGGTGTGGTTAGCTGGCTTTTCGGGGGTTCCGTGTATTTGACAGGAGCGGTCGAGTATTCAGTCCAAATGGGACGGGCCCGTAGTTGTTCTTTTGAATGGCTTCTTCCGTTGACCGGGCTTGGAGCCTCGGAATCCGGCGTTGACTGCCGTATCCTCATTGCTGTCGCCGTTAATGCGGTGTTTGTTTTTGTTTTGACGCGACCTGCCATTGCGGTCCTTGGTATCCGGACTGCCAGCGTTTTTGCTGAGGTTGTTGCTGCGAGCGAGCCAGCTATCCACTCCCGCGCAGAAGCGGGTCATAAGTGATGTGAGGGCAGCCATGGATTTCGGCTTTTCCTGTCCTAGGTGCCGGGCCAGCCACTTGTCACGGATGTTATGTTTGAAGGCAGCGTGGGCCTCTGCATCCGGACAGTCGACGATTTGATTTTTCTTTGTTAAGAACCGTGTCCAGAATTGCGTGGCCGAATCGTCTGGCTGCTGGATTATGTGGCTTAGGTCATCTGCGTCCGGTGGTCGCACATACGTGCCCTGGAAGTTGTCTAGGAATGCGGCTTCCAGGTCATCCCAGCATCCAATTGACTCTGCGGGCAGGCTGTTAAGCCAATGCCGAGCTGGTCCTTTAAGCTTGAGCGGGAGATATTTGATCGCGTGAAGATCGTCGCCGCGGGCCATATGTATATGGAGGAGATAATCCTCAATCCAAACCGCGGGGTCTATTGTGCCATCGTAGGATTCGATATTAACGGGTTTAAACCCTTCAGGGATTTGATAATCCATTACTTCGTCAGTGAAGCATAGTGGGTGTGCGGCGCCTCTGTATTGAGCAATATCGCGACGTAGCTCGAGAGAGCATTGTCTGCTGTGTTCGGCCCGGCCGGAGTAGTTGTATCCGGCGCGACGGTATTCGTCGCGGGTCTTGGGGCGCCCACGTGATCCATAGATAGATCTGGATTGTCTTGCCTTGTCCTCCAATATATCCCGCAAGTCCGGCGCGTTCCTCCGTGGCTTCATGCTTTTTGAGCGCCGCTGGGGTACGGTTTTGGTGGAGGGCCTGCATGCCTCTCTGTCGCGGCCACGAGGTGGTCGGTCTGCCGTATTGTGCGCTGGTGATGCAGGTTTGTATGCTTCCTCCTCTAGTTGGGGGAGCAACTTGCGTTTTGGGTAACTTTTGGAGGGGCATTCGAGTTCATACTCTTCGGCCGCGAGGACCTCGGTCCATCTGTCGGCCAGTAGGTCTTGATCAGCTTGAAGCTGTTGCTACTTTTTCTTTAGGCTGTTTGCCATGGCCATTAGCCTGCGTCTGAAACGCTCTTGTTCAACGGGATCCTCAGGCACGAAGAATTCGTCGTCGTTGAGGCTTGCCTTGTTTCCGGAGGGAGTTAAGTAATTATCATCCTCGACCTCTTCGTCTGCCGCCCTCTCATGGGGGCTTGCTTCTGCCTCCTCCTATGCTGGATCGTGCTGGAGGGGGTTGTCTTCGGCACTTTCCGGGGTGTTATTCTCTCCTGTGCCGGAATCTCCATTCTTGCTGTGGCAGGATTTAGAGAGGCGCCGCTGACGTCGGCGCTTGGGCTGTTTCTTTAAGGAATCGGCCTCCGTTGCTTCTTCGCCGTCCCCATCTTTTGGGGTGTCCACCATGTATATGTCGTATGACGAGGTGGTCTTCCAGGGTCCTGTAGGCACTGGTTCTTGATAGTCTCCGGCATCGTCGTCCATACCGTCGATGTCTTCGGAGTCGTAGTCAAGTACGTTGGTTAGATCGTCGACGGTGGCTACGTAGTGGGTGGTGGGTGGGCTCTGAATTTCTTCGTCGTTCGCGTCCCAACCATCCTGGCCGTAGTTCGGCCAGGGCTCTCCAGATAGCGAGAGATGCTTCAACAAATTTAAGATATCGCCAAAGGGTGAGTGCTGAAAGATGTCCGCAGCGGTGAATTCCATGATCGGCGCCCAATCGGATTCGACTGGCAGGGGCGCAGGAGGTTCGGAGTCCGGCAGAGAGTCCGGTACCTCGGAGTCACGAGCTTTATGCGGGACAAGGTAAGTGTTCGGCTCCATCGCCGTAGAAGTTGCAGCTCCCGAGGTGGTGTCCAGCCATCCGTCCTCGATCTGAGCGGTCGGCTCCAGACCATGGGTCGGACCGGATTCGTGTGCGGCCTCCAAGGTGCTGTCCGGCGGCAGAGTTAGGTCGTGCCCATCGTGACAGGGCCGCACGCTCGGCTGTGGCTCAGATCCATCGAAGATCAAGTCCCCGCGGATATCGGCCGTGAAGTTTAGGCTTCCAAACCTGACCTGACAGCCAGGGGCGTAGCTTTCGATCTGCTCCAGATGGCCAAGTGAGTTGGCCCGCAGTGCGAAGCCGCCGAATACGAAGATCTGTCCAGGGAGAAAAGTCTCCCCTAGGACTGCGTCGTTGTCGATTGAAGAGGCCATCAAGCCTATCAGTGACGACACAGAGGAACTCTCAATGAAAGCACCAATGTCGGTGTCAAAACCGGCGGATCTCGGGTAGGGGGTCCCGAACTGTGCGTCTAGGCGGATGGTAACAGGAGACAAGGGACACGATGTTTTACCCAGGTTCGGGCCCTCTTGATGGAGGTAAAACCCTACGTCCTGCTTGATTGATATTGATATTGTGGATGTTTACAAGAGTGGATCTACCACGAGATCAAGGAGGCTAAACCCTAGAAGCTAGCCTATGGTATGATTGTAATGGTTGTTGTTGTTATTGTTGTTGTTATGTCCTACGGACTAGAACCATCCGGTTTATATAGACACCGGAGAGGGCTAGGGTTACATAGAGTCGGTTACAATGGTAGGAGATCTACATATCCGTATCGCCAAGCTTGCCTTCCACGCCAAGGAAAGTCCCATCCAGACATGGGACGAAGTCTTCAATCTTGTATCTTCATAGTCTTGGAGTCCGGTCGATGATGATAGTCCGGCCGATGATAGTTCGGCTGATGATGGTAGTCCGGCTATCCGGACACCCCCTAGTCCAGGACTCCCTCAGTGGGGCAGTAAGCTGGTGCAGTTGCAAGCAGAGCATCGTGGCGGGATCTACATGTGAAGCGGAGTACATGGCAGCCTTGGAGGCAGTGCATGAAGCTATCTGGGTGAAGGAGTTCATCACCGACCTAGGAGTCATACCCAATGCGTCGGGGCCGATCACACTCTTTTGTGACAACACTGGAGCTATTGCACTTGCCAAGGAGCCCAGGTTTCACAAGAAGACCAGGCACATCAAGCGTCGCTTCAACTCCATTCATGAAAATGTTCAAGATGGAGACATAGATATTTGTAAAGTACATACGGACCTGAATGTAGCAGATCCGTTCACTAAACCTCTCCCTAGAGCAAAACATGATCAACACCAGAACGCAATGGGTGTTCGATACATCACAATGTAACTAGATTATTGACTCTAGTGCAAGTGGGAGACTGTTGAAAATATGCCCTAGAGGCAATAATAAAATGGTTATTATTATATTTCTTTGTTCATGATAATTGTCTATTGTTCATGCTATAATTGTATTATCCGAAAATCGTAATACATGTGTGAATACATAGACCACAACAAGTCCCTAGTGAGCCTCTAGTTGACTAGCTCGTTGATCAACAGATAGTCATGGTTTCCTGACTATGGACATTGGATGTCATTGATAACGGGATCACATCATTAGGAGAATGATGTGATGGACAAGACCCAATCCTAAGCATAGCACAAAGATCGTGTAGTTCATTTCGCTAGAGCTTTTCCAAATGTCAAGTGTCATTTCCTTAGACCATGAGATTGTGCAACTCCCGGATACCGTAGGAGTGCTTTGGGTGTGCCAAACGTCACAACGTAACTGGGTGACTATAAAGGTGCACTACGGGTTGGCACTAATCGAGACTGGGATTTGTCACTCCGTATGACGGAGAGGTATCTCTGGGCCCACTTGGTAATGCATCATCAAAATGAGCTCAATGTGACCAAGTGTCTGGTCACGGGATCATGCATTACGGTACGAGTAAAGTGACTTGCCGGTAACGAGATTGAACGAGGTATTGGGATACCGACTATCGAGTCTCGGACAAGTAACGTACCGATTGACAAAGGGAATTGTATACGGGATTGATTGAATCCTCGACATCGTGGTTCATCCGATGAGATCATCGAGGAGCATGTGGGAGCCAACATGGGTATCCAAATCCCATTGTTGGTTATTGACCGGAGAGGCGTCTGGGTCATGTCTGCATGTCTCCCGAACCCGTAGGGTCTACACACTTAAGGTTCGGTGACGCTAGGGTTGTAGAGATATGAGTATGCAGTAATCTGAAAGTTGTTCGGAGTCCCGGATGAGATCCCGGACGTCACGAGGAGTTCCGGAATGGTCCGGAGGTGAAGAATTATATATAGGAAGTGCAGTTTCGGCCATTGGGAAAGTTTCGGGGGTCACCAGTATTGTACCGGGACCACCGGAAGGGTCCCGGGGGTCCACCGGGTGGGGCCACCTATCCCGGAGGGCCCCATGGGCTGAAGTGGGAGGGGAACCAGCCCCTGGTGGGCTGGTGCGCCCCCCTTGGCCCCCCTGTGCCTAGGGTTGGAAACCCTAGGGATGGGGGGCGCCTCCACTTGCCTTGGGGGGCAAGCCACCCCCTTGGCCGCCCCCCCCTTGGAGATCCCATCTCCTAGGGCCAGCGCCCCCCAGGGGGCCTATATAAGGGGGGGGAGGGAGGGCAGCCGCACCCAAGTCTCTGGCGCCTCCCTCTCCCCTGCAACACCTCTCCCTCTCGCAAGTGCTTGGCGAAGCCCTGCCGAGATCGCTGCTGCATCCACCACCACGCCGTCGTGCTGCTGGATCTTCATCAACCTCTCCTTCCCCCTTTCTGGATCAAGAAGGAGGAGACATCTTCCCAACCGTATGTGTGTTGAACGCGGAGGTGCCGTCCGTTCGGTGCTAGGATCTGCGGTGATTTGGATCACGACGAGTACGACTCCGTCAACCCCGTTCTCTTGAACGCTTCCGCACGCGATCTACAAGGGTATGTAGATGCACTCCTCTCTCTTGTTGCTAGATGGCTCCATAGATTGATCTTGGTGAAGCGTAATTTTTTTTATTTTCTGCAACGTTCCCCAACACGTCAACACAATCCGTTGGCTGAATAGGCATTGCTTCGGTTGCTGTTGGTTCATCAACTGAATCAACTCTCTTTCTTTTAAAAAATGCATCAATCTTTTTCCCCTTAAGCATCATGCCTCCGTCTCACAATCTCACTGTAAAGGACATTTTCTATTCAATACAAAATGCAATTGAATAAATCCATGACCAGATGACCTAATTAGAATTTTCCTCAACTAAGGTGAAATAAACTTCAAAATCAAAATAATTTGAACTTTCTATAATTTCTAGAGGGGAAAGATAGAGAGAGATCCAACAATTTACAGAGCACTGTTGACAGGGTCCAAATAACCAGTACAGAGCAGTGTTGACAAAGTAGCTAGCTAGCTTGCTAGAATGCCCAGATTGGAGAGATTGATTAGAAGACTAGGCAACGTAAAGGAGAAAAGGCAAGATCTAGCAAGGGCAGCTGCTCATCGGCTCACCGAGGCACTACAGGGCGCCGATGTTGCCTGATGTTCTCCGCAGCAGAGGCCGGATTGGAGCGGCTAGCCGGCCACCCGCAAACGGCCAGCGGTCACCCCCATGCGGCCATACCGGCAAACCACATCGGCCGCCTGCCGGACGCCGGTGCCCCACCCCCACGCTCAGGTTGTCATGCGTCCACGGACGCAGACGGTAGGTCAAAGGGGAAATCAATTTGGTCGCTGGCTAAATTCATTCGTCTCTAGGCAAAGACAACAGTTGATAAATGGATCTTCTGCTCGTGGGCTGTGTGTAATACATAGGGGTAGTAAAAAAATTCGTTTTCGCTGGGGGGCGATGGCCCAGGTTCGCCCCCACCGAGCTCTGCCATTGGGCTGGTGTGTGGGCATTCATCCAGTCGCCCACACGTCCATTTCACCACATGGAGGGGCCGGTGTGTGGGCAGCAGTTCGCCCACACGCCAGTTTTCACTCATGCATAAGGGCTGGTGTGTGGGCATTTGCCATCTCACCCACACGCCCGTCTCCTCTCCCACACCCAAGCTGCCAGTTGCCATGTGTATTGCAGTGTACATGGTAACTGCCCTAGTGTGCTTGTAAGCAGATGGCAACTCTCTCTTTATCTGAACATGTCAGTTGCCATGTGTTTTGCAGGGTACACAACAACTGCCCTAGTGTGCTTGTTGTTGGGATCTATGGTAGGGAGCGTCAATTGCAAATTAAAATTTCCTACACGCAGAACAACATGAACATGCTACGGGAGATGGATCACAAATCGTTACTACTAGACGCGCAGTGCCGTGCAGCGGAAGTAGAGTTGACGCAACGCGTCCGCGCGGATCGTCTCCTCCTCGTCCGATCTCCCTCGAATAGCTGGTCGTCAGATCCCACGTACAAGTTCGCTGGAGCAGCGCAAGTGCACCGCCTCTAATGGTATCCGCGCGTGCAGGACGAACACCGTGTGGCGGACTGCTAGGTCCGATCACACAGTCGGCGGCGAGTGGAGGTGGCTATTCGCAACACATGCAAACCCTAGTGACAGCGCCGAAGCGATCAATCGAATGAGTGAGCTGCACCTCCACTTTATATAGGCGTCCGTCGCAGGCTCAACACTTCGGCCTTGCACGGACCCTAAAGCCCAAAGTCTACTCGGTCGTGTTCCAAGTCCAGCTCGGATCACATCCGACCAGTGTCCTCCGAACCGACCTCGTGGGTTCCTTCCCTTAAGCGCGCGACCCCTTAGGTTCAAGTCGGCTTGGTCGCAGTTCGGATCACCTCCGACCTGCACAGTTGGTAGCGGCCTCTAGCAAGGTGTGCCGACCACCAAGTTGACTATGAAGCTGGTTAGGCGAACCTGTACAAGGTGTCACACTTATGTTCCCTTTACCTCACGATATATGTTGTCGGGCTCAAGGCGAGACTGTCATCCTTGTGCTAGCCCGACCTCTTTCTCGTTTCCAGTGACGCCGATCACAATCCGGATTATCTCATAATCCTTGTCGCATGGCCATGCTTCTCTTGGTCGGATCACACGAGGGGCCCAGAGTATATCTCTCCTGATCGGAGGGGCAAATCCCATCTTGCTCGACCACGTCTCACAACATGGGTCTGGACAAGCCTGAAACCTACCTTTGTAACTACCTAGTCATGGAGTAGCGTTTGGTCGGCCCAAAGCAAGTCTGTCACCATCCCGAGTACATGCGTCAGCTCAGGTCTTCGAACATAGAACGTATGTTGTACTAGAGACTCACAGATGACATATCGCTGCGTCTCATAGTTGGGTCTGTCCGACTCAGACCTTATCTCGACTCGGATTCGACTATGTCGAATCCGACTAGATCCTTCCGAGTCCATATTATTCGGTTAGCATCCAATGCTCCATGGCTAGTTCTACGTCTTGACCTTACGTTGGTTTTTCCCTTGAAGAGGAAAGGGTGATGTAGCAAAGTAGCATAAGTATTTCCCTCAGTTTTTGAGAACCAAGGTATCAATCCAGTAGGAGGCTCCTCAAAAGTCCCAAGCACCTACACAAACAAACAAGAACCTCGCAACCAACGCGATAAAGGGGTTGTCAATCCCTTCACGGTAACTTGCAAAAGTGAGATCTGATAAAGATAATATGATAAGATAAATATTTTTGGTATTTTTATGATATAGATTGGAAAATAAAAGATGCAAATAAAAGTAGATGGAAAACTTATATGATAAAAGATAGACCCGGGGGCCATAGGTTTCACTAGTGGCTTCTCTCAAGATAGGATAAGTATTATGGTGGGTGAACAAATTACTGTCGAGCAATTGATAGAAAAGCGCATAGTTATGAGATTATCTAGGCATGATCATGTATATAGGCATCACGTCCGTGACAAGTAGATCAAAACGATTCTACATCTACTACTATTACTCCACACATCGACCGACTCCTGCCTGCATCTAGAGTATTAAGCTCATGAAGAACAGAGTAACGCATTAAGAAAGATGACATGATGTAGAGGGATAAACTCATGCAATATGATATAAACCCCATCTTTTTATCCTCGATGGCAACAATACAATACATGCCTTGCTGCCCCTGCTGTTACTAGGAAAGGACACCGCAAGATTGAACCCAAAGCTAAGCACTTCTCCCATTGCAAGAAATATCAATCTAGTAGGCCAAACCAAACTGATAATTCGAAGAGACTTGCAAAGAGAACATAATCACACATAAAAGAATTCAGAGGAGATTCAAATATTTCTCATACATAAACTTGATCATAAACCCACAATTCATCGGATCTCGACAAACACACCACAAAAAGAATTACATCGAATAGATCTCCAAGAAGATCGCGGAGAATTTTGTATTGAGATTCAAAGAGAGAGAAGAAGCCATCAAGCTAATAACTATGGACCCGAAGGTCTGTGGTAAACTACTCACAACTCATCGGAGAGGCCTTGGAGATGATGTAGAGGCCCTCCATGGTCGATACCCCCTCCGGCGGAGCGCCGGCGAAGGCTCCAACATGGGATCTCGTGGATACAGAAGGTTGCGGTAGTGGAAATAGTTTTTCGTGGTGCTCCTGGATGTTTTCGGGGTACGTGGGTATATGTAGGAGGAAGAAGTACGTCTGTGGAGAAACGAGGGGCCCACGAGGGTGGGAGGCGCGCCCACCCCCAGGGGGCACGCTGGCACCCTCGTGGCCGCCTCATTCGTTGCTTGATGTCCACTCCAAGTCTCCTGGATTGCGTTTTCTCCAAAAAGATCACTGAGGGAGTCCTAGATTGGGGGGGTATCCGGACAGCCGGACTGTATACATCGTCCGGACTACTGAAGTGTGAAGATACAAGACTTGAGACTTCGGCCCGTGTCCGGATGGGACTCTCCTTTGCGTGGAAGGCAAGCTTGGCGATCCGGATATTGTGTTTCCTTCCTTGTAACCGACTCCATGTAAACCCTAGCCCTCTCCAGTGTCTATATAAACCAGAGAGGTTGGTCCTTAGAAGGCCGATCACAATTACAATCATACCATCATAGGCTAGCTCTTAGGGTTTAGCCTCTACGATCTCGCGGTAGATCTACTCTTGTACTACTCATATCTTCAATACTAATCAAGCAGGAAGTAGGGTTTTACCTCCATCGAGAGGGCCCGAACCTGGGTAAACATTATGTCCCTTGGTTCCTGTTACCATCAGCCTAAGACGCACAGATCGGGACCCCCTACCCGAGATCCGCCGGTTCTGACACCGAAATTGGTGCTTTCATTGAGAGTTCCTCTGTGTTGTCGCTGCAGGGCTTGATGGCGCCTTCAACCGTCAACAACACGATCCGGGGGAGACTTTTCTCCCTGGACAGATCTTCATGTTCGACGGCTTCGCACTGCGGGCCAATTCGCTTGGCCATCTGGAGCAGATCGATAGCTACGCCCCCGGCCACCAGGTCAGGTTCGGAAACTTGAACTACACATCGGATATTCACGGAGACTTGATCTTCGACGGATTTAGGCCTGCGCCAGGAGCACCGAACAGTCACGACGAGCACGGTTTAGACCTGTTGTTGGACGAAGCTCGGGATATCACCCCTGCAATAGCCTCGAATCTAAATCCGGAACAGGTTGCGTTGCCTAAGGGCGGAGGGGTGGACCCCACCCCGCAGGCCGCACACTCATCGGCGGTGGATTCAAACACATGTCTCATCGCTGTGGGAGCCTGTAACCCCGGGGCTCCCGGACTCGTATCCGGTTGTTGGTTCCGGTCCGCACACCCTCGAGCCAGCCGAGCCAGGTTGGGCTCCAGTAATGTAGTTTACCATTGCGGACATCTTCCAGCACTCACCCTTTGGCGACATGCTGAACTCATTAAAGTCTCTCTCTTTGTCAGGAGGCTCTGGGCCGAACTATGTCCGGCTTGAGTGGGAAGCAGGCGACGAAGGAATTCGCTGCCCACCCACCACCCACTTCATTGTCACGGTCGATGATTTAACCGACGTGCTTGACTTCGACTCTGAAGACATCGACGGTATGGACGACGATGCAGGAGAATTACTGGAGCCACCACTCACAGGGCGGTGGACGGACACCTCCTCATATGATATATACATGGTGGACACTCAGAAGGAAACCAATGGCAACAAGGCAACGGAGGATAACCCCTCAGGGAGAAAAGCAAAGCATGGGCGTCGTCGGCGCCGCTCCAAGCCCCGCCACAGCAATACCGGCCCCGAAGAGGAAAGCAATCCGGATGGTGCCGAAGAGGAATACAACCCTGACCAGCCCGCCTTCGGGCTGGCCGAACAGGAGGATGATTAGGTCAGCTCAGACGAACAGATGACTGACGGATACCCGAAGGAGGACAACTATATGCCCCCCTTTGAAGACGAGATTAGCCTCGGCGACGACAAGTTCGGCGTGCCTGAGGATCCCGTGGAGCAGGAGCGCTTCAAGCGCCGGCTTATTGCCACTGCGAGGAGCCTAAATAAGAAGCAGCAACAACTCCAGGCTGATCAAGACTTGCTCATAGATAGATGGACTGAAGTCCTAGCAGACGAGGAATATGGACTCGAGCGCCAAACGGCTGACCGGCCACCCCGTGGCCGAGATAAAACGAGATATCAGCCCGAATACCAGCCCGTACCCCCACGCCAATACACTACGGCCCGAAGCAACAGGAAAGACCTGCAAGATATTCTGGAAAACAAAGCAGGACAGCCAAGATCGATCTACGGATCGCGGGGGCGCGCCCCAGCGCACGACGATGACCATCACGCCGGATACATCATCAACAAGTCCGGCCGGGCCGAACACAGCAACCTAGACCAATTCGAACTGCGTAGCCACATAGCTCAGCACAGAGGCGCCGCACACCCCCTCTGCTTCACTGATGAAGTGATGGATCATGAATTCCTAGAAGGGTTCAAACCCGTAAACATCGACTCATACGATGGCACAACAGACTCCATAGTATGGATTGAAGATTTCCTTCTCCACATTCACATGGCCCGCGGAGATGATATACACGCCATCAAGTATCTTCCCCTTAAGCTCAAAGGACTAGCCCGGCACGGGCTAAACAGCCTGCCAGCAAATTCCATTGGCAGTTGGGAAAACCTGGAAGACGCATTCCTCGACAACTTCCAGGGCACATATGTGCAACCACCGGACACTGATGACCTGAGCCACATTACTCAACAGCCCGGAGAGTCAGCCAGGAAATTCTGGAGTCGGTTCCTAACTAAAAAGAACCAAATAGTTGACTGTCCGGACGCCGAAGCCCTGGCGGCTTTTAAGCATAATATACGTGACGAGTGGCTTGCTCGACACCTCGGCCAGGAAAAACCCAAGTCCATGGCAGCTCTCACAACACTAATGACCCGCTTTTGTGTGGGCGAGGACAGCTGGTTGGCTCGCTGCGGCAGCACGCCGCATTCCGGCACTTCGGATGTCCACGACAATAACGACAAGCAACGACGCAACAGACATAAGCGACGGAACAACGGCGACAACACTGAAGACACGGCGGTAAACGCCAGATTCAGCGGATCCAAGTCCGGTCAGCGGAAGAAGCCGTTCAAAAGAAACAATCAGGGACCGTCCAGTCTAGACCGTATACTGGAGCGCTTGTGCCAAATTCATGGCACCCCGGACAAGCCAGCCAACCACACCAACGGAGACTGCTGGGTATTCAAACAGGCCGGCAAAATAAACACCGAAAACAAGGACAAGGGGCTGCACAGCGACGATGACGAGGAGCCCCGGCGTCCGAACACGGGGGGGGGGGGCAGAAGAAATTTCCCCCCAGGTGAAAACGGTCAACATGATCTACGCCACTCACATCCCCAAGCGGGAACGGAAGCGGGCACTACGGGACGTCTACGCGATGGAGCCAGTCGCCCCCAAGTTCAACCCATGGTCAGCTTGTCCGATCACCTTTGATTGTAGGGATCATCCTACTAGCATCCGTCACGGCGGCTCAGCCGCATTGGTCTTAGACCCAATCATCACGGATTTCACCTCACGCGAGTCCTTATGGATGGCGGTAGCAGCCTGAACCTGCTTTATCAGGACACAGTGCACAAAATGGGCATCGACCCCTCAAGGATCAAGCCCACCAAAACCACCTTTAAAGGTGTAATTCCTGGAGTAGAGGCCCACTGTACGGGCTCCATAACATTGGAAGTGGTCTTCGGATCTCCGGACAACTTCCGAAGCGAAGAGTTAATCTTCGACATCGTCCCTTTCCGTAGTGGTTACCACGCACTGCTCGGACGAACCGCATTCACTAGATTCAATGCGGTACCACATTATGCATACCTCAAGCTCAAGATGCTAGGCCCGTGCGGGGTCATAACAGTCAACGGAAACATGGACCGCTCTCTTCGTACAGAAGAGCATACTGCAGCCCTCGCGGCAGAAGTACAATGCGGTCTCCTCCGGCAAACCACCAATCCGGCGATGACAACCTCAAGCACCGTCAAGCGAGTCCGGAGCACCCCGCAGCAGGATCATCAGGCACGCCAAGAGCGCGATTAGCAGTCCGGCCTCCACTCAAACCCCATTAAAGCAGCATTCGTGCCACGCGTACACAATTATGCACTCAAAATACCATGGGCACAGGCGGAGGCGCATCAGTGACTCAGTCAACAGTGCGGTATCACCGCAACATACCTTCATAATCTTTCCCTTTTACCTTTCAAGACATTGCTTTAGTGCAGCCTCTTCAGAAGGGCCGGATCGCTGGACTTACATGGGAGAGAAAACCAAGGAGGCAATAGGCTTTGCGCACAGAAGGACACACCCAGGTGGAATCTATTTACGATCATTATACCTGTTTTATCTATCTTTATGTGACCTGCCCCTGGATAGGACATGTCAAATGGTCCTATTTATCTCTGCTTAATGGATCCATTGTAAACATACGCTTAAACATATTATTCATCAATGAGAGATCACATGTAGCGTCAGCTTATCAGTCTTATTTGAGAATTTGTTTCTCACAAATGTTAATTAGATATTGCATCCGTACACCTTGGTACGTTCAGTCTGCCAGGGGCTTCCTATGGCGCCCCATAATATGGCAATACAAGTCCGAACACTTTCAACACTGCGGCACCCCGAACTTATAGCACTATATGCATCAGCTCCGAATCATGTCTTGGGTCTACAGTTGGGTTAGCCCGGCTCCCTTGTTTTGGTACCTTACGTTCCGTTATATCGGCTAAGGTAGCGCAGGGAGAATTACTGCGATTGTGTCCCGGTTCTTCCGGACGAGCACCTCAGTTGAGAAAGCCAAAAACTGACCGGCATGATGTGGCGAGAGCTGGTCGCTGTTCGAGAGGTCTTAAAATCCTTAAAGATTTTTCCGCTTTAGGCGACAAATCGTCTTCGTCCGACCTAGGCGTATATAGCGCCCCAATTCAGCCTTCCAGATTCTAGGGGCTTCGCCGAAATTTAAAATTGTAGACTTCTATGGCTAAGTGAAAGTTATAAAGCCGCATAGTCTGATTGCCTTGTTCGCTGCGCCTGACACCTCCTTAAGGGACCAAACATTTGGATAAAGAGTGTCCGGGTTTTCCACAAACACCCGAGTACTAGTCACATGGGGGCGGAAGCCGACGACTGGCCTACCTTCAGAATTTTATAAACATCCGCATAGAAGGTAATATTTTAAACAACAAAAGCGCTACATAGCGCAAGTAACTTCGTCTTTAAATTACAAACATGACAGAAGTGAATTCATTCTAAAATGGTGTCCTTGGTACATTCATCGGCCACGAGACGAGCGCCCTTCATAACGCCATCATAATATTTCTCCGGATAGCGAGGCGCCTTGCCCTTCGGCGGCCCGTCCTTCACCAGCTTCTCCGCATCTAGCTTGCCCCAATGCACCTTTGCGCCGGCAAAGGCCCGGCGGGCACCTTCAATGCAAACGGACCGCTTCATTACTTCGAGCCGCGGACAGGCATTCACCATCCGCTTGATCAGTCCGAAGTAGCTAGCCGGCAGGGGCTCACCAGGCCACATCCGGACTATGAAATCTTTCATAGCCACTTCGGCCGCCCTGTGGAGTTCGACCAACTGCTTCAGTTGGTCACTCAAAGGCATTGGATGTTCGGCTCCAGCATACTAGGACCAGAACAGCTTCTCTGTTGAGCTCCCCTCCTGGGCACGATAGAACTCCGCGGCATCTAATACGCTGTGTGGCAGATCTGTGAATGCCCCTAGAGAGCTCCGAACTTGGGTAAGTAAAAGAAACGCCTCCTCCACATGTTTGCTTTGCATAAAGAATTTCTTACCCACCGCTATCTTTTTGGCCTCCTGGACCTCCTGCTGTGCCTTCTCGGCTTCGGCCTTGGCGTCTTTTATACTAGCAAGGGCCTTCGCAAGCTCGGCCTCTTTCGCCTTAAGCTCATGCTCCACGGACTCAAACTTTTTGCTGAGCTCCTGGAGCTCTTGTTGTACCTCGCCGACTCTGGCATCTTGCTTCTCGCGCTCTGTGCGTTCCAAGGCCGCCTTGTCTTCGGCCTCGGACAGCGCTTTCCTTAGAGAGGCCACTTCGGTGGTGGCCCCTGTTACAAAATCACGACGCTTCGTCGTTAGAATAACCAATTTTATATACCCTTCATTATGTGAGAGCGGGGAATCACTCACCTTTGCTCTCTTCGAGCTGCCTCTTCGTGAGGTCGAGCTCTCCCTGCGCCTGCTCCAGATCCCGTTTTAGTCCGGCGATCTCGGCTGCGCGGACAACAGCGGCAAGCAGCACAGCCTGCTTATTCACATTCATAGTTATTATTAGACTCCTACAGATTATAAGTGACCCTCCATTTGGTTTTTATTTCTGAACACCAAACAGAGTATCAGGGGCTACTACCTATCGGGTGGCAATTTCACACATTTTTATTACTTACCTCAAAGCCTGTCAGGAGGCTGGTGCAAGCTTCGGTTAGTCCGCTCTTGGCGGATGAAACCTTCTGAATCACCGCACTCATAAGAGTACGGTGCTCTTCATCCATGGAAGCGCCGCGAAGCACTTCCAGCAGACAATCCGGCGCCTCGGGTGCAACAGAAGTCCTTGACGCAGACGGCTCGCCCTCCCTAACGAGGGGCTGCCTGCCTGAGTCCGGAACCATTGGAGGTTCCGAAACAGTGTTCGGCTGAGAGGCCGGCCTACTGTGGCTCTCATCGACACGATCCGCGGGGATCTTGAACCCCGCGTGTCCGACATCTGGAATTCCGCCTTGGGGCATTTCCAGAGTCACCTCCCCCCGCTCTGGGAGCCTTCGGGACAACACCTCTGTGTCATCCGCGGGTTGAGGAGTAGTGGCGCGTCGGGAGCGTGTTCATCTCTGAATCGCTCAAGGATCCATCCGAAGAGGATACTTCGGGATGAACCCTGGCCGGACTGCATATATGTTCGGCGTTATAAAAAGACTGTGAAGTAAAGTCATAAAAGAGTGCGGATACTTACGATCGTGCTAGGGGCTTCCCCCTGGGCAGCCACCCCTCGTCGCTATGGGCGGCCGTGGCGGAGTAGTCCGGAAGGGACACCTTTCCCTTCTTGGACGACCCAGCTCCCCCCTCCGGGGCGGCTTTCCTCCTTTTCTCTACCCCAGTGCGGGGAGGTAGAGTTTCTTCCTGCTTCCCCCCGCCTCCGCGGGAGGAACCTATCTCGTCGTCATCAGACGACATGGGTATGACGGCCTTGTGCCGAGGGCCTTTCCCGGCCCCCTGGTCCGCCTTCTCGGGCCCCTCACCCTCTCCGGGTGGGGTGGTCCCTTCTTATTCTTCCTCCCCTTGGGGGAGAGTGTGCCTCGTCGTCTTCGGACGAGGCTTCCGGCGCAACCTTACGCCGCAGAACCCTTCGGATCCCCGGGGCCTTCTTTTCAGCCTTCTTCTCCGGCACCTTGTTAGGCGCCGGGACCAGCATCTCCGTCACAAGAGCATCAGTTGGGCCTTCTGGCAGCAGGGCCGGACAGTCAATCTGCTCCGCTGTCTCCACATAATCCTGAACAAATATGCATAATTACTTAAAACTCCCCCATGAATATATTGGGAAGAACTGAATCCGGTGGTAGCCTAAAAACTCACCTGACTAGGAGGCCGCGCGGCGTGGAGCCCACGGTCCTCGGATGTGGGAGGAGGTACTTTGGAGGCCTTGAACAACGCCTTACATGCGTCTTTGTGCTTCATGCCGTAGAGCCTCTGAAGCGTCTGGTGTTCGGCCGGGACGAACTCCCACAGATTGAATGCCCGCCTTTGGCACGGCAGAATTCGGCGAACGAGCATGACCTGGATCATGTTGACAAGCTTGCTGTTCTTGTCCTTCATGCTCTTGATGCAGGTTTGGAGTCCTGTCAGCTCTGTAGATTCGCCCCAGGACAGGCCCTTCTTTTCCCAGGAGGTGAGCCGCATGGGGGTTTCGGATCGGAACTCGAGGGCCGCCGCCCAGTTGGCATCGCGCGGCTCGGTGATGTAGGACCACCCCGACTGCCACCCCTTCGCGGTTTCCGCAAAGGAGCCGTCAAGCCAGGTGACGTTAGGCATCTTGCCCACCATGGCCCCGCCGCACTCCGCCTGCTGGCTGCTCACAATCTTCGGCTTCACGCAGAAGATTTGCAGCGACAAGCCAAAATGAGGCCTGATGCGGAGGAAGGCCTCACATACGACGATGAACGCCGAGATGTTGAGGATGAAGTTCGGGGCTAGATCATGGAAATCTAGCCCGTAGTAGAACATGAGCCCGCGGACGAAGGGGTGAAGTGGAAACCCTAGTCCACGGACGAAGTGGGCGAGAAACATGACTCTCTCGTGGGTTCCTGGGGTTGGAATGACCTACCCGTCGTTCGGTAGCCGGTGTGCTATGTCTGCGACCAAGTATCCGGCCGCCCGAAGATTTGCGATATCCTTCTCCTTCACGGTGGAAGCCACCCACTTGCCTCCTGCTCTGGACATATTTAGCTGTGCGGAGAAGACTTGGGCTAGGGCGCTGGAGCTCGAGGGGGCAAGAGTGGGCAAAGGAGGAAGAAGGCGTGGGTAAAAATGGGGAACTCTTATCCCTTTATAGAGGCAACGGAAGCGGTGCGCCTCCCCACTTGCCCATTGGGAATCGCTCACCTCCCAAGCGCCACGATTGATGGCATGGTGGGATTACCCATACCCGTATTGATGAGAATCCCGTGATAAGGGGGCACGATCTCTGCTTTGACAAGATGTGTCAAGGAAACCGCCTCGCAATATGCGTTGTGGCTGGTTGTAGGGAAACAGTTCAAATAATAACCCGACCTTAATGACATGTCATGCTGTCTAAAAAGTTGTCAGCAAATTGCATTTGTGAAATATCGTTCTCTCTCTATAGCGGTATGTGAAGATCATTTTGTGGATCCGGACACGGTCTACATGTTCGATAATTACTTTGGAGTATTCGGAGAAGGAACCCGCCTTGCAATGTCGAAGACAAGACTGCGTGCCAGACTCATCATCATTGAAGCCTGGTTCAGGGGCTACTGAGGCAGTCCTGGATTAGGGGGTATCCGGACAGCCAGACTGTATACATCGTCTGGACTATTGAAGCGTGAAGATACAGGACTCGAGACTTCGGCCCGTGTCCAGATGGGACTCTCCTTTGCGTGGAAGGCAAGCTTGGCGATCCGGATATTGTGTTTCCTTCCTTGTAACCGACTCCATGTAAACCCTAGCCCTCTCCAGTGTCTATATAAACCAGAGAGGTTGGTCCTTAGAAGACCGATCACAATTATAATCATACCATCATAGGCTAGCTCTTAGGGTTTAGCCTCTACGATCTCGTGGTAGATCTACTCTTGTACAACTCATATCTTCAATATTAATCTAGTAGGAAGTAGGGTTTTACCTCCATCGAGAGGGCCCGAACCTGGGTAAACATTGTGTCCCTCGCTTCCTATTACCATCAGCCTAAGACGCACAGATCAGGACCCCCTACCCGAGATCCACCAGTTTTGACACCGACAATCGCTCCCGAAGGTTTGATTCCGTTTGGACTCTGTTTGATATTCCTTTCCTTCGAAACACTGAAATTGGCAAAAAAAATACAGCAATTCGGGCTGGGCCTCCGGTTAGTAGGTTAGTACTAAAAATGATATAAAAGTGTAGAGTAAAGCCCATAAACATCCAAAACGGGTAATATAATAGCATGGACCAATCAAAAATTATAGATATGTTGGAGACGTATCAAGCATCCCCAAGCTTAATTCCTGCTCGTCCTCGAGTAGGTAAATGATAAAATGTGGAATGCTACCTAGCATAATTCTCAATGTAATTTTCTTTATTGTGGCATGATTGTTCAGATCCAAATGATTCAAGATAAAATCTTATAAAACGTAAAAATAGTAATACTTGAAGCATACTAACAAATAATCATGTCTTATCAAAATAGCATAGCCAACGAAAGCTTATCACTACAAAATCATATAGTTAGGCCATGCTTCATTTTCATCACACAAAATACTCCCGTCATGCACAACCCCGGTTTCAGCCAAGCAATTGGTTCATACTTTTTAACGAGCTTCAGCTTTTTCAACTCTTACGCAATACATGAGCGCAAGCCATGGACATAACACTATATGTGGTATATGGTGGTGGTTGTGAAGACAAAAAGGGAGAAGATAGTCTCACATCAACTAGGCATATCAACGGGCTATCGAGATGCCCATTAATAGATATCAATGTGAGTGAGTAGGGATTGCCATGCAACGGATGCACTAGAGCTATAAATGTATGAAAGCTCAACAAAAGAAACTAAGTGGGTGTGCATCCAACTTGCTTGCTCATGAATACCTAGGGCATTTTGAGGAAGCCCATCATTGGAATATACAAGCCAAGTTCTACAATAAAAAATTCCCACTAGTATATGAAAGTGACAATATAGGAGACTCTCTATCATGAAGATCATGGTGCTATTTTGAAGCACAAGTGTGGAAAAGAGATAGTAGCATTGTCCCTTCTCTCTTTTCTCTCATTTTTATTATTTGGTGGGCCTCTTTGGCCTCTTTTTTTATATGGGCTTCTGTGGCCTCTTTTATTTTTATAAAGTCTGAAGTCTCATCCCGACTAGTGGGGGAATCATAGTCTTCATCATCCTTTCCTCACTTGGGACAATGCTCTAAGAATGAAGATCATCACACTTTCATTGATTTACAACTCAAGAATTACAACTCAATACTTGGAACAAAATATGACTCTATGTGAATGCCTCCGGCGGTGTACCGGGATATGCAATGAATCAAGAGTGACATGTATGAAAAATTATGAACGTGGCCTTGCCACAAATACGATGTCAACTATGTGATTATGCAAAGAGCAATATGACAATGATGGAGCATGTCATAATAAATGGAATGGTGGAAAGTTGCATGGCAATATATCTCGGAATGAATATGGAAATGCCATAATAGGTAGGTATGGTGGCTGTTTTGAGGAAGGTAAATAATGGGTGCATGATACCGGCGAAGGTTGTGCAGCATAATAAAGGCTAGCAAAGTGGAAGGGTGAGTGTGCGTATATCCATGGACTCACATTAGTCATAAAGAACTCATATACTTATTGCAAAAGTCTACTTGCCCTCGAAGCAAAGTACTACTACGCATGCTCCTAGAGGAAGGGTTGGTAGGAGTTAACCATTGTGCGATCCCGACCTCCACTCATAAGGAAGACAACAATTAAAAGAGCACCCCATGCAACAAATTTGTGACATAACTTTTACCATACGTGCATGCTACGGGACTTGCCAACTTCAACACAAGTATTTCACAATTTCATAATTACCTAACTAGCATGACTCTAACATTACCACCTTTATATCTCAAAACAATTATCAAGCATCAAATTGATCATAGTGTTTAATGCACTTTCTATGATAGTTTTTATTATACCCAACTTGGATGCTCATCATTCTAGGACCAAATTTATAACCATAGCAAATACCATGCTGTTCTAAAATACTCTCGAAATGATATAAGTGACGCATGAGAGAGCAACAATTTCTTCAAAATAAAGCCACCTTCGTGCTCTAGAAAATGTAAGTGAAGCACATAGAGCAAAACTATCTAGCTCAAAAGATATAAGTGAAGCATATAGAGTATTCTAATAAATTCTTAATCATGTGGGTTTATCCCAAAAGGTGTGTACAGCAAGGATGATTGTGGAAATCTAAAAAGCAAAGACTCATATCATACATGATGCTCCAAGCAAAACACATATCATGTGGTGAATAAAAATATAGCTCCAAGTAAAGTTACCGATAGACGAAGACGAAAGAGGGGATGCCTTCCGAGGCATCCCCAAGCTTAGGCTTTTGGTTATCCTTGAATATCTTGGGGTTCCATGGGCATCCCCAAGCTTAGGCTCTTGCCACTCCTTATTCCATAGTCCATCAAATCTTTACCCAAAACATGAATACTTCACAACACAAAACTCAACAGGAAATCTCATAAGCTCCGTTAGTGCAAGAAAGAAAAACCACCACATAAGGTACTGTAATGAACTCATTCTTTATTTATATTGGTGTTAAACCTACTGTATTCCAACTTCTCTATGGTTCATACCCCCCCCCACCCGATACTAGCCATAGATGCATCAAAATAAGCAAACAACACACACTAAACAGAATCTGTCAAAAACAGAACAGTGTGTCGCAATCTGTAACTTTCGAATACTTCTGGAACTCTAAAGCTCCTACCAAAATAGGAAGTCCTGGGCAATTTTTCTATTGATCTACAGCAAAAAGAATCAACGCGCACGTTTCTGTGAATTACTAAAATTATTTTCGTGCGCGCAAAGTTTCTGTTTTTCAGCAGAATCAAATTAACTATCACCGTAGGTTATCCTATAGGTTCTACTTGGCACAAACACTAATTAAAACATAAAAACACATCTAAATAGAAGCTAGATGAAATATTTATTACTAAACAGAAGCAAAAAGCAAAAAAATAATCAAATTGGGTGTCCTCCCAACTAGCGCTATTGTTTAACGCCCCTAGCTAGGCATAAAAGCGAGAATAGATCTACGTATTGCCATCTTTGGTATTCAATTCATAAGTAGCTCGCATGATAGATTTATAAGGCAATTTAACTTCCTTTCTTGGAAAGTGTTCCATGCCTTTCCTTAATGTAAATTGGAATCTAATATTCCCTTCCTTCATATCAATAATTGCACCAATCGTTCTAAGGAAAGGTCTACCAAGAATAATATGACATGAAAGATTGCAATCTATATCGAGAATGATAAAATCTACAGGCACATAATTCCTATTTGTAATAATAAGAACATCATTTATCCTTCCCATAGGTTTCTTAATGGTAGAATCCGCAAGGTGCAAGTTTAAAGAGCAATCATCAAATTCATGGAAAGCTAGCACATCACATAAAGTTTTCGGAATCGTGGAAACACTAGCACCCAAATCACACAAAGCATAGCACTCATGATCTTTAATTTTAATCTTTATAGTAGGTTCCCACTCATCATAAAGTTTCTAAGTATAGAAATTTCCAAATTAAGTTTTTTCTCATAAGATTGCATCAAGGCATCAACAATATGTTTGGTAAAAGCTTTATTTTGACTATAAGCATGAGGAGAATTTAACACGGATTGCAACAAGGAAATACAATCTATTAAAAAACAAATATCATAATTAAATTCCTTGAAATCCATAATAGCCGGTTCAATGCTATTTAAAGTCTTGACCTGTCCAATCCCACTTTTACCAAATTTAGCATCAAGATCTAAAAACTCCGAATTATTGGGACGCCTTTTAACTAAAGTTGACTAATCTCCAGTCCCATCATTATCAAGATTCATATTGCAAAACAAGGATTCAATAGGGGATACATCAATAACTTTTAGATCTTCATCATTATTTTCTCCTAACCCTTCTGGTTTGGTAGCCATCTTATAGACCAAGGTGGCTTGCTTATCAGAAATTTGGGCTATTGATTTTTCAAGACGAGCAATCTGAGAGTTCAAACAATAAAATTCTATAGACATATCATCAAGCTCTTTGTTCATATACTCCATAAAGCTTTTTTGTTCTTTAAGTTCTTTTCTAAAGAAACTATTATCCTCAAATTGTAAAGTCATAAAACTTCTAATGTTCAATTCAATCTCTTCCAACCTTCTAAGATGAAGGTCGGTGTTCTTAGGCAAAGCCCTAAGGGCAAACAGGCACACAAGAAGACAAGCGAAAGAGAGGAGAACGGAAAAGAGAGGGCGAATACAACGGCATGGGTGAAGTGGGGGAGAGGAAAACGAGAGGCAAATGGCAAATAATGTAATGCAAGGGAGATGAGTTTGTGATGGGTACTTGGTATGTCTTGACTTGAGCGAAGACCTCCCCGGCAACGGCGCTAGAAATCCTTCTTGCTATGTCTTGAGCTTGCATTGGTTTTTCCCTTGAAGAGGAAAGGGTGATGCAGCAAAGTAGCGTAAGTATTTCCCTCAGGTTTTCAGAACCAAGGTATCAATCCAGTAGGAGGCTCCCCAAAAGTCCCACGCACCTACACAAACAAACAAGAACCTCGCAACCAACGCGATAAAGGGGTTGTCAATCCCTTCACGATAACTTGCAAAAGTGAGATCTGATAGAGATCATGTGATAAGATAAATATTTTTGTTATTTTTATGATATAGATTGGAAAATAAAAGATGCAAATAAAAGTAGATGGAAAACTTATATGATAAAAGATAGACCCGGGGGCCATAGGTTTGACTAGTGGCTTCTCTCAAGATAGCATAAGTATTACGATGGGTGAACAAATTACTGTCGAGCAATTGATAGAAAAGCGCATAGATATGAGATTATCTAGGCATGATCATGTATATAGGCATCACGTCCGTGACAAGTAGATCGAAACGATTCTGCATCTACTACTATTACTCCACACATCGGTCGACTCCTGCCTGCATCTAGAGTATTAAGTTCATGAAGAATAGAGTAACGCATTAAGAAAGATGACATGATGTAGAGGGATAAACTCATGCAGTATGATATAAACCCCATCTTTTTATCCTCGATGGCAACAATACAATACATGCCTTGCTTCCCCTGCTGTCACTGGGAAAGGACACCGCAAGATTGAACCCAAAGCTAAGCACTTCTCCCATTGCAAGAAAGATCAATATAGTAGGCCAAACCAAACTGATAATTCGAAGAGACTTGCAAAGATAACTTAATCACACATAAAAGAATTCAGAGGAGATTCAAATATTTCTCATAGATGAACTCGACCATAAACCCACAATTCATCGGATCTCGACAAACACATCGCAAAAAGAGTTACATCGAATAGATCTCCAAGAAGATCAAGGAGAACTTTGTATTGAGATTCAAAGAGAGAGAAGAAGCCATCTAGCTAATAACTATGGACCCGAAGGTCTGTGGTAAACTACTCACAACTCATCGGAGAGGCCTTGGAGATGATGTAGAGGCCCTCCATAGTCGATTCCCCCTCCGGTGGAGCACCGACTAAGGCTCCAAGATGGGATCTCGCGGATACAGAAGGTTGCAGCGGTGGAAATAGTTTTTCGTGGTGGTCCTAGATGTTTTCGGGGTATGTGGGTATATGTAGGAGGAAGAAGTACGTCGGTGGAGCAATGAGGGGCCCACGAGGGTGGGGGGCGCGCCCACCCCTAGGGGGTGCGCCGGGCACCCTCGTGGCCGCCTCGTTCGTTGCTTGACGTCCACTGCTAGTCCCCTTGATTGCGTTTGTTCCAAAAAGATCGCTCCCGAAGGTTTCATCCCGTTCGGACTCCATTTGATATTCCTTTCCTTCGAAACACTGAAATAGGCAAAAAAAACAGTAATTCGGGCTGGGCCTCCGGTTCGTAGGTTAGTCCCAAAAATGATATAGAAGTGTAGAGTAAAGCCCATAAACATCCAAAACGGGTAATATAATAGCTTGGAACAATAAAAAATTATAGATACGTTGGAGATGTATTAGCTAGTGAGACCGAGCCATCGACCGTGTCATATGCTAGTCTAGTCCGACGTGTGCCCACACGTCACTTGCGACTAGGGACAATTTATATCATACAACACAAGATCTCACAGACAAGTCACGTACTTGCCAACAAGTATCATTGATTACATCCATGGACTACCTTTATTCATAAACACATAGGAAATATCATCATTCATGACTGCCTCTAGGGCATATCTCCAACGGTCTCCCACTTGCACTAGAGTCAATCAAATAGACATCGAATGCCCATAGCTCTAACGTGCCCCGCATGCTTGGGTTGTGGAAGCGGCTAAGTCAACGGATCTGCAACATTTGCATCCGTGTGAATTTTGCATAACTCAACATCACCATTCTTTACGATCTTTTGTACCAGGTGATATTTCCGATCTATGTGTCTGACCTTGTGGTGATTCCTCGGCTCCTTGGCTTGTGCGATGGCACCAAAATTATCACAATAAAGGTCCACCGGTTTTACCAAGGCTGGGAAAATACCAAGATCATCCAGAAAATGCCGGATCCAAACACCTTCCTTTGCAGCTTCACAAGACGCAATGTATTCGGCTTCTGTGGTAGAATCGGCCACCATATCTTGCTTGGAACTCATCCAGCTCACTGCCCCTCCGTTCATGACGTACACGAATCCAGACTGTGATCGACAATCATCTCTATCGGTTTGGAAACTAGCATCCGCGTAACCCCTTACGACGAGCTCTTCCTCACCTCCATAAACTAGGAACATCTATTTAGTCCTTTTCAAGTACTTCAAAATAGTCTTTACCACTGCTCAGTGACTCTCACATGGGTTGGCCTGGTATCTACTTGTTAGGCTTATTGCAAAAGCAACATCAGGCCGTGTACATATCATGGCATACATGATGGATCCAATTGCCGAGGCATACAGAATCCTACTCATCCTACTTCGCTCATCAAATGTCGAAGGACTGAGTCTCGCTTAGCCTTATACCATGTGAGTGTGGCAAGAACCCTTTCTTCACCTCACTCATGTTGAACTGCTTCAACACTTTATCTATGTACGTGCTCTGGCTTAAGCCGAGCAGCCTCCTTGATCTATCTCTATAGATCTTAATGCCTAAAATATACACTGCCTCACCAAGGTCTTTCATCGAAAACTTGCCATTCAATGATCCCTTGACCGAGTTCAACATCGAAACATCATTTCCGATCAGTAGTATGTCATCCACATACAAGATCAAAAACACTATCGAGCTTCCACTTAACTTCTTGTATAAACAAGCGTCCTCTTTGCTTTTGATGAAACCGAGACCAGTGATGACCTCATCAAAATGAATATTCCAGCTCCGAGATGCTTGCCTCAACCCATAAATGGATCTCTTGAGCTTGCATACCTTACTAGTGCTAGTCAGATCGACAAAACCCTCGGTCTGTATCATATACACGTCCTCGGTTAAATTTCCATGAAGGAAAGCCGTTTTGACATCCATCTGCCATATCTCATAATCAAAATATGCAGCTATAGCTAGTACGATCCTCACCGACTTTAGCATCGCTACCAGCGAGTAAGTCTCATCATAGTCAATTCCTTGAACTTGTCCATAACCCTTAGCGACAAGCCGAGCTTTGTGCATCTGAACATTTCCATCCACATTGGTTTTCTTCTTAAAGACCCATTTGCAACCAATGGCCATTACGGCAGGCGGCGGATCAACCAAGTCCCAGACTTGATTCTCATCCATGGACCTTAACTCGGATCTCATGGCCTCCAGCCATGCCTCGGAATCTGGGCTCACCATTGCTTCTGCATATGTGGCCAGCTCATCGCTTTCTAGCAAGAATACATCACGGACTCTACGCAATCTTTCCGGCCTCCGTGGTTCCGGTGCCGCTTCCACTACGGGTTCCCTGACTGACTCCGGTATGATCTCATCACCAGCCGAGCCGTCCCCGAGTGGTCCTCGAATTTCTTCGAGTCAGACCGTCCTCCCACTGGCCTCCCGACTGAGAAACTCTTTCTCATGGAAAACCCGTTCCGAGCAATAAACACTTTGTTCTCTTCATGGTTGTAGAAGCTATATCCCAAGGTTTCCCTCGGATATCCCACGAATATGCATTTATCCGACTTAGGTGTAAGATTGTCTGACATAAGTCGCTTGACAAATGCTTCACAACCCCAAATCTTTAAAAAAGACAAACTGGGACTCTTCCCTGTCCACATCTCATGTGGTGTCTTGTCTATGGATTTTGATGGTACCTTGTTAAGTGTGTAAGCTGCAGTTTCTAGAGCGTATCCCTAGAATGACAAGGGTAAATCCGATTTGCTCATCATTGACCGGACCATGTCCAACAAGGTCCTATTCCTCCATTCTGACACGCCGTTTCTCTGTGGCGTACCCGGAGGTGTGAGCTGAGGTACTATAACTCGGCTTTTTAGATGACCATCAAACTCCTGGCTCATGTACTCACCTCCATGATCTGATCGTAGAAGCTTTATTGTCTTGCCGAGCTGATTCTCAACCTCGTTCTAAAACTCTTTGAACTTTTCAAAAGTTTCCAACTTGTGCCTCATAAAATAGATATATCCATATCTACTCAAGACGTCGGTAAAAGTCACGAAGTACTGATAGCCACCTCTGGCAGTTGTGCTCTTTGGACCACACACATCACTATGTATAAGTTCCAATAGCTCGGACGCCCTCTCGCAACTCTTTGCGAAACGAGACTTAGTCATCTTGCCGAGCAAGCATGATTCGCATGTCTCGAACGACTCAAAGTCGGACGAAGTTAGGAGCCCATCATCATGGAGCTTCTTCATGCATTTCAGACTAATGTGTCCAAGCCGGCAATGCCACAAGTATGTAGGATTTATCTCATTAGGCTTATGCCTCTTGAAATTCATGTCATAGACTGGTTCCTGTTCTATATTCAATATAAATAGCCCATCAACAATGGGTGCATAGCCGTGGAACATACCATTCAAAAATATCGAACAACCATTGTCCTTTAAATTGAATTCATAACCTTGACTCATCAAACATGAGGCAGAAATAATGTTCTGACTAAGTGCAGGAATGTAATAACAATTATTCAATTCCATAATGAATCCGGAAGGAAGCTGGAGCTGCATCGTGCCGACCTCCAACGCAACAACTCTTGCTTTGTTGTTGACCCTGATGTCAATCTCCCCTTGTGCCACATGCCTAGTTCTTACCAGCCCCTGCATCGAGTTGCAAATATGAACTACTGATCCGATATCAAATACCCAAGAGCTACTAGGTATGTCAGCAAGGTCAATGTCTATAACATATGGAACAAGTGTACCTTTGCTCGAAGAAGCATTTCCGGCCTTCTTGCCATGCTCTGCAAGCCACTTGCTACAGTTCCTCTTCAAGTGACCGGTCTCCTTACAGTGATAGAAAAAGGTCTTCGAGTCTGGTCCATACTTCGGTGCAGCGGCGGAGGTTACCGTCTCCGTGCCCTTTGCCTTATCCTTTTTCTTGGACCAACTCTTCTTGAACTTAGCTGATTTATGCACCATCAACACTTGATGCGTGCCTTTCTTAATATCCTGCTCCACCACTTTGAGCATCCCATGCAATTCAGTGAGCTTCTTATCCATGCCATGCATATGATAGTTCAAGATAAACGTCCCATAGCTGGGTGGAAGAGAACCCAAAACTGCATCAGTAGCCAGCTCATCCAAGAGCGAGAAGCCCAACCGATCCAAAGCTTGCACATATCCGATCATCTTGATCACATGTGGGCTCAGTGGATCACCTTCCTTCAGCTTGCAATCCATCAAGGATCGCCAGACGTTGAACCTTTCGGTCCTAGCCTGTGTCTGAAACATGCTCTTGAGACTCTCGATCATATCGTAATCCTCAACATTTTCAAAATGCTATTGCAAATCGGGCTCCATACAAGCCAGCATCAGACAACTGATCTCTGTTGATTCATCAACGAGTTTCTGGTAGGCATTCTTAGTTGTGGCATTAGCATTATTGGCAGGTTCCTCTGGAAGTGGATCCTCTAGAACATGTTCCTTTTTATCATGCCTGAGAACAATTCTCAGATTTCTATACCAGGTGGTAAAGTTTGTTCCATTCAGTTTATCCTTTTCCAGAATCAATGCAAAGTTGGGTTGAGCAGGTGGTGCCATTGATCTACAACAGAAAATATGCAATCACTAAGCAATGTGTTTATGTAGAGTAATTCAAGCCTAAACAGAAATACTCCCACTGAAGTCAGCATCCCTCCGCAAACTCTTAGAGATTCAGGATCCGACTAGCGCATGCGACTAGTCAGCTTTAGCATCACTGCTAGCCAACATACCTATCCGGTAAGCAACTCCTTGCTAATCGTATCTCTATACGACTCCTGTCGGTTGGGAAGGTATCTCATATCCCAGCTCCCAACCTTCTTTGCCACAAGGCCCAAAACCATTTTGATAGCCTTGTCAAGCTAACCTGACGCAGTGCATGTCCGTGTCCCACACGAACCCTTCAGTTCAAGGACACCTAGCAGCACCCCAATTTTATGAGCCCACTACTAGACGTACTTGACGTGCGAAGGTGCAACATCGGGAATGTCAATTTACTTGATATTCATGAGGGATCTTTCTACCATTCTAAAATGCATAGAAACAAAGAAGCATAACAATCACAAATAAACACATATTGTGAAATAGTATGGCTCCTTCATGGACGTCTTCCAGGTTGGCTCTGACTCCGATGACCATCTAGCAACTCCATCTTGTTTGTCACACCGGGACGCCAAGCCACCAACCTGAACTCTATTATCCAACTACTACAACTAGTAATGAATTTTACATAGAGTCACAAGTCGACACGCAGGTCGTTATACAATATAATGACGGCACTTTGGCTCCTGCCAGCTGACAAACATGACATGCATGCCATGTATAAATTACACACATGCATCACATACACATGAGCCATACTATTCACATCGAACCTGCAAAACAAAGTTATGCATAGAATCGCATTCTACCGGTTTGTGTGTCGGGTACGAAATACACGGCGCTACGCACACGGCGCTCCCGCTAGCTGCTTAGCAGGCGGGGTTCGAAGGGGCGGCGCCCCTCACGAGTGCGAGCAACGCCCGGCGTTTTTGGAAATCACAGATCACATCTGAACTCCGATCACGCCGAATTTTCTGATCTGACCGATCTTATCGATCATCGCGAGTCTGATTCGGGTTTACATTTCACTGTTAACCCCGATGGCAGATACCGACCGGTAGGGGTAGGTTGTGTCACGACCTCATCGACTCTGATCATCAGAAAACATAGCCTCTTCAATCCCCATGTCCAATTGATCACATCAACTATGCACATAGCCGATCTCATCAAGGACAACAGATCTCATCTACTGCCTCCATATATCTAATATGCATACAATCTGAATCGAAATCCTATAGCAGAGGCTCTGATACCACCGTTGGGATCTATGGTAGGAAGCGTCGACTGCAAATTAAAATTTTCCTACGCGCAGAACAACAGGAACATGCTACGGGAGATGGATCATAGATTGTTACCACTAGACGCGTAGTGCCGTGCAGCGGAAGTAGAGTTGAGGCAACCGTCCGCGTGGATCGTCTCCTCCTCATCCGATCTCCCTCGAACAACCGGTTGTCCGATCCCACGTACAAGTTCGCTAGAGCGGCGCAAGTGCGCCGCCTCTAATGGTATCCGCGCATGCAGGAGGAACTCCGTGTGGCGGACTGCTAGGTCCAATCACACAGTCGGCGACGAGTGGAGGTGGCTATTCGCAACATATGCAAACCCTAGTGACAGCGCCGAAGCGATCAATCGAATGAGTGCGCTGCACCTCCACCTTATATAGGCATCCGTCGCGGGCTCAACACTTGGGCCTTGCACGGACCCTAAAGCCCTAAGTCTACTCGGTCGCGTTCCAAGTCCAGCTCGGATCACATCGGACCAGTGTCCTCCGAACCGACCTCGTACGTTCCTTCCCTTAAGCGCGCGAACCCTTAGGTTCAAGTCGGCTTGGTCGCAGTTCGGATCACCTCCGACCTGCACGGTTGGTAGCGGCCTCTAGCAAGGCGTGCCGACCACCAAGTAGACTATAAAGCTGGTTAGGAGAACCTGTACAACGTGTCACACTTCTATTCCCTTTGCCTCACGATATATGTTGTCGGGCTCAAGGCGAGACTGTCATCTTTGTGCTAGCCCGACCTCTTTCTTGTTTCCAGTGATGCCAACCACAATCCGGATTATCTCATAATCCTTGTCGCATGGCCATGCTTCTCTTGGTTGGTTCACACGAGGGGCCCAGAGTATATCTCTCCTGATCGGAGGGGCAAATCCCATCTTGCTCGACCACATCTTGCAGCATGGGTCTGGACAAGCCCGAAACCTACCTTTGTAACCACCCAGTCATGGAGTAGCGTTTGGTCGGCCCAAAGCAAGTCTGTCACCATCCCGAGTACATGCGTCAGCTCAGGTCTTAGGACATTGAACGTATGTTGTACTAGAGACTCACAGATGACATATCGCTACGTCTCATAGTTGGGTCTATCTGACTCAGATCTTATCTCGACTCGGATTCGACTACGTCAAATCCGACCAAATCCTTCCGAGTCCATATTATTCGGTTAGCATCCAATGCTCCATGGCTAGTGAGACCGAGCCATCGACCGTGTCATATGCTAGTCTAGTCCGACGTGTGCCCACACGTCACTTGCGACTAGGGACAATTTAGGATGTATCATACAACACAAGATCTCACAGACAAGTCACGTACTTGCCAACAAGTATCATTGATTACATCCAAGGACTACCTGTATTCATTAACACATAGGAAATATCATCATACATGATTGCCTCTAGGGCATATCTCCAACACTTGTAAGCAGATGGCAACTCTCTCTTTACCCGAACATGTTGTTTTGTCATGTCTTTTTGTAGCGCTACATGGCAACTGTCTAGTGTTAGTAGGTGGCTATGCCTAAGGTTTTCAAATCATGGCAACTGTTGTAAACCAGACCATACATGGCAATTGCTTAGTGTAAGTAGGTGGCAACCTCTAAAGTTTTCAAATCATGGCAACTATAGTAAACCATACCATACATGGAAACAGCTGCAGTTGTCCAAAATGGCATCTCGCACTTGACCTGAGATGGCAACTGCAGTTGAGCAACCATGGCAACTGTAGTTGCCCGACATGGCAACTGTAGTTCAGCGACATGGCAACTGCAGTTAAACGGACATTGAAGAGGGTCCGGACCATGGCAACTGCGGGGATGCGTGCTGACTGTCACGCAGGGACGCGCGGGACCGTGTGGGGCCGTGAGGTAGGTGGCTGAGAGAGGTCGTGTGGCAGTTATCCATTTTTCCCACACGTAGGCGTGTAAGAGGGACTGCAAGGGAAAAAAGAGGCGTGTGGGCGCTAGTTGTTTTGCCCACACGTAGACGTGTGGGCTGGTCCTTTTAGATACCACATAAAATGTGTGGCCAGACCTCTTAAGGCCCACACGTGTGACAGTTATCGTTGTCCCTTTTCTTTAGCTGGGATGCTATTTTTTTAGGGTATTACTTTTGATATGGTCAGCTACGTCTATACCGAATATGACTTGCTTTTCGGAGTTGGACTACTTTTGCAGTGAAATTCCTACCGTATGGTTTGTTATTTTTGCAGTGCCCTCACCCATATATTTCGGCCACATTTTTTGGGTTGTTATTTTTGCATGCCTATTGCATTGCTTACAATGTTACACACATGACAATAGAGCGATCCTAAAAAGGAAAAAAGAAATATGACAATAGAGCATCAACTCAACACCACTGTTTGGTTTGTTATAAACTTATGCCTGTTCAACACAAGGCTCCATAACCATACGGAAAATAAATAAGTAATTATACTACTCCCTCTGATTCATATTATTTGCCTCTGATTTAGTAGAGAGTATAAAATCATGTAAGTCTAATTCAAAATGTCAAAAGAAATGTGTGTGTCCCCGCCCCCCCAAAGGATATGTATACACAATTCACTTTGGTGGAGAGGATTTAGGTCATGCAAGTACGGGGGAACACACTTATGGGCCGTTGATCTGTGCCAGCTTCGCACATATGTTTGTGCATTATTTTCTTTTTGTGTTGTATAACACTTCGTATATGTTTGCAATGTTATGTATATTGAATCGTATATCTGTTTATTCATGGGACCAGATAACCGTTTGTGTGGGGTATATACAGTAAGTGAATTTGCACGTGTACAAGTCCCAAGGAAAACGATCCTTTCGGAGTACAGATAGCTAGCTCTTCTTCCCTTGTTCTTGTTCGTTTTATCTCTCTCTTCTAGTTCGATCTCACCTTACAATAAATAGAATCCTGTAGTAAACTAGGTTATTTTTTGAATCTACTAAAATAGATACAAATTATCAGCAATACAAGTGGAGTTCTATAGGAAGGTTGTTCAAAAAGGTTTGTTATATTTGCATATTTCATCTGCATAAATTTTTGAGATCTATAATATTTGTTGAATGTCCTGATTGGTTTTGTGTTTTGCACATTAATGATTCATTCATTTGTTTGGTTTGTTCAATCGACATATTGGATATATTAACTGTGTTTACTCTAAAATACTATGATTTTCAAACTTCGAAGGAAAATAAACTGTTACCACCGTTGCAATGCATATATGAATAATTTTTGTTTAGTTACTGAGGATGAAACTTAGTCTATTCAAATTTTGTTTATTCTTCTTCATGAGTAGTAAAATATATTGACTATATTAACTTGAATTTCTATATTAGTTGTGTTAAATGTGACATGCTACGATTTCAAATGTTTCATGCGGCATAACCATTCTTCTGTTGTTCTTCTTAGTTCTTGTTTCTCTCTAGTACAAAAGGGCCTAATGTGAAGCTCATTAGTCCTGGTTTGTAAGTGAACCGGCACTAATGTGACCATTAGTGCAGGTTCCAATGGCTAGGCGGGCGGTGGTCATTAGTCCCGGTTCTTGCCACGAACCGGGACTAATGAGGTGGTGGCAGGCTGGTGTCAAGCTGCGGCCCCACCAACACCTTTAGTCCCGGTTCGTGGCATGAACCGGTACTAGAGATGCACCTTTAGTCCCGGTTTGTATAACCAACTAGGACTAAAGATCATCCTATATAAACCCCTTCGTCGAGTCCGAGCTCTCTGTTCTTCCCCTTTCCTTTCCTCCCCTCTTTGTTCTTCCCGTCTTTCTCGAGCTCATCACACATTTTGCCCAAAATTTGTCAAGATTTTAAGGCCCCCATCCATTCAAGTGGTCACAAAGGTTAGCAACTTTGTCCTTTCATTTCTCATTGCTAGATAAGCTCTTGCAATGCTCTATATAGTGATTAATTTGTGGGTTTTAGTAATTTGGGAGGACTTATATGTGGCAGTTTATTCGATTTATATGCAATTTGAGCTCAAAATAACTTTTAGTTTGCATATGTAGGTGTGGTTTACTTAGTGCCTTCACGTCTCCGTCCTAACCACCACCGATCGCCCGCACCGTCCCATCGCCGGCACCACCTTGTGGTGAGCCTCTTGTTCTTATCTTTTTCGTATAAAAATCATGTTTGTGTGATTTAGATATATAGTTACTTGTATAATTATCTTACACGTATGTTGTTTGTTATACATAGTGCCATGGTTTTGATATCCGTCCCCGTCGGCCCTCGTCCGATTTATGATTCAGATGTGGTATATTTTCTTTTATAACTATTTGTTGCATTTCGTGTTTATGAAAAATTATGCCCATCAAGTTGACATAGATATTTTTATCTATGAGGTATGTGAACTAGAAATTCCAACAGACCCTATTGTCAAGAGGTTAAATTTAGTTGAAAATGAAAATGAGTATTTGAAATAAAAATAGAAAAGAATTGAGGAGGAGAAGATGGAATTGGAGTTGCATCTTGCCGATGTCGTCGATGATCACAAGATCAAGATGGAGAAAATGTGCTTGAAGATTAGAAAGATTAGAAAATTTGCCATTGATAGTGAGGCTTGGTATCATTATGCTGTTGGATCAATTGTTACCTTAATTGCGATCTTGATCGCATTTGTTGTTGCATTTAAATGCTTTAGCTAGATAGTTTGTATGTAGTTTTATGAGAATAAGTGTGTATGGAACTTTATGTATGAACTTCTATTAATTTGGTCTTTTCGGTGCTATGTAATGATGATGATCCGGCAATGGATGTACGATGACCGATGCTCTCCCCAGTTCATTAATGGCGTGCGTACTTTTCTGCTTGCGGCTGAGGCAAACAAGTGGGCGGATGGTTTTATGTCTTGTCCATGTGTTGCTGTAAGAATGATCGGAATTACTCTAAGTCAAAAACCATTCACGTCTACCTGTTTGAGTCCGGTTTCATGCCCCACTATAATGTTTGGACCAAGCACAGAGAAAGAGGGGTTATGATGGAAGACAATGAAGAAGAAGAGGATGACGACAACTATCCTGGCCATGGGTTCCCTGAATAGGATGGTACAATAATGGGGGATGTAGTTGAGCCGGCAATGCGGGAAGAAGCTAAGCCGGCAATGCGGGAAGAAGCTGAAGAAGAGGCATTAGATGAGCCCATGATCTAGGTCGGGCCATTGCCGATGCAAAGAGAAACTGCACAAGTGAGAAGGAGAGGCTGAAGTTGCAGCGCATGTTAGAGGACCAAAAGAAATTGTTGTACCCAAATTGCGAAGCTGACAAAGAAAAGCTGGGCACCACACTGGAATTACTACAATTGAAGGCAGAGAATGGTGTATCTGACAAGGGATTTGGAAAGTTGCTGAAATGTTAAAGAAGATGCTTCCAAAGGACAACGAATTGAACGACAGTGTGTATGAAGCAAAGAAGGCTGCCTGCCCTCTAGGGTTAGAGGTGCAGAAGATACATGCATGCCCTAATGACTACATCCTTTACCGCGGCGAGTACGAGGACTGGAACGCGTGCCCAGTATGCGGTGCATTGCGCTATAAGATCAATCGCGATGATCCTAGTGATGTCGAGGGCGAGCACCCCAGGAATAAGATTCCTGCCAAGGTGATGTGGCCTGCTCCTATAATACCACGGTTGAAACGTTTGTTCCAAAACAAAGAGCATGCCAAGTTGATGTGATGGCACAGAGAGGACCGTAAGAAACACGAGAAGTTGAGAGTACCCGCTGACGGGTCGAAGTGGAGAAAAATCGAGAGAAACTACTGGGAGGACTTCACAGGTGACGCAAGGAATGCATGGTTTGGTCTAAGCGCAGATGGCATTAATCCTTTTGGGGAGCAGAGCAGCAATCATAGCACCTGGCCTGTGACTCTATGTATGTATAACCTTCCTCCTTGGTTGTGCATGAAGAGGAAGTTCATTATGACGCCAGTGCTCATCCAAGGCCCTAAGCAACTCGGCAACGACATTGATGTGTACCTAAGGCCATTAGTTGAAGAACTCTTACAGCCGTGGAATGAAAAAGGTGTACGTGCGTGGGATGAGCATGGACAGGAGGAATTTGACCTACATGCGTTGTTGTTTGTGACCATCAATGATTGACCTGCTCTCAGTAACCTTTCAGGACAGACAAACAAGGGATACCGCGCATGCACGCACTGTCACACACTATTTGGATGATACCGACAATATATATTTGGATAACTGTAAGAAGAATGTGTACCTGGGACATCGTTGATTTATTCCGAGCAGGCATCCCGTAAGAAAGAAAGGCAAGCATTTCAAAGGTGAGGCAGATCACCAGACGAAGCCTCGCCACCATATTGGTGATGATGTACATGATATGATCAAGGATTTGAAGGTAATCTTTGAAAAGGGTCCTGGCGGACAATCTGTTCTGAATGACGCTGACGGACGTGCACCCATGTGGAAGAAGAAATCTATATTTTGGGACCTACCCTATTGGAAAGACCTAGAGGTCTGCTCTGCAATCGACGTGATGCACGTGATTAATAATCTTTGCGTGACCCTGCTTGGTTCTTAGGCCTTCTTGGGCGTGTATGGGAAGACAAAAGATACACCGGAGGCAAGGGAGGACCAGCAACGTATGCACGAAAAGGACGACATACATCAGGGTCAGTCCAGCTACGCTCTTACCAAAGAAGAGAAGAAAATTTTCTTTGAATGCCTGCTCAGTATGAAGGTCCCGTTTGGCTTCTCGTCGAATATAGAGGGAATAATAAATATGGCAGAGAAAAATTTCCAGAACCTAAAGTCTCATGACTGCCACTTGATTATGACGCAACTGCTTCAGGTTGCATTGAGGGGGCTTCTATCGGAAAAAATTCGATTATCCATTGTGAAGTTGTGTGCATTCCTCAATGCAATCTGTCATAAGGTAATCGATCCAGAAATCATACCAAGGTTAGAGAATGATTTGGTGCAATTTCTTGTCAGTTTCGAGTTGGTGATCCCACTATCCTTCTTCAATATCATGACGCATGTCCTAGTTCACCTATGCGAAGAGATAGCTGTTCTGGGTCCTGTATTTCTACACAACATGTTCCCCTTTGAGAGGTTCATGGGAGTCTTAAAGAAATATGTTCATAACCGTGCTAGGCCAGAAGGAAGCATCTCCAAGGTCCATGAAAATGAGGAGGTCATTGAGTTTTGTGTTGACTTTATTACTGAGCTTAAGCCAACTAGTGTTCCTGAATCGCGGCATAAGGGTAGACTGGGTGGAAATGGCATGCTAGGACCGAATCAAATAATATGTATGGATGTGCATCCTCACACTAAAGCACACTACACAGTTCTACAAAATTCTGCCTTGGTGGCTCCATATATGGAGGAACACAAGAATATTCTAAGCTCCAAATACTTGGAGCAGTATGAAGACTGGATTACACGTGAACAAACGAGGACTTCCGCCAGTTGGTTGCAAGCACATGCCATGCATGACGACGCTATTAAAGATGACCTGTACTTGCTGTCCCAGTTACCATCTTTGAATATAATGACTTTCAAAGGGTACGAGATAAATGGGAATACATTTTACACGATCTCCCAAGATAAAAAGAGCACCAACCAAAACAGTGGTGTCGGCTTTGATGCAACAACTAATAAGAGAAAGGAAACATATTATGGTTACATAGAGGAGATATGGGAACTTGACTATGGAACTGATTTGAAGGTCCCTTTGTTTCGGTGCAAATGGGTCAATCTGACAGGAGGCGGTGTAAAGGAAGACCCGCAGTACGGAATGACAACAGTGGATCTCAACAATCTTGCGTACATAGACGAACCATTCGTCCTACCAATGATGTGGCGCAGGTTTTCTATGTGAAGGACATGTCTACCAAGCCGAGAAAAAGAAAAGATAAAGAAGCGAATACATCATACAATGAGACAAAGCGCCACATAGTTCTTTCAGGGAAAATAAACATCGTGGGAGTGGATGACAAGACAGACATGTCAGAAGATTATGAAAAGTTTCATGAAATTGCTCCCTTCACAGTGAATGTTGACCCGAGCATCCAGTTAAATGATGAAGATTGTCCATGGTTATGGTGCAAAGGGACACACACAAATAAAAAGTTTCACACCCAAAGATCCCATTCTGGGATGTGACCGGCTTTACTGTCATCACTTTCTTCTCTAGTGAGTTTCCAGACTTATATATATCTGGAAAGTCCCACTTTGGACAAACCATAGGGAATCTTTTTAATTGTTAGGGCGCTCAGTGTTTTGGCATTTGACACGTGTACTTGTGTGATTCGGACAAACGTCGTCAATTTTCAACCCTTTCCGACTTCATTTGGTATTTTTCATGCATTTATTGATTTTTTTTGAGCTAAATGACCATGAAATTGAAAAGCACTACAAATGAACTCTAAAAAGGTTGAAAGTTAGCATGGTATCATTATTTCACCGACATAGCATGTGCTAAAAGTTGAGAGGGTTACGACAAAAACTAGATGCACTTCGTGTACAAAATGGACAATCTCTTTCGAAGTATCACAGTTTCGAACGAAAACTCATCTGTTACAAAAGCATTTCATTTTTTAAACTTATTTCAACTCCAGAATTTTTGTGCGTTCAGTATGCACCATTCAAAGCCATGTCATCAATTTTCAACCCTTTCCGACTTCATTTGCTATTTTTCATGCATTTATTGATTTTTTTAGCTAAATGACCCTGAAATTGAAAAGCACTACAAATGAACTCTGAAAAGGTTGAAAGTTGGCATGGTATCATCATTTCACCTGGATAGCATGTGCTAAAAAGGTGAGAGGGTTACGGCAAAAACTAGATGCACTTCATGTACAAAATGAACAATCTCGTTCTAAGTATCAGGCTTTCGGACAAAAACTCATCTGTTACAAAGGCATTTCATTTTTTAAAACTTATTTCAACTCCAGACTTTTTGTGCGTTCAGTATATACCATTCAAAGCCACGTCATCAATTTTGAACCCTTTCTGACTCCATTTGCTATTTTTCATGCATTTACTGATATTTTTGAGCTAAATGACCCTAAAATTGAAAAGCACTACAAATGAACCCTAAAAAGGTTGAAAGTTGGCATGGTATCATCATTTCACCCACATATCATGTGCTAAAAAGTTGAGAGGGTTACGACAAAAACTGGATGCACTTCGTGTACAAAATGGACAATCTCTTTCGAAGTATCAGGGTTTCGGACGAAAACTCATCTGTTACAAAGGCATTTCATTTTTTGAACTTATTTCAACTCCAGACTTTTTGTGCATTCAATATGCACCACTCAAAGCCAACTCATCAATTTTCAACCATTTCTGACTTCATTTGCTACTTTTCATGCATTTACTGATTTTTCGAGCTAAATGATGCTGAAATTGAAAAGCACTAGAAATGAACTCTAAAAAGGTTGAAAGTTGGCATGGTATCATAATTTCACCCACATAGCATGTTCTAAAAAGTTGAGAGGGTTATGGCAAAAACTGGATGCACTTCATGTATAAAATGGACAATCTCTTTCAAAGTATAATGGTGGACGAAAACTCATGTGTTACAAAGGCATTTCATTTTTTTAAATAACCTAAGTATTACCATATTGAGTATAATGATAAAACACAATAATATTAAATATAAGAAAAAAGAATCACTAAAAAATCTATTTTTAAAGTAAAGTCATTCACAAACTAGTGATTCACACAAATTTCAAATAATTCAAATTAAAACTATTTAAATTCGAAAACTACTAGCACTAACAGAAAGTTTATATTTTTTACCTAAAGCAAAAAATATTCACAAAGAAACTCTAAATAAAAGCAAAAAACAACTCAGAAATAAAAGAAAATAAATAACGCAGAAAACAAAAAAATAATAATGGAAAAAGCCCACCTACTGGGCCACAACGGACTGCATACGACTGGAAACCCAACCTTTGTTGGGCCAGGATGCAGGCCCGCAAGGCCCAGTAGGCCCATAGGGAAACACATAGTGTTAGGCCCAGAAGCCTGCTTTGGAGAGGAGCTCGAAGGAGCAACCGCGGTTGGGTTTATAAACCTACTACAGGCAGCCCCAAGGCCGGTAGCTTCCTTTGTTGCATCCCCGTCCTCTTTTTCCTCACCCACAGATTCCCTCCTCCAATCTTGATCATCCTCCTCTCTCCCCTCCCTATCCTCTGTTACATGAACAATTGACCCATCTAAACCTACTACAGCCTCAACCCTCTTAGTACAAACTCTTCTACAAGAAACACTTATATCATTTGCACTCTTATACACTAAGCTCTCTGAGCTAGTGGTATCCATGTTAAACACTAGGTTGTGGTCATCACGAAGACACCTATTGCTACCCGCCGTGCTCTCCAGGATGGATGCAAAGGCACCCTTGCGGCTGGACACGTCGCTGCCACTATTTGGGGGCGTTGGGACCACAAACTTCACATGCTTGGCACACAAGCCTTGAATGGAAGCGCGCTCCACCTGCTCATCTCTATATAGTCTTTTCCATCGGATTCGAATAGACTCAGTTCCCTTGGATGTGTCAGCAACCTCGCCTTCAGCATGGGCGCTCATGTTGATGGAGCTAGCACCCATGCCTTTAGTGCCCTGTACATCCACCAAGTCATACTGGTGGACTATAGGAGCACCATCCGCGACTTCTTTGTGTCGCAACACAGCAGCAGCAGCAGGGGTCTCGAGAGCACTCAAGATGATGGAGAGAGTGGCGCCCATCCTGGGAAGAGTGGCGCCTGATCCGGCCCGTCTACTCAACCAGACTCGATGTCCATCTCAACATCATTGGAAGAGTGGCGCCCATCCTGGGAACCTGCAGCCCCCATCATGTCCTCCCCACAATTCTGCACACCAATAGAAGTGGAAAACAAAGGCGCCGCCGCGACCGTGAGCTTCTGGACAGCCGTGGTCACCGCCCTGATCACCTTCTCTGTCAGTTTGGTCCTGCCCAACGCCTCCGCATCTCCAGGGGCCCCCGACTAATGAAGCCATGTACCTAGGGTAGGGTCATGGACCTGTACAAGATACCCTCCCCAAGGACATCTCTATGGGAAGCTGCCTTCCAGTCGACCAAGAGAGATTCCACTCGACAGACTCGAAGACACTCGACCATGAAGACTCACTCGACCACTAGGAGATCAAGAGCCACTCTGCATCCAAATGGTCTGTAATTAAGTAGTCTTTATGGCCATGATGACACTTTATGTAAGGCGTTATAGGTAACGCCTGGCCTTAATGTACTTCAAACCCTCCGCTGCGTGGGCTGGCTAGGGTCCTGGCAGACACTATATAAGCCACCCTCCTCCACTGGCAGAAGGGTTCGCACCCCTGTAACACATACGCTTATAATCCAGTCGACCGCCTCTGGGCTCCGAGACGTAGGGCTATTACTTCCTTCGAGAAGGGCTTGAACTCGTAAATCCCTTGCGTATACAATTACTCCATAGCTAGGATCTTGCCTCTCTATACCTACCCCCCATTCTACTGTCAGCCTTAGTACCACGACAGTTGGCGCCACCGTGGGGCAGGTGTCTTAGCGACTTATTGGAGAAGTTGCATTTGTTCCGATCTCCTTCATCATGGTTTCTGGCGGAGTTCTGGTCGAGGGCCGCGAATCCGCAGTGGCTCGCCAATCGGCCACCACCCAAGTCGCGGCAATCGAGCCCGACGAATCTCTCTAGGCCTGTTCGATCTGTCGACTGGCTCCGTAGAGACCGCATCCGAGTGCGACAGCAGTGATCCAGCGGCAGAGGTTCTGATGGTCAATGGGCCTCGTAGTCCTCCCGGCTTTCCCCGCACTGACGGGATGGACGACGGAGGCGACCCCGCTCAGGTCCATGATGTCAGGACCCCGACTCAATGCCACATCGATCTAGCATGTAACACCTCATATCACTTTACGGCCTCACGCATGGTATCCCCACGGGTGTCGCCTTACCTTTGCTCGGGACCGTTTGCGCCTTTTGGCACACGTATATGATAGTGTCGCTAGCATCCATATGATAAGGAGCCCGGGCTGACATGGCTAGTCGTAAACCCAAAGTGGCACAAACTTACAGGGACAGGCATCCATGACCCAGCATCGAACGTGTCGGTCATCAGCGAGTGAATCCAGGCTGTAGCACTGGGCTAGCAGGACTCCGGTGAACCGGGCTGTAGCGGGCTAACAGGACTCCGGTATTCATCGCGTGACATTTCCCCGAAGGGACAGACACAGGAACAAAGAAGGACACATGCCGGCCAACCTAAGTGTTCCGGAGCAGTAGCAAGCTACCATGGCTTAGTGGAAGCACTAGGAGACATTTCCCGGTAAGAGAGGCTACTAAGGATAAACAACTAGATAGTCAGATCCCACACATACCAAGCATTTCAATAACATACACACAATATGCTCGATATGTGCAAATACAACATGGCATCACAACATGAGTCTACAACTCAAGTATCTATTCAATAGGCTCCGAGGAGCGAGATATTACAAACATGGGTCTCATGACCCAACATTCAGAGCATACAAGTCAAAGCACAAGCGGAAGCTTAACATGTCTGAGAACAGACAACTAAAAATGAAAAAGGCTGAGAAGCCTGTGTATCTACCAGATCCTGCCGAGGGCACAAGATCGTAGCTGAGGTAACAAGCTAAACGTCGAAGTCCATGCAAAACTACTAGTGAGACTAAAGTCTCTCTGCAAAAACGTAAAATAGGCAAACGTGAGTACAAAGGTACCCAGCAAGACTTACATCAGAACTAGCTACATATGCATCATTATCAACAAAGGGATGGTGGGGTTTAACTGCAGCAAGCCAGCTTTGACTCGGTGGCTAACCTGAACTACGACTGCAAGTAACTCTTTTGAGGTGGCACACACGAGTCCACATATTCACCATATCAATACACCACTATGGATCCGCTCCCGTCTCCCTACGAGAACGCCATCCATAGCACTCACGCTTATCTTGCGCATTTTAGAGTCTCCACTTTCACTTGTCTATGAACTGTACAGGCAACCCAGAAGTCCTTTTCCGCGGACACGGCTATTCGAATAGATCATATTAACCCTGCAGGGGTGTACTTCTTCACACATGCTCTCGCCACTTACCGCCATGTACACGTCATGTATCTCGGCAACCTTCAAGCGGAAGCCTGGCGAGGGAGTCGGCCACGACCTGACTAACCACACAAGTCTCTAGTCCAGGTTTATCGCCTATTCGGGTTCCATCCGCAAGGAGATCCGGCCGGGGTGTCGCTCACGGCCCCAAACGATGTGTGCAGGGTTCCCAAGCCCACCTCAACGGGTGGATCTACGCTTGGTACACCGTGCCATGGTGCCTAGTTTGTCCCAAGCCCACCTGTACCGGGTGCCACTTGGTAGACTACTAACACTACCTACAAACACCAGAAACTAGTTGCAACTCCTGGACAGAGATCATGTTGATTAATAAGTCGAGAGGGGTCGAGTTACTGGAACCCAATGTGTGGTAGTAACTGTTCATGGATCACAAACACAGAACTCAGTTCCTAAGGACGGCTTCAATGAGACAACCCACCATGTACTCCTACATGGCCTCTCACCGCTACCTTTACCAAATCGTGTTCACACACTTAGCTCTCAACAGTAGGACATGTTCACACACCTCCAATTCATCCCTGATGAATCAGACCTGACACAACTCTAAGCAATAGCAGGCATGACAAACAAGCATGAATGAGTAGGCACATCAGGGCTCAAACAACGCCTACTCATGCTAGTGGGTTTCATCTATTTACTGTGGCAATGACAGGTCATGCAGAGGATAAAGGGGTTCAGCTACCGCAGCAAGTAACAAATGAATCGTTGTTGTCCTAATGCAGTAAAAGAGAGCAGGAGCGAGAGAGTAGGATTGTATCGGAATGAACAAGGGGGTTTTGCTTGTCTGGCACTTCTGAAGATAGTAATAGTTCTTCATCGGTGTCATCGAACTCATCGTTGGAACCACGTCTATCGAGAGGGGACAAATACCGGCAAACAAGGAAGAACACAATCAATGCAATGCACAATATGATGCATGATCATGACATGTCAATATGCTGTGATTTGAGCTAATGCAACTAGCAACATGTTAAATGGAGTTGGTTTGAACCCTAGGTTCAAATTCAAACTCCATATGTGAAGGTTTAAATGCCATTTGTATGATTTGGCCTAAACAGCCGCTATAAGTTGTTCTAACATGCATGAAAATGGTACAGATGGATAGATTGGATTTTTCTGATAATTTTTCATATATAAATTATTTCATTCTGAGCTACGGTTATTTTTCTATGATTTTTAGAAGTTTGGGTATTTTCTGAAATTCCTGAAATAAAAAATAAATCCAGAAAAGGTTATCTGCGTCAGCATGACGTCGGGGTGACGTCAGCAGGTCAAAGGCGCCAGCCCAGGTCAAACCTGGCGGCCGGGACCCACATGTTAGTGTCTAACTAATTAACCTGAGTTAATTAGCTCTAAACTAACACTAAACTAAACCAGTTAAGGCCCTGGTCCCACATGTCAGTATTAACAGGGCTAATTATGTTTAGTTAGCACTTAAACTAATTAGCAGCGGCACGGGCCCACCTGTCAGTGACCCTGGGACAGGGTCAAATCCCGGGTCAGTGGGGTCAAACCCACCGGCGACATGACGCCGGCGAGGCCAGCCACGGTGGCGAGCCTCGGGTTTGCGTCTCCGGCGACCAAACGGCCGGCGGAGGGCATCTATGTGATGCGGACGCACGTCCGCATTGAGTGGTGGTGGCGGTTGGGCCTGGGGTGGCTGGAGTTGTCGCCAGCGATGACCTCAGCGGTTGCCGGAGCTCGGGTGAGCTCGGGATAGAGGCTACGGCGGATGAGTCGGCGCGTGCGAGGCATCTACGGGCCCTACGAGATGCGGCAAGGTCAGTGGACAGGACGACGGGGCCGTTGTGTGGCCGGAGCCACGTCGGCGGTGAGCTCAGGCGACGGCACGAGCGGGTGTGCTTGGTTCGGCGACTACGACGAGTGGCAGAGAGAACGGAGAGGGGCAGGATGGTCAGTGGCTCACGACAGATGCAGGGGTGGCTTTGGCGTGCTCGGGGAAGCACCGGGGCGAGCGCAGCGGCGAAGGGGATCTCCGGCGGCCGGCGACGAAGATGGCGATGATGCAGGGCCTCCGGTGCCATGTAGCTCGGTGGAGAGGACAAGGAAGATGCGGCGGAGCTTCTGGACTGCTCGAGGGGGCGAGGGAGAGGCGATGGCCGCGGCGGTGCTCGTCGGTGGCGGCGGACGCGTTCGGTGAGATGGGGAATGGCGAGGGAGAGAGCAGGGGGGAGAGTGAGACGTCCAGAGGGTCGGGGCGGCGCCGAAGAGAAGCCCCGAGGCGTCGTGGTGGCCTCAGTGACGCAGGCAAGCAGGGAGGTGCGTGGCGTCGCGGGCGCGCGGGCGCTGTCTCCCTCCTTTGCCTACTGGCAAAGGTAGGTGATGACTGGCACCAGGCCAGGTGGGCTGGGCCAGCACACGTGAGGACCAGGTGGGCTTGGTGGGCGCTAGGTAAGTGCCCAGGTGAGTCTCTCTCTCTCTCTCTCTCTCTCTCTCTTTTATTTTAGTTTTTCTATTTCTGTTATTTTGTTTTGGTTTAGTTTGGAAACTAAACCATTTAAAACTTTCTGTAAATTTTTATGTGAGCTCAGAGAGCTAGTCCAAGGTCACATGCAAACTTACAAAATGTTTGAACATTATTTCTTATATAGCAGAAATAATTCCAACCCAAATATATTATTGATTTAAATCAAAGACCCAAAATAAATTATTTCTGTGACTCTGACAGTATTGGTTTGAATTTTACCTCACGCCAATATTTTCACAGAATAACAGGAACATTTTCTTGGACTCATTTGATGAGATTCAAATGTTGGTTATTTTTAGAGGTTTTCTGAGGCTTTTGAAAATTCCTCAATTCAAGTTTCATTTGAATTTGAACATGATGCTCACATGGAAGGGCTAGCCTAGTGCATACCAGAACTAGGGATGTGACAGCTCACCCCCATTAAACAAGAATCTCGTCCCGAGATTCAAGACGTGAGGTAAGAAGACAAAGGGGACATGAGCTAACACAATCTTTGCGATCCAACAGCCCTTCTCGAAGATGTTGATTCATTGCTTCAAATTGATCTTAACGTCTTTGCTTTCAAGATCTTCATCCAACATGATGACAAAAGGGAAAAGAAATTCTACCGGAATTGATCTCCTCGAAGTTCGAGCACTCAAGATCAACTCATGGAGTGAGACGAAAGAACATCTCTTGAGCTGAGACACAGGACACATATCGAGAGGGATGTATAGTGATAGATGACGAAGATTCAGATTGGTAGGCAACAATTCACACTTAACAAGATGGTGAACGGTTGTCAACGTAGTGAGGAGTTGAGTTGCCATGATACAATAATAGGGCACCTTAGGGAAGGTGACTCGTAGAACTATTGTGACGCCCCTGATTCAATCGTACACTAATCATGCACGCAAATGTGTACGATCAAGATCAGGGACTCACGGGAAGATATCACAACACAACTCTACAAATAAAATAAGTCATACAAGCATCATAATACAAGCCAGGGGCCTCGAGGGCTCGAATACAAGTGCTCGATCATAGACGAGTCAGCGGAAGCAACAATATCTGAGTACAGACATAAGTTAAACAAGTTTGCCTTAAGAAGGCTAGCACAAACTGGGATACAGATCGAAAGAGGCGCAGGCCTCCTGCCTGGGATCCTCCTGACTACTCCTGGTCGTCGTCAGCGGGCTGCACGTAGTAGTAGGCACCTCCGGTGTATTAGGGGTCGTCGTCGACGGTGGCGTCTGGCTCTTGGACTCCAGCATCTGGTTGCGACAACCAGAAAGAAAGGAAAGGGGAAAAAAGTGGGGAGAAAGCAACCGTGAGTACTCATCCAAAGTACTCGCAAGCAAGGAACTACACTACATATGCATGGGTATATGTGTAAGGAGGCCATATCAGTGGACTGAACTGCAGAATGCCAGAATAAGAGGGGGGATAGCTAGTCCTATCGAAGACTACGCTTCTGGCAGCCTCCGTCTCGCAACATGTAGAAGAGAGTAGATTGAAGTCCTCCAAGTAGCATCTCCAAGTAGCATCTCCAAGTATCATCTCCAAGTAGCATCTCCAAGTATCATCTCCAAGTAGCATCGCATAGCATAAACCTACCCGGCGATCCTCTCCTCGTCGCCCTGTGGAAAAGCGATCACCGGGTTGTCTGTGGAACTTGGAAGGGTGTGTTTTATTAAGTATCCGGTTCTAGTTGTCATAAGCTCAAGGTACAACTCCAAGTCGTCCTGTTACCGAAGATCACGGCTATTCGAATAGATTAACTTCCCTGCAGGGGTGCACCACATAACCCAACACGCTTGATCCCATTTGGCCGGACACACTTTCCTGGGTCATGCCCGGCCGCAGAAGATCAACACGTCGCAGCCCCACCTAGGCAAAACAGAGAGGCCAGCACGCCGGTCTAAACCTAAGCGCACAGGGGTCTGGGCCCATCGCCCATAGCACACCTGCACGTTGCGAGGGCGGCCGAAAGCAGACCTAGCCTAGTGGCGTTCCAGTCCAATTCGGCGCGCGCCGCTCCGTCGCTGACGTCTGAAGTGCTTCGGCTGATACCACGACGTCGGGATACCCATAACTACTCCCACGTAGATGGTTAGTGCGTATAGGCTCGTAGCCGACTCAGATCAAATACCAAGATCTCGTTAAGCGTGTTAAGTATCCGCGAACGCCGAACAGGGCCAGGCCCACCTCTCTCCTAGGTGGTCTCAACCTGCCCTGTCGCTCCGCCACAAAGTAACAGTCGAGGGCCGTCGGGAACTCAGGCCCACCTCTACCGGGATGGAGCCACCTGTCCTTTCAGCCCCCTTATCCGAATCACTTGCGGGTACTCAACGAGCTGACCCGACTTTAGTCACCATCTGTATAGTATGTATGTATGTATGATATATACCCGTGATCACCTCCTGAGTGATCACGGCCCAATATTATAGCAAGGCAGACTGACAAGAATGTAGGGCCAATGATGGTAAACTAGCATCCTATACTAAGCATTTAGGATTGCAGGTAAGGTATCAACAGATGTAGCAACAATGTCAGGCTATGCATCAGAATAGGATTAACGGAAAGCAGTAACATGCTACACTACTCTAATGCAAGCAGTATAGAGAAGAGTAGGCGATATCTGGTGATCAAAAGGGGGGGGGCTTGCCTGGTTGCTCTGGCAAGAGAGAGGGGTCGTCAACTCCGTAGTCGAACTGGTCAGCAGCAGCGTCGGTCTCGTAGTCTACCGGAGAGAAGAGGGGGAAGAAATAATGAATACAGAGCAATCAAAGCATCACAAAATATAACAAGGCAATACGCGGTGTTCGGTGTGCCCTAACGCGGTAGTAGGTGATACCGGAGAAGGGGGGAAAACATCCGGGAAAGTATTCCCGGTGTTTCGTGTTTTCTGACAGATGAACCGGAGGGGGAAAGTTGCGGGTTTGATATGTTAGGGGTGTGTGGTGGATGAACGGGCTACGTATCCGGGTTCGTCTCGTCGTTCTGAGCAACTTTCATGTTGAAAATATTTTAATCCGAGTTACGGATTAAAAGATATGATTTTCTAAAGATTTTATTAATTTCTGGAATTTAATTAATTAATTAATTAATTCGAAAAATGGATTTATGACGTCAGCATGATGTCATGCTGACGTCAGCAGTCAATAGAGTTGACTTGGTCAACCTGACATGTGGGTCCAGGGGGGGACCCACCTGTCATCCTCTAATTAGGTTAATTAGGGTTTAGGCTAATCTAATTATAGTTTAATTAAACTTAACTAGCTAATTAAATTAATTAAACCGGATCAATTAACTCAATTAATTCATTAGTTAATTAATTAATTAATAATTAATTTTATTAATCATTTTTATTTTTATTTAATAATTTTATTTTTAATTCTTTTTTTAACCGTTCTGGGGTGTGGGCCCCCGTTGTCATAGGGCCACTAGGACTTAGCGGATCGGGCGGTGCGGGCGAAGGGGCACCCGCACGCGAGGCCACCAGGGGCGAGGTGGGGCGCCAGAATCCGGCGGAGTAGGTGGAAAAGGGCCGGCCAGCTCCAGCGAGCGGCGGGAACGGGCAGCAGGGGGCTCGGCGGCAATGGACGGCGCCGGCGTGGGCGCACGGGGCGCAGGGGGCGCGGCCATGGACGGGGCGAGACCAGCGCGGTTGCGCAGACGCGTGCGCGCGCACGGCCAGGGCGCGGCCGTTGACGCGATGGGCGCAGGGACGGGGCGTCGGGTGAGGACGAGCGCGGAGCGAGCTCCGGCCATGGC